>NC_091776.1:54594408-54897439 GCF_029378745.1 Bos indicus | reverse complement strand
CCCAAGAGCAAATCCAAGAAAGAAATCAAAGGAAGGGGGGGAAAAAGAGCAACTCTGGCAAAAATGAGAAAAAGTGGCATTTGGGTAAAATGCACACAAAACAATCTTTTTCAAGATGATCTTTTTTGAGATCAAGGATGAGGGGGGAGAACTGTGCTGAATGTCAGCAGGTGTGGTGGGCTTAGGAAGATGTATGTATGGGACTTTGTGGGAGTCTGTGGGCCACGTTTAAAGAGTAAGCAAAATCCGTTCTCAATGAGCCAGACTTGCTGGGCTTACATGTGACTATCGAGGAGGGAAGGTGACTTGTGCCTGCTAGGGGGTCCCCAGGGGATTCTCTGAAGAGAGTCTGTGACCCGGTGGAAGGAACAGCCTACATCTACTGATGCTCCACCTGGGAGCTTATCTCTCTGGGTAGTTTACTGACACAACCATGGCTGGGGCGCTGCCCAGCCCCTCCCCAAAAGTTCCTGCAGAAAAACCCTGCAGTCAGTGCAATTCTGCCCAGAGCTGTGTCCAGGTACACCGTGTGGCCTCCCTGTTCGCTCCTCCTCTGCGTGATGTTTTTCAAACAACAGGGAACATCCTGCACCACCGGGCAGGTCAGCACCAGGCCGGGTGGCAGATGTGGCACAGGTCTGGTTCACCTTGTAGAAATCTGGCCATGGAGAATGGAGTGGCCAAGAGTTCCCAGAACATCGCATAGGCAGAACTGTTTTGAAGGGTATTTCTGGTTGTTGGCGGCAGAAATTAAGTCAAAGAGCGTAACATTCCCATCTCCCCCAAAATCCAAAAAACAAACAAAAAACACGAAGTGGGCTCCTGTAATCAAACTACTAAGAGACAGAGAAGGTGGCCTCTGGGACGATTCAACCAGAGTCTGTCTCTCTCCATATCCTGACTCAGCCTCTCCTTACGGGCTGGCTTCATTCTGTCCCCATGAGGCTGTTGACAATCCTGGCTACAGGCAGCTCTAGGCTTCCTTCCTTCTAGCAGCTCAGCTAGAGAGAAAATAGAGACTCCCCTCTCTGCTTCAGTTGAAAAATCCGGGGGGCACTCTTTGATTAGCCCAGCTTGAGTCATGTGACATACCCCTGAGTAGTGACCAGTCACCTTAGTCAGGGGGGATAGAGTATTCTGATTGGCAGCTCCCCCTCCTCTCCAGATTGAGTCACATGACTGAGGGGAGGAGGCAAGAAACAAGAAGAAGGTCATCACAGGAATGGGGAGCAGCCAGGCAGATACCCCAAGGTGTACCTGCTGCATGCTGAGCAGTGATGCCTGACTGCTGCCTGATTTTGTCATGTCAATGAGCACCTGACTGGCCTCTCCCCAGCATGACTTCTAGTCCATTATCATGAGAGACAGACTCACGACAGCCATGTGGATCACAAACACTGGGCCAAAATCCACTGGACACTCACAAGGTACCAAGTGCTCTGCCAAGTGCCTTCCATGAATAATCTCATTTGATTCTTACAGCAACCCTCTGTCAACCCATTTTACGGTCAGAGAAGCTGATGCTCAGAGAGGCAAAGAACCTCGCCCAGGATCACACACACAGCTTGTAAGAGGCAGAGCTGGTTGTTGAAACTGACTCTGGTAGATTTCAAAGCTAGTGTTCTTTTTTTAAAATTGAAGTATAGTTGATTTACAATGTTGTTAATTTCCACTGTACAATAAAGTGATTGTTATACATATATATACCTTAAAAAAATCTTTCCCACTATGGCTTATCACAGGATATTGAATATAGTTTCCTGTGCTTTATCCTTGTTGTTTCTCCATTCTCTGTATAATAGTTTGCATCTGCTAATCCCAAATGTCCAATCCATCCTTCTGCCCCTTCTCCTCTCCCTTGGCAACAAGTCTGTTCTCTATGTCTGTGAATCTTTTTCTGTTTCATTTGGGTCATATTTGAGATTCCACATATAAGTGATATCATATGGTACTTGTCTTCCTCTTTCTTACTTCACTTGGTAAGATAATCTCGAGGTCCATCTGTGTTGCTACCAATGGCATTATTTCATTCTTCTTTATGACTCAGTAGTGTGTCCTTGTATATATGTACCACATCTTCTTAATCCATTCATCAGCAGATGGACATTTAGGTTATTTCTATGTCTTGGCTATTTTAAACAGTGCTACAATGAACACTGGGGTGCATGTATCTTTTTGAATCAAAGTTGTGTCCAGATATATGCCCAGAAGTGGGACTGCAGGATCATACAGCAACTCTATTTTTTTTTTTTTTTTTTGAGGATCCTCCATACTGTTTTCCACAGTGATGTAACAATTTATATTTCCACCAACACCATTGAGAGTTCCCTTTTCTCCACACCCTATCTAACATTTATTTGCAGACTTTTTAATGATGGCCATTCTGACTGGTGTGAGAGAGTACCTCATTCAGTTCAGTTGCTCAGTCGTGCTTCACTCTTTGTGACCCCATAGACTGCAGCATACCAGGCTTCCTGTCCTTCACCAACTCCCAGAGCTTGCTCAAATTCATATCCGTCAAGTCAGTGATGCCATCCAACCATCTCATCCTCTGTCGTCCCCTTCTCCTCCTGCCTTCAATCTTTCCCAGCATCAGGGTCTTTTCAAATGAGTCAGCTCTTTGCAGCAGGTGGCCAAAGTATTGGAGTTTCAGCTTCAGCATCAGTCCTTCCAATGTATATTCAGGACTGATTTCCTTTAGAATGGACTGGTTGGATCTCCTTGCAGTCCAGGGACTCTCAAGAGTCTGCTCTAACACCACAGTTCAAAAGCATCAGTTCTTCAGCACTCAGCTTTCTTTACAGTCCAACTCTCACATCCATACATGACCACTGGAAAAACTATAGCTCTGACTAGACGGACCTTTGTTAGCAAAGTAATGTCTCTGCTCTTTAATATGCTGTCTAGGTTGGTCATAGCTTTTCTTCCAAGGAGCAAGTGTCTTTTAATTTCATGGCTACAGCCACCATCTGCAGTGATTTTGGAGCCCCCAAAAATAAAGTCTGTCACTGTTTCCATTGTTTCCCCATCTATTTGCCAAGAAGTGATGGGACCAGATGCCATGATCTTAATTTTCTGAACGTTGAGCTTTAAGCTAACTTTTTCACTCTCCTCTTTCACTTTCATCAAGAGGCTCTTTAGTTCTTCTTCACTTTCTGCCATAAGGGTGGTATCATCTGCATATCTGAGGTTATTGATATTTCTCCCGATAATTACCTCACTGTAATTTTTTAAAAATGTTTATTTATTTGGCTGCCACGAAGTGATGGGACCTGATGCCATGATCTTAGTTTTCTGAATGTTGAGCTTTAAGCCAACTTTTTCACTCTCCTCTTTCACTTTCATCAAGAGGCTCTTTAGTTCTTCTTCACTTTTTGCCATAAGGTTGGTGTCATCTGCATATCTGAGGTTATTGATATTTCTCCTGGCATTCTTGATTCCAGCTTGTGCTTCATCAAGCCCAGTGTTTCTCATGATGTACTTACTCTGCATATAAGTTAAATAAGCAGGGTGACAACATACAGCCTTGACGTACTCCTTTTCCTATTTGGAACCAGTCTGTTGTTCCATACTTTGGCCACCTGATGCGAAGAGCTGACTCATTTGAAAAGACCCTGATGCTGGGAAAGATTGAGGGCAGGAGAAGGGGATGATAGAGGATGAGATGGTTGGATGGCATCACCGACTCAATGGACATGGGCTTGGGTGGACTGCGGGAGTTGGTGATGGACAGGGAGGCCTGACGTGCTGTGGTTCATGGGGTTGCAGGGTTTCAGACACGACTGAGCGACTGAACTGAACTGAACTGATTTGGCTGCATCTTAGTTGTGGTAAGCTGGCTCTTCGTTGCAGTGTGCAGGGTTTTCTCTAGTTGCAGCACACGGGCTCTAGAGCACTTGGGCTCCGGAGTTGTGGCGCACAGGCTTAGTGGCCCTTGCACCAGATGGGATCCTGGCTCCCTGACCAGGGATCAAATCCACATCCCCTGCATTGTAAAGCGGATTCTTAACCACTGGACCACCAGGGAAGTCCCAACCTCACTGCAGTTTTTATTTGCATTTCTCTAATAATTCAAAGTTAGCATTCTTAATACTGACCCCATTCTGACCCTCAGAGAAAAACACTTAAAAGAGTCAAGCTCCCATAAAGAACCACAAGGGGACAGAAGCAGGCCCCCAGGTACAATGACCACAGAATGACCCTCTAGCACAGAGATACTTGTCACCTGTACAGAGCTGAACCCCCTTCCATCACTCACCCAGGACCTGCCACCAGTGGGTGATCAACAAATATTGGCTGAACTGGATCCAAACCCTGGAAAAAGTTAGGATGGAGAGGCTCCCCAGGGGATGTTTGGCCTCTGGTCTCTGTGACCAGAGAGTGATTCTCCCTGTGACCACGGAGTGATAAAGTGGGCCTTGAGTCCAGGGCAAGTGACAAGTGTCAGATCACCTGAGAAGCAGAGGCACTGCCAGACGTTCTAAAGAAGGATCCCAGAGGAGAAACTCAATCTTCCACGACACTGGAAGGACTTCGTGTCTAGTAACATGGAGACAAGATAACCTGAAATGCTCACACTACAAAATATCCAGAAATAATGGCTGAAACATACCAACACCCCTTTAGATATATAGGTCAGCTCAGTGAGAAAGTTAAGAGAAATTCTCAAGGGCCAAAGCTAAAGAGGAAACTGAAAGTCAGACTGCTAAGTATGTGAACTAACACTGCAGTGCCCCTGACAACGAAAGGGTGGGACAGGTGCCCATTTTAGTCCCTAGATCTTCACCCTCAGTGAGAGTGGGTCAGAACACATCTATCCACTAACGCAGAAAGAAGAGAACAATGGGATTTGATCTGTCGTGACCCTGTTTCTAGATTAGAAAACCAAAAAAGCAGTTTTCCCTGGTAATTCATAACCAAAGATCTGCCCTCAAACAGGTTTACAGGTCAGTTTTATACTACCCTTCAAGTTTTCAGACTTGTGTACACCAGCATCAGCTGGACACACAGATTTCCGGGCTCTACCCCCAGAATTCCTAATTCAGAAGATCAGGGATGGGACCAAGAATTTTCATGTCTAAGTTCTCAGATGCTTTTGGTCCAAGGACCACACTTGGAGAACCATTGCTGTCAATGAAGCAATTAATACACAAAAGTAATTTCCCTCTAGTAATACCCCTGGACACTAAGCAAAAGTGAATACAAAATCTCTAGAGCAGGAGTGAGCCAACTATGACCCTCAGGGCCAAATCCCACCCGCCTGCAGGCCAAATCCAGCCACATCCATTCAGTTACTTATTTCTGGTTGCTTCTGTTGCACAACAGCAGAGCTGAGTTGTTGCATCAGAACCCACAATATTAAGCATATTTGTTACCTGGCCTTTTACAGAAAAAGCTGGCCAACTTCTACTCTAGAGGTAACCAAGGCCACACAAAATTCCCAGAGATTCAATTCTCCTAAAGATGAGCTTAAAATCCAAAATTACAATATACACAGGGAAACAGTCTACTATATGTGAGAATAAATAGACACAACTAGCAGAATCAGATATAAGAACTTCAGATAAAGGAATTGTAATATACAGATTATAAATGTAACCAAGGGGCAGAGCTTGCATTTAGCAACTCTGAGGTCAATCAAGTGTGAGATCCACTGTGTGCCAGGCTTTGGGCCAAGTGTTTTTACATGGTCCAAATCCTTTTCACATGAAGAACTCCACATCAAGTATGAGACTGAGGCTCAAAAATGTTTCTTCATCTTCCTAACTTTATACAGCAAATATGAAACAGAGCCAGGATGAAACCTAGGCTTTGGCCAAAACCCAGTTCTAGAAGGTTCTAGAGCATCTGACTCACTTGGTGATCCACAGTAGGGGCTGGAAGCTCATAACTTGCAGTACCCAGCTAAATATGGAGAACCCAACAATCTCCTGAAACTACATGCAAAATGCTATGTGTCTCAATCAACAGTGTTCCTGAAGAGAGGATACATAGCTTTCATCAGATTCTCAAAGCCGAAGAACCCCACAGATAGACAGATCCAAATGCAAACCTTCTTGCCACACCACACCAGAACCCTGTTAATAACTAACATTTCTCGTGCATGATGTTAAGCACCATTTGAAATTTGTAAGAATATGCTTGTTTAAATCCCACACAATCCTTTGAGGAAGTACTTTTTACCATCCCCATTTTACAGATGAGAAAACTGAGGCTCAGAAGGGTCAAGTAACTTGCCTGGGGTCCCACAATTAACAAGTGGCAGAACAGGAACCTCAGAGTAGAACCCACTCACCTGCACGCTTTAACTCCTGCCTCCTGCTGCATGTAGTAAGCAGCCATCCAGTTCTGAAACCAATTACTTATCCATACAAGTTTGGAGGGCCTGGGGTCTTTCCTATCTACCCTGGAGCCATTTCTACATGCACAATAAACATGAGGGTACTTCTACTCTCATTTCAGAGCAAAGCTCCCTCCCAATTCCAATCTTCATGTCCAGAAAAAAATTTTAAGGCCAGCCAGACATGAATAGGACACTTCTCGGGGTGTGAGCATTATCCTGTCCCCCACCACCTTGCCCGGCGCCAGCCCAGACACCAACTACCTACTTGGCTGCTGCTTTGCTCATCTCCAGCGTAAACACACATTTACCCAATTTTTCAGAATGAGCAATATTTACTCAACAGCCCAGAATGGCTCATATGGAACTATTAAACCCCATTGCCTCAGTCTGCAGCTTGGAGTGCGATAATGAATCAGTATTTTGGAGTGATTACGATGCTAATAAGAATGTGTGAGGCACAGAATATCACTATGCAGGGGCAACCGCCAAATCCCCTGGACTCCCTGCCTCCGAATCTCTCATTCGGGAATTGCACCATTCCGGAGACCAGCCTGCCTGGGAACCTCCAGCCCCCGAGGCGGGCCATGCTTGAGTTACTGGAACACAAAGCAGATGGAAAACAGAAGCCTACCATTTTGCAGAGGGCGGGCCCCGCTATGCCAGCCCTCATCAGAAATGTGGGGAGTGACGGTGCCCACCTCCTGACAGCCCCAAAGGCCCCAGAGCTCCCTATTCTGGAAGGACGTTGAGTTTCAGCACAGCATTTCACACACTCAAACATGCACAAATATTGGAGAAAAAAATACTTGTTCCCTCAGGCTGCATGCCTGAAGCAATGTTGGATCTGGTGGATTTTTTTTTTCTTTTGGATCTTTCTCTTTTCACAAGCCCCTAGGTAAATATAAGTGGCAAAAAGAAAGCATATATTTGAATGTGGTGAGGCCTCTCCTGCTCCTCTCCCCATCTGCCCAGAAAAATCACTCTATTCCTGTCTCTGCCTTGACCTGTTCCATCCTGTACACTGATATTTTCTGGATGCCTGGAAAGGCCAGGCATGCACTTTCCAGCCAGGGGAGAGTGGTGGATGCAGCTGAGTCTCCTTATCTAGGCACTCCCCCCACCCCGGCCCCGAGGCCCTTAAACCCCTCCAATTCTCCTCTTTCACCCCTCCAATGCCCACTTCACCCAGTCACAGTTACCCTCTGTTTCAGAATAAAGACCTCAGCAGGGTCTACGAGCCCCATTTGAGTCAATCCTGTCTACCCCACTTCAGCCACACTTCTCAGAACCAGAGGTATGTCTTCCCACCCGAGGACCTTTGCCTGTGTCGCTCCCTTCTTCTGCCTGGATGACCGCGGCCCCTCTTCACTTGGCTAACTCAGGAGTCCTTCCTTAACTTCCGGATTAAATCTGTTATACAGTATCATCATTCCTAGATCATTTCCTCCAAAGCCTTTTACAGGGTTTGCAATTTCATATATGTGTGATTATTTGATTAATGTCAGTCTCTTGAGGGATTTCACTTCTAAGCACCGTAGAGACCAACAGTGCCATCAGGGCAGACAGCATGTCAGTGCTGATCACCAGGGCATCACAAGGGCATAGCCTGGACCTGGCACATAGTAGGTGCTGGATAAACAAAGATGACTGATTGACTGCGTGAATAAATTCCTGCACCCCAGCCCCTCCCATACTACTTCCTTTGGCTGTTTCTTCACTGAGCTAGACCTCATAGCTTTTCAAGCCTTTTCTACAAGGCCCTGTCTTATCTACTGCAAAGTGTCACGTTCACATTACAAGCACCAAATAAATATTTAATCACAATAAAATGTTTGTGGATCCTCAACCAGAACAGCCCAGTACCCTTTCCTTGGTTTGGCTGAGCGTTGAAAGTGTTTGTGTGTGTGTGTGTGTGTACATCTATATTTCTACAGCAGAGTCTTCAACAGAAACATACACACCAGCACAGGCAGAAAAATACATACACGTGAACGTGTCCATCACATTCATCTGAAAAGGGTTAAGTGAGAAGCCCCTGCACGCTGGCACAAGTGCTGGAGGAAGAAGAGGGTACCAAACAGACTTGCTATGGGCTGCACACGAGCTTGCTCTGTGTTAGTCCTCAGTTAAATGCTTCCAGGCCAATTCACTGATCTAATCCAACCATACTTCCTGAGAGAGGCTTTGAGGCTCTGAGAGACAGAGAAGCTGAGGCACAGAGGAGAGAGCACTGGCCTGAAGTCTCACTGACAAGGGCAGAATTTGAACCCAGGACTACTTGACTTTGGAGCCAGATTCTTGGTCTTGAGAAAAGAGCCAAAGACATAAAACCAGAAATGCAATTTTTTTCCCATCACTGGAGTGTTTTAAAAAACACCTAGAGATGCCCAGGGACATGGTCTGGCTGAGGAAAGAGTGATCCATTCACTTCATGGAATATTAGACCAGTAAAACACTTGATCTGAAGACAATGATGATGTGGAAAAGGCCAATGCCAGTGTTAAGTGAAAAGACCACAAAACAGAAGTAGCCATACTTCTGATGGCAAACCAGGACAGGCAGACGGAGGCACACTGAAGCGCTAAGGGGACCCTGTGTTGCTGGCATCTTCTTCCTCTCCTTTTCTCGTTCTAAAATCCTCCACGTGGCAATATGGCTTTTATAAGATGAAATTAATTTTTAAAATCCCTTCTTTTCCTTTCAGTCACAGGATTCCCTGATAATCCTCTGTGGTCAATGCCTTCCTCCCTACCCCACAAACCAAAAAAGCTTTCTTCAGCTCCTCTTGGTCCTCTAACAACTCAGGAAGGAAAACAGGAAAAAGAAGGCAGAGAAGGCAGGAAAAAGAAGATGTGGTGCTATTGCATGCAGGGATCCTAGGGATGCAGAACTGGGGAGGAGTGTGTATGTGTGTGTGTGTGTATACACACACCAGTGAGTGTACGTACACGTGTGCAGGGATCCTAGAGATGTAGAACTGGCAAGGAGTGTGTGTGTGTGTGTGTGTGTGTGTGTGTGTATGCATCAGTGAGTATATGTACATATGTGTGCAGAGATTCTAGAGATGCAGAACTGGCAAGGTGTGTGTGTGTGTGTGTATACGCACCAGTGAGTGTATGTACACATGTGTGCCAGGATCCTAGAGATGCAAAACTGGCAATGAGTGTGTATATATATGTGTGTGTGTGTGTGTGTGTGTACGGACCAGTGAGTGTATGTGCATATGCATGCATGTAAGTGCATGCGTGTGTGCCTGTGGCTGAGGATGCCGTGGGCCTGTGGCTTTCCAAGCAGTCTTACCAACCAGAGCCTGGCTTCCACACAGCTACAGTGAGGAAAATCCCAGAGCCATCTCCAAGTAGGGGAGGCACCCCAAGGCAGAGAAATAGCAGGTGTCATCACTTGCTTTCTTTCTAAGGCCTCAAGCTCCTCTGGTTGGAGGAAACGTTACCGTGTCATTTCCCTTCATCTTTATCACTGACACCTGGCCATCTGGAGGATCAAATGGATAACAGGGAGAAAAGGGGGAGCAGGCATCAAGCCTCTCTGCTCCTGATGGCAGCCGCAGCAGCCTAACTCCTGCCCTGGCTCTCGGAGAAGCAGCCTTGTCTTGTCCACACTGCACAGAGGCCACAGGCTCCAACGGAGCCTCCCAGAGTGGGCTGGGCCAGGATGGGTCTGAGGGAAGTAGAATTTGCTCCTTTCAGTATCTTCACATCAAATTCAACCCCTGCTTCTCAGTGAGGTCCTTAAAGTTTAGGAGTTGCTCCCCAAAACTTTCTGGGAGCAGCAAAAGTGTTGTGCCATCAACAGATATTTATTGAGCATCTAAGATGTGCCAAGCTCTGTGCATGTGACAAGAGTCAACAAGACAGACACAAACGCTGCCCTTATGGGTCTTAAAACAGACAAGGCAAGCAATCCCAATGAACTGTGATGTAATAATTATGGGGGAAGCCCCCTGATCCTGCCAGAAGGTTCAGGAAAGCCTCCCAGCTTGGAGATGTGAAGGATGAGGGAAATTTGTCAGGCAGAGTGATGACAAGAGAATTCCTGGCAGGAGGAACAGTATATGCAAAGTCTGGAGGTAAGAAAGCGTAAGGCATTTGTGGACCCGATAATAATTTAAGTCTGGATGGGGAGCTGGTGACAAGGAAGTGTAGTAAGAGATGAAATGTGGAGGCAGATGCACGTGCGAGGAGGTAACCACAACAGGTCTTGTAAGCCAAGGTATAAATTTGGACTTCATCCCTTAAGCAACAGGGAGTCATTGAAAGTTTTTAAGTGGAGGAGAGGGTGTGGTGACCTGATTTCACTTTTCAATAAAGCTCACTCAAGGTAGAGCTCAGGGCCCTCAACTCTTGGTTTTAACTTCAGAATCAAGCAAGGGCATCACCATGTGACCTAAGTCACTGCCCCTTCCCCACCATGGTTTCCTGGGGATGCATGCCTTCTACAGAGTCCTGTTACTAACCAAAAAAACCATGTAAGCTGGGACGGATGCCTGGAATTCTTACCCCAGGCAACACCTCTCCAACCCTCAGTCTTGCCCATCTGAGGTAAGATTCAACCTGCTTCCTCCAATTGGGAGGGTTAAATGAGCTCAGATTTGTCAGGGGCTCAGCAGGGCACTTGGTGCTGGAAAAGCACTTCATAAATAGGCTACTAAAATGTTTCTTTTCACTAGTTTAGAACCTCCTTAAGCAGTGAGACAGACTTGAAGACCCAGGGCCCACAGGTCCAATTTGATATTTATGAATAGGCAAACCTGTTGTGTGCCCAGCATTTAATTATTTTCAATTTCTTCCCTGCATTTACATCTTAAAGGAATGTTCATAAAACCCAAGTTTCTGGCTTCTCTTGAAAACCTGAACCATCTGCTTAAACCCACTACAGCACAGGCCCTCAAACACCCTTGAAGGCGTGACCAGCGTCTTCTACCCCAGCTCCAACTGTCAGACCAGCTGGAGGGTGACCTCAAGGTGGGGAGTTTCCCAGAGCTCAGGGCTAAAGATGCTAAATCTGGGTAGGAGGCAGTCAGGGGACATAGGGGCTGCCGGGCGGAGCCCCCTTTCTGGCACAAAGGCCCCCTCAACCCACTTTCTCTTTGGTAATATCCCTTCCAAATCATCCCGTCCTTCCTTCAATATCTAAGGAGCTTTGCACTTAAAAAAAACAAAAAAACAAAAAAAACCCAGCTCCATTCTGTGGCCCTGAAGGCCCTGTGTGATCTGACCTCTGTTACCTCTTAAATTCATCTGCCACTTCCCCACCTCTAGGATGCAGAGAGCCATGAGTCGGGGGCAGGTGGGTGGAGTGGAAATCCAGCAAAGAAAGAAGAGGTTGCCTCATTTTGCAGATGAAGATAACCGAGGCATAAATGAGACCCTCACTGAAATCAAAAGGGTCCAGGAATCAGCCAGTGGTCCTACACCCATCACTAGGAGGGCCCGGCTATCTCTGCCTAGCAGCCCCTCATCAGAAGGGCCCTGGCCTTATCAGGACATTTGCAGGACATGGTCCTCTCCCACTCACAAACCCACCATGCTCAGTGGAGGTCTGCAAATATTTGTCAGAAACCAGGTCCGGTTCCAGAAATGGAAAAGTAACCCTCCTGCCCCAAAAACCCTGCAGAGGGGCCTCCTTGGCTTATAAGCACCTCTCCAGCTGGCGAGCATGGCAGGTGCCCTTATCTGCAAGGATGCAGCAAAATGCTCCCTCAGGCCCCACCCTCTCGGCTGCCCTCCTCTACCTTCTCTTGGACCTGCAATCTGAGAATTGCTCCATCCCTCTCTCTCTCTCTCTCTCTCTCTGTTTCTCTACTATGTTCTCCCTTCCTCCCCAGCCAGGGAAATGGGGGGTAAAAAATCTCCCAAGATCCCCAATTTAAAATAAAATCAGATCTTTTTCTCTCCCCTTCTTTACTACCTAATAACCACACTTGTGTGAAGTTGATGCTCTATATAACGAAAAGAGAAGCCTCCTTGGAGAGGGTACAATCAGACAATTTTTAAGATCACGGAGCATTAGACCATTCCCAACTGGGTTTACTAATCAAACAGCCAAATCCTTCATAACCAGCCAATCCCTACAGGGCAATTAAATCCTTCCCCTTTAAAACACTTGCCACACTGTCTGGGGACAGAAAGAAAAATTTGCAAAATTCATTTGATAAATTAGCCAGGGAAAAGAAAGGAGTGAATCAAGCTTTGTTCTTTTCATTTTTTTTAATTATGGAATTCACAATGCCTGAATAATGTTTAATAAGAACTATGAAAATTCCTAACAGTATTACAACACAACACAAAAGAATTAACCTGGTTACCGTGAAAAATTGCATATTTAATTAAGAACAGAGAGTTCAAAACTATCCAGAGATTTCAAAAGTGCTGTTGCCTGAGGGGCCAAATTACATGCTTCCAGGGCTGCTAACGGAGTTAGCGCGTTCAGTCATTACCCAGGCGTTCCCATTAAGTGACTCTGGGCAGATGACATCAAATTCATTTCAAAAGCACCAGGAACTGAAGCATTCACTTGGGTAGTTTAAGGGAAGGCAACTATCCTGCTGGTACAAATCAGACCCCTTGTTGATAAAGGCAATAATTAAAGAATAATGTTAATTAGCTGCTTTTATTTGAAGAAAAGTACGGTAGTTGGAGGGCTTCCAGGCTGTTGAGGTGGGAGTCGCTCTTTCTGGAAAAAGTGGAGGCTGCTGGAGGGAATGGGGAGCCTGGGGACCCACAGGAAGAGAGAAAGATGGCAGGGGCAGGGGTGGGGAGACAAGACAGGGCCAGTTAAGGAGGATGTTGGCCTGGGCTGCCCGAGGCCTGGGTCCCCATGTTAGAATCAGTCTGGTCCCCCCGAGGCCTTCAAGGGGAGCAGCTCAGAGAGCCATGAAAGATGGCCCTGCCAGTCTCTTGAGCACCGTCACCGTCAGGCCCACTTCCACCATGGCAGACTCTGGCCAACTCAGATCTCCCTGTTCAACCATTTCCCGTCACAGCCACTCCCCTCACCCTGCCATCTCTGTAACACCTGCCTCCCTTACACAACCTCCTGTCTCTCTTCATGGCCTATCACACTCGGTGCTGAATCACCACCACCACCACCACCCTTACTAGAGCAGACTGTTTTCCTAAAGATGGCTACCACAATATCCCTCATGCTTTTCCCGCACTGTGATCTTGACACTCCTCCCATCAAGCAGTGTGGTCTACATCCCCTCGTTTGGAACCTGGGTGGTCTTTGGTAGCTGCCTTGACCAACTGAGAAGATGGAAATGACACCAGCGACTTCCAAGGCTAGATTAGGAAAACACCTTCTCTTCACCTCACTCTCTTCAGGACATTCACCCTTGGAATCTGGCCACCATGCTGTGAGGAAGCCCAACGTAGTCCACACAGAGAGACCATATGAAGAGGCTACACGTCGGTGCTCTGGCTGGTAGCTGAGGTCTCAGCTGACAGCCAGCATCAACTGCTAGATGTGTGACTTGTTGAGTTACCCCCGAACTGTGAATGTTCCCAGCTGAAGCCCCAGATAACACAGAGCAGAAACAAGCTGACTCAGCTGGGCTCTGTTCTAATTCCTGACTCTTAAGATTCTGACTCACAATATAAATAGTTATTTTACCCAGTAAGTTTTGGGGTGGTTTGTTACACGGCAGTAAATAACTGATACAGTAACATAAATCACACATTTTAAGTACTATCCTCATCCCCAAAATCCCTCTTTCCTCACAGACCTAGTGACGAGGCCCAGGACAAGAAACAGATCAGTGGACCTGACCGCTAGTGACAAGAACTTCTCGCAAAGAAAGCCATAATTAACCTCCACCTATGGCACCCCACTCCAGTACTCTTGCCTGGAAAATCCCATGGACAGAGGAGCCTGGTAGGCTGCAGTCCATGAGGTCGCTAAGAGTCGAGCAACTCTTAGCTAAGACTGAGCAACTTCCCTTTCACTTTTCACTTTCATGCATTGGAGAAGGAAATGGCAACCCATTCCAGTGTTCTGCCTGGAGAATCCCAGGGACAGAAGAGCCTAGTGGGCTGCTGTCTATGGGATCGCACAGAGTCAGACATGACTGAAGCAACTTAGCAGCAGCAGCAGCAATGTCTCTTTAGTCAACTCTCAACAGCCCCTGGGTGCTTGCTTCCCTGGTGGCTGAGAAGGTAAAGAATCTATCTGCCTGCAGTGCAGGAGACCTGAGTTCATATCCCTGGTCTTGATCCCTGGTCTGAGAAGATCCCCTAGAAAAGGGAATGGCTACCTACTCCAGTATTTGTGCCTGGAGAATTCCATGGACAGAGGAGCCTGGGGGGCTACAGTCCATAGGATTGCAAAGTATTGACCACGGCTGAGTGACTTAATACTTCCACGCCTTTCAACAGCCCCTGGGATCCCTAAGCACCTGCTGTGTGCAGGGACAGGAAGGACTCGGCAGACCACAGGGTCTAGCGTGGAGGGGAGATAAGACAGGAAGCACCATGGTGTGGAAAACAAACTGAGACCCCACACAACTGAGCGCTCTGCCTAGGACCCATGGCTGGTTCAGGCTCTGATCCACCAGACTCCAGTGAAGTGGTTTGATTCTCATTAGCAAGGTGCTTAATTAGGGCAGCTCATCAATATATCCCAGAGAAACAAATTATGTCCTGGCCCAAGCCCACTTACCTGCTGGCAGCTGGGCCAGCCCCAACCCACTAAATAGGCTATCCTGGGCAGGATGCAAGGGAACACGCACTGATGGGGCAGCTGGGCTGGCTCTAGGGACTCAGGGGCGGCGGGCAGGGGGAGCTGCCTCCCCCGGAGCACCCCACCTTGGAAGCCAAGAGGGAAGCAGGAGCTGGGCCTGGGTTTCTCTCCTCCCTGCTCTGGGGAGGCAGAAGGCCTCAGAAGGCCTCACCCACCACGAGATGCCAAGATGCTCTGCTCTGCTCAGAGAGTAATTTTTTTCCAGAGATGAATTTTGCAAAGTAGGCCAAGGGCTGTGGGACCAACCCCCTTGCTTGCAGAGGCTGAGAACACCCTACCAGGGACAGCGCTGGTTCAGCGAGGCTCACAGGCTGCTGGCCCAAGGGGCTGCGGGTCCAGCTACCCCAGGATGTGAAGGGCAGAAAACAGGCCTGGCTCCTCTCAGGAGTCCCTGCACAATCACCAGCTCTGACCTTGACTCCTGGCACCCTGACATCTCGGCTGCTTATCAGTGCCCACTCCCCGGAATCCTGGCCCTTGCCTCCACTCCTGCCAGCCGGCACTGTTCATTGTGAACAAAACATCAGCACATAAGACCTTTGCAAGGCAAATCTGCATGTAGTCCCTTCCCAATTGTACAGTCTCTGCTTTGGGTATTCACAGGAATACCAAGCGGCAGGAGAACCTACAAACATAGGAGGAACTCTGGAGTCAGACTGACCCTGCTCAGCGACCCTGGGCCAGTAACTTGACCTCTTTGTGCCTCACCTTTCTCTTCTGCGAAACGGTAGCATTAATAGTGTCTACATCACAGAACTGTTATGGAAATTACCTCATTTAAATGATGGTTTTCTTTTTAATATTTATTTTTATTTATTTATTTTGCTGTGCTCGATCTACTTGTGGCACATGGGATCTTTGATCTTGGTTGTAGCATGTGAACTCTTTAGTTGCAGCATATGGGATCTATTTCTCTACCCAGGGATTGAACCTCTTAGCCACTGAATTACCAGGAAAGTCCTTAAATGATATTTATTAGGGGGCCTGACACAGAGCCACCTCTGATAAATTGTTAAATTTAAAACCAAAAACAAAAAAATACAAAAAAAACCCACAAAAACCTTCAGCACTCCTTTCATCCCTAACAGTCATGTAAATTCTGCCCATTTTCCGGAATGGTTGCACTGAGGCCAGAGAGGGCAGAATCACCTCCACACCAGTCACTATGTCAGCACAGCTGGTCCCTAGAGTGAAGCTGCAACTCATATGGCTATGGAGGTTGCACAAATAGCATCAGTGGGACAACTGGGCCCAGCGGGGGCTGTGCAAAATGGGAAACCCTCTCCATCCCCATCGCCATTACACATCTCAGCTGACTGCTGCCCTGTCTGAAATGCAGGCCCAGGCATGCTGGCTCTTCTGCTGAAGAGAAGCCAGGAACCTCAGTTTTTACATCGTGACCTCTGATCTGGGCACCAAATATTCAGCATTCACCAACTGCCACACTAGTTACTGAAGCTAATATAGAGTAATGAGTTAACCATCTGATGAGGGAGACCAGCAAGGCACCAGGGAATCAACCGGTGGCCTAGAAAAGCAGCCCAGGCCAGGGATGTCCAAGCAGGAGACAGAGGGTGCCCAACTCAGCACTGAGTCAGGGAAGGAGGGCTGGGGCCAGCAAAAAACAAGGGGAACAGTATCTCAGGCAGAGAACAGCAAACGCAAAGGCTGCAAAGTGTAAGGAGCGTGGTAGTTTGGGGATAGAAAGGATATAGGAGTTTGGGGAGCAAGACAGAAAGCTGAGGCTGGAGACTATGTAAGCAGCTGGTAGATTTTCAGAAGCTATAGAAACTCCTGGGGCATAATCCCATCTCTACTGGGGAAAGGCTGTATGTTTATGCGGAGCCTCTAGACTTCTCTGGGCGCTTGTGGGTTAGCAGGTCGCTCTCACTGGAGCAGGTGTGCAGCCCTCGGACAGCCCCAGAGAAGCCATATGGAAAGCACCCCCTTGAAGGAAGAGAGTCCTTAGTTCTCTGCCTCCATAGCCTGAAATCATCACTCCCACTACTGAGGAGAGAGGTAATAGGGAGCAGGCGTGACAGCAAGGGATAGAATAACATTGACGGAACACTTGGTACATGCTAGGCTCCAAGCTGAGCCCTTCACATAGATTACCTCATTTCCTCTACCCCTATGAGGTGACTATTATTGCTTTCCCCATTTCACAGGGGAGGAAACTGAGGCATGAGGCATGGCTTCAGCACACAGGCAAGAGAGGAGACAACCTGTCTGTCAGAAGCCCCACTCTACCCCTGAACTGAGCTAGCAACCCGACGTTTCTTCCTCCTGAGGGATCAAGTTGGGGCTAGGGAGAAAGGTGGGTGCAGCCGCCAGCTCTGAGGAGAAGGACCTGCGGGCTGACCCTGCATTACCCCGAGTTACCACCAATGCAGCAAGATCAATACTTGTGAGCTTTGGGGCTGTGCTGAGCTTTGGGGAAATCATTAAATGCTATACCAAACTAGCCAAAAAATAACTGCATGGCAAGGAGACCAAAAGGAGCTGCTGCTTGGGATACACACTAAGGTGCCTGCATGGACAATGACACACACATGAGTGTACACACAAGTCACCCATGTGTAGATGCAGATACATAGACACATGTTCAAAGACACTCAGAAAGACATGAAGACACACTCAGACAGACAGAAGCATGCTAATAGACACAAGGACAGGCCCACATGCAAATGTGCAAAGACCTGCAAACATAAAAAAGACAAAGTTGCACACACAGAAATACAATCACGTGACATTCGCATCCACCCGTTTATTCACCTGACTGGTACTTTTTGAGGCTACTGTGTATGTGCTCAGCCCTCAGCTGCCAGATTCTGGGGACAAGCCGCTCTGTGCCCTCATGGAGCTAAGAGTTCACAGAAGGAGGCAGTAGTTAATTAGAGCTGTGTGTGATACCTGTCATGTTAAGTGCTGTAGAGATGGACCCCACCATTTCGAGGGAGAGTGGGGAAGCTGCCCTGAGGAAGTGACCCTGAGCAAGTTCCCAGGGCCAGGGGGGAGGCGACAGGGGATGAGAGGGAACAGTGTCCCAAGCTGGGGGAGCAGCAATGGGCAGGGAGGGGCGGTGCAGAGGAAAATGCAGACAGACGTGTGAGTCTGGAACATGGAGGGCCCAGAGAACACGGCTCAAGATCAAGGTCGAGAGCAGAGGACGCACTAGAATGAAGCTAGTATAATTCGGAAGGTGATTCCAGTAAGTTATGTACTAATAGAAAGAGCACCAAAACACAGAGAGCAAAACTGACAGGAAGGAGGGAAGAAGTGGATAATTCAACAATAGTAGAGACTTCAGTAACCTACTTTAAACCGTGGATAGAACATCTAGACAGAAGATCAAGAAGAAGACGTGCACTACTGTAGACCAGATGTGGAGGGTGGAGGCCAGCTGTGCTGAGCCCAGTTCATGCTAGGGCTTCTTCTCCAAAGGCAATGGGGAACCGGTTCCTAATAATCCCACTAGCTTCCACATGTCAAAAGGAGTAGGGTAGGTCAGAGTCTGTGCGTGCATGCTAAGTCACTTCAGTCGTGTCCGACCCTTTGTGATCCCATGGACTGCGGCCTGCCAGGCTCCTCTCTGTCCATGGGATTCTCCTAAGAAGAATACTGGAGTGGGTTGCCATTTCCTGCTCCAGGGGATCTTCCCGACCCAGGGATTGAACTCATGTCTCTTATGTCTCCTGCACTGGCAGGCAGATTCTTTACCACTGAGCTACTACCAGCATGCTTCCCAGAGTCAGTACAGGTAAACAAATTGGGAGACCGAAGTCCAGGGAGGAGTGATGGGGCATGATGGGTTGCTGGCTGGCTAAGTAAATGAATGGATAGATGGAAGGATGGATAATTAGATATATGGATGGATGACTGGATGGATGAATGGATGAAGTCAGCAGGAACAGAAAGTAGATAGCTGGATAAACCACTCAGTGGGTGGATAAAAATGGGTAAGTGAGCAAATCTATGAATGAACGGATGATGGCAGATAACTGGACAATCAACCTTGCCAGACTTCCAATGTGTGGGTGGCCACAGACAAAAAGGGAAGAAAACTTCTATTTATTGTGTGCTCCAGCCCACATTCCCAATAATACCCCAGGTAGATATCCAACCCCTCTCCTACCCAACGGGATCCCCACATATGACAGCCAGGACCTGGTAGGACAGAGTACCCTCATGTGGCCTGTACTCTGATATCTACACCATTTTAGTCACCTCATCTTTTCATGGTCCTTACTATTGAGCAACATTTGAAGACATGCTAGAAACCAGACCCACAAGGCTAGTGTGCAAAGAGCCCTTCTGAGAACATAACTCAAGCCCCACTGCACCACCTTGAACCTGTTCCATTTTTGAGGAGGGGAATACAACACCCCTTGGCCACTGTGTACCTGCCACGAGAGGCCTCTAAATCACCAGCTGGCCATCTGCACAAGGGAAATAACCACTCCCTTCCTAAGGAAGCGCAACTACCACTTGGCTGGGGCATCAGGAACGTCCCCATGGAAACCTTCTCCCACCCTCCCCTCCTTGAATGATGTAGTCTTCAATACACTTGTACACACCCAAAGGCTTCTCACCACTAAGACCCTCTCTGGACAGAGATAACACATCAGACTGTCAAAGAAGCTCTCTTTTATCTCTTTTCCAAACATTCCCTCCCTTCCTTCACTGTTCCCTATCAGGCTGAACCCAGGGGGAACCAAGCACACTCTGGATCCTGTTTCTCCACTGCTTGAAACCCTCAATGTCGTCTCCCTTTCCTGAGAATATAATCCAGCTGAATCCATCCCCTACCACGGTCTACAGGGTCTACCTTCCACTCAGACCTCATCTCGTCTCCTACCTTCCCTTCCCGGACCATCCTGTCCCAGCCATACTGGCCTTCCTTCAGGTCCTAGATGTGCCAAGGGGATTCCCACCTCAGGGCCTTTGCACACCACTGTTCCTGTAGCTGCAAAGTCTCTTCTACCTGAACTTTGCTGACTGGCTCCTCATTTTTCAGGCTTCAGCCTAAATGTTACCTACTCAGTAACCACCCTGAATAAAGAGATGCCCCTTCATCTTGATTTTAGTAACATTTGGTCATTTCATTCCTCCACTCTTTCCATCTCAGTAATTACACATTAATCTGTTTAGCTTACCCTCTCTGTATCCAGCACCTAACACTGTGCTGGGCCCACAGCTCATACTAGACAAATATTTGCTACTTGCTGAACACATGTCAGGTTCAGAGAAAAGACTGGCCAGACTAGATTCGAGTGCTTTGTGGCACTGGATACTCCCCAACAATCCAGCCTCCATTTCCTCATCTGTAAAGTGGGGCAACACCAGTACCTACTGCAAAAGGTTGTTGTGAGGATAAAAGGAGAGAATGGGGTATTGACAAACCGGGGCGTAGACTCCCAGCCCAGCACTGAGGGGAAGCCAGAAGAGTGAGGAGACAGACACCTGAGTGTCAGAGGCTATTTCAGAAGCAGCTGTGGCCCCAAGTCGTGCCTTCCAGAAACCAGAGCGATGAGTTAAGTTTCACCATGAACGGAAAGAGCTTATGGAGCCAAATATCAAATGTAGAGTATGCGTGATACAGCCAACGAAAGAGGGCTAGATTTAACAGTTCAAAAAAAAAAATCTAAAAAACTTTTTTAATAAAGCCTACAAGTCTATCCCCTTCTTTCTTTATCAACGACACGATTTATTGACCGAGGAAGCCATATCGACTAAATAAATCTTGATAATGACCAAGGCAGCAATCAATACCTGCTTATTATCAGCCCGGACGGAGAATTTCATTTTGCGGAACGCAGGCCCAAAGACAGGGCGCACCACGCAGTTCTGGACTCCGGTGGGTGGGCCAGGGATGGATGGCTGGATGGTGCTCATTTTCCAGGACAGGAGACAGGAATCTTTCCTGTGTTATTAATAACCTCCTACCTGCCACCCTACCCCATGTCTCTCATGCTTGTGAGTCTGGATTCATTTCCATGAGTTGACAATGATGAGGTGTTTTAAGATGTTTAAAAATAAAGAGGAAAGCACAAGCATAATGACTATAGGTGGGGAACCCTGAGAGCGGGGCAGGGAGTTGGGAGATGGGCTCCAGAAGAGGTAGCTCTGGCCCCTAGTGAGTCAAGAGCAGGAACATTGAGTGCCCAACAGACCTGAGTCCTGGATTAGAATTCAAGCTCTGCTGCTTGCTGACAATATGGCCTTGAACCTAACCTTCTGTGCCTCAGTCTGCTCAACTGTAAAAGCAGGATAGTAGTAGTTTTCTTGTGCTATGGTTGTGAGAATTAAATGAGATAATATTCGTCAAGGGCTCTAAACACTGTTCAGCATGCATTAAAGGTTGAAAGAACTATTTGTTAAAAAACTGTCAGGACTTCTGAGCAGACAGCTTCCTTCTGATGTTCCAAAGCAAACGCCAGGCCTGGTCTTGCTTCGGCCAGCCAAGTGGTATTTGGAGAGGCCTGACCTCCCATCCACTGTCTCTCTGCAAGGATCTGGGCAACCTTACTGCTGGCTAGTGATGACCAGGAGGTGAATAAAAAAAACAATGATGATGACAATGATAATAAAAGCAATAATAGATGCTCTCGTTTCCTAGGAATGACCATGCTCTGTGCTAAGAGCTTTCCATGCTTCACTGCATCAGTTCACTTCAGTCGCTCAGTCGTGTCCAACACTCTGTGACCCCATGGACTGAAGCATGCCTCCCTGTCCATCACCAACTCCCAGAGTTCACTCAAACTCATGTCCATTGAGTCAGTGATGCCATCCAACCATCTCATCCTCTGTTGTCCCCTTCTCCTCCTGCCTTCAATCTTTCCCAGCATCAGGGTCTTTTCCAATGAGTCAGTTCTTCACATCAGGTGGCCAAAGTACTGGAGTTTTAGCTTCAGCATCAGTCCTTCCAATGAATATTCAAGACTGATGTCCTTTAGGATGGACTGGTTGGATCTCCTTGCAGTCCAGGGATTCTCAAGAGTCTTCTCCAACACCACAGTTCAAAAGCATCAATTCTTCAGCACTCAGCTTTCTTTATAGTCCAACTCTCACATCCATACATGACCACTGGAAAAACCATAGCCTTGACTAGATGGACCTTTGTTGGCAAAGTAATGTCTCTGCTTTTTAATATGCTGTCTAGGTTAGTCATAACTTTTCTTCCAAGGAACAAGCATTTTTTAATTTTATGGCTGCAATCATCATTTGCAGTGATTTTGGAGCCCAAAAATATAAAGTCTCTCACTGTTTCCATTGTTTCCCCATCTATTTGCCATGAAGTGATGGGACCAGATGCCATGATCTTAGTTTTCTGAATGTTGAGCTTTAAGCCAACTTTTTTACTCTCTTCTTTCACTTTCATCAAGAGGCTCTTTAGTTCTTCTTCACTTTCTGCCATAAGGGTGGTGTTATCTGCATATCTGAGGTTATTTATATTTCTCCTGGCAATCTAGATTCCAGCTTGTGCTTCTTCCAGTCCAGCGTTTCTCATGATGTACTCTGCATATAAGTTAAATAAGCAGGGTGACAATGTACAGCCTTGATGTACTCCTTTCCTCATTTGGAACCAGTCTGTTGTTCCATGTCCAGTTCTAACTGTTGCTTCCTGATCTGCATACAGATTTCTCAAGAGGCAGGTCAGGTGGTCTGGTATTCCCATCTCTGGAAGAATTTCCCACAGTTTGTTGTGATCCACACAGTCAAAGGCTTTGGCATAGTCAATAAGGCACAAATAGATATTTTTCTGGAACTCTCTTGCTTTTTCAATGATCCAACGGATGTTGGCTATTTGATCTCTGGTTCCTCTGCCTTTTCTAAATCCAGCTTGAACATCTTGAAGTTCACAGTTCACGTACTGTTGAAGCCTAGCTTGGAGAATTTTGAGCATTACTTTGCTAGCGTGTGAGATGAGTGCCATAGTTTGAGCATTCTTTGGCATTGCCTTTCTTTGGGATTGGAATGAAAACTGACCTTTTCCAGTCCTGTGGCCACTGCTGAGTTTTCCAAATTTGCTAGCATATTGAGTGCACCACTTTCACAGCATCATCTTTTAGGATCTGAAATAGCTCAACTGGAATTCCATCATCTCCACTAGCTTTGTTCATACTGATGCTTCCTAAGGCTCACTTGACTTCGCACTCCAGGATGTCTGGCTCTAGATGAGTGATCACACCATCGTGATTATCTGGGTCGTGAAGATCTTTTTTGTATAGTTTTTCTGTGTATTCTTGCCACCTCTTCTTAATATCTTCTGCTTCTGTTAGGTCCCTACCATTTCTGTCCTTTATTGAGCCCATTTTTGCATGAAATGTTCCCTAGGTATCTCTATTTTCTTGAAGAGATCTCTAGTCTTTCCCATTCTATTGTTTTCCTCTAGTTCTTTGCACTGATTATGGAAGAAGGCTTTCTTATCCCTCCTTGCTATTCTTTGGAACTCTGCATTCAAATGGGTATATCTTTCCTTTTCTCCTTTGCCTTTCGCTTCTCTTGTTTTCACAGCTACTTGTAAGGCCACCTCAGACAACCATTTTGACTTTGCATTTCTTCTTCTTAGGGATGGTCTTGATCTCTGCCTCCTGTACAATGTCATGAGCCTCCGCCCACAGTTCTTCAGGCACTCTGTCTATCAGATCTAATCCCTTGAATCTATTTCTCACTTCCACTATATAATCGTAAGGGATTTGATTTAGGTCATACCTGAATGGTCTAGTGGTTTTCCCCTCTTTCAATTTAAGTCTGAATTTGGCAATAAGGAGTTCATGATCTGAGCCACAGTCAGTTACCAGTCACTGCATCAACACCCCCATAAGGTCTCTATGAGGTAAAGGCTGTATTTAATTCACATTTTACAGATAAGGAAACTAACACTTTGAGAAATCCAGTGAATCACCCATGGCATCCCAGTTAAGAAACAGCAAGGCCGGGGTCCAAAGCCCATGCTCAAATCATTTCAGGTACTGCTCCCAGGTAACTGAAATTCAATGGGAATTACTTCACAGAATCATCATCATCATAGTTATTATTACTGCTGTTAATAAAGATCATGATTAACAACAGTCACCATTTTGGGAAGGCTTACAGCATGCCCAGTCCTAGGCTATGTCTGTATTGGTTTGTCATTTTTTACCTCTCACAGCCTTGGAGAAAAGTACTTCTATCTCCAAGCGATTATAAAAGAAAAGCTTTATGAGGGCAAGAACTCGGTCTGTTTTGTTTACTGCTTCTCTCCCAGCACTTTACACTGCACGTGACACATAGCAGGTGCTGAATAATGTTCATCAAGTGAATGAATGAATAATCTGTCTCAACAACTCCAGGAAACTCTATTTTAGACAGAAAAACTGAGGCTATCTTAGCCATAAAAGGGAAGGGGAGACTCCAATCCTGACTTCCTGCCTGATTATAAACTAGAAGTCCCAGGGGAAGCTGAGCAGGAAATCCCCCCAACTCTAGTGACGCTGTCCAGAGACCTTGATCCCTCTTTGATGCCTGCTGGGCTGATCATATGGACCCATGAACCAGGCTTTGAGAGAAGGATGTCACCTGGATCCCAAAACATGTTAACTGGCTATCTTGTGCCCCCCACAACAGCCATCTCACAGACTGCAGGAACCTGCTTTGAGTTGTCTGTGACTGAGGCCACCAAATCACTGCTAACGGTCCACAGCCTGCCCCAGTAATTAATTAATGGATTTATTAATTAGGATGGGAGCTACTTCCCAGGCCGGAATTGGGGTCACCAGTTTCTAAAGCAAGACTCAGAGAGCTAAAGATAAACCCTTGTTCACTGTGAGTCTGAGGCCTGTGCCCAATTCCCAATCACAGAGTGAGAGAATTTCAAGAGCCAGTGATGGGTGAAGAAGCTGGGGGTCTGGGAGGAGCTGGGTCCCCCAGGACTGCCTCCCAAGGTAAAGTCAAGGCAGTTGCTCCCAACTCACCCTTCCTGTGCTATTCATCCACTCCATTATCCAAATATTTATTAAGAACTTACTACGTCCTTGCCTTCCTCAGGGAGGAATATGTGTGTGTTAGTCGCTCAGTCATGTCCAATTCTTTGCGACCTCATAAACTGTAGCCCACCAGGCTCCTCTGTCCATGGAATTCTCCAGGCAAGAATACTGGAGTCGGTTGTCATTCTCTTCTCCAAGGGATCTTCCCGACCCAGGGACTGAACCCTGGTCTCCTAAATTGCAGCAGATTCTTTACCATCTGAGCTATCAGGGAAGCCCAGGAAGGAATACAGATGGTAAACAAACGAACAAATACATACATATTATCACATCAGGTAAAGCAGATAGCAGTAAACAGGGCAGGGGGCGGGGAGGCATTTTGGAAGCTTAGGGAGGACCTCTCCGAAGACGTAATATTTAAATAGAGGACTGAATAGACTGAGACAAACTAAGGAGATGTCTGGGAAATGCAATGGGAACAGCAAGTACAAAGGCCCCAAGGCTGGAATATGTTTGGTGTGTTCAAGGAACAGTGAGGAGGCCAGACTGCTTGAATAAAAAGGGGAGGCGTGTCGAGAAATGAGAGCAAAACATAATGAAGGGATACAAAAGGGAATGGAGGACCTAATCACACAGTGGGCCCAGGTAAGAACAGGCAACCAGAAAGAGGCAACGCTGAGAGTGATACCACCCAGGCTCCCAACAAGACATAAAAGATACCTCAACTGGGCACTCTCTATGCACTAGGTGCCTTAGGTAGATGGCCAAACCTCATTTCATCTTTCCTGTAGGAAAGCATGGTCCTTTGAGAAGAAGATACAAAGTCAGGATTACAAGACAAAGAGGTTTATCAGGATCAATACCCACACCCTGCAGGAGGGAGCCAGAATAGAGAGAGGGAGGGAGGGCGTGAGTGAGAGAAGAAGGAAGGAAAGTTGGTAAGGTTGGCTGGTTAGTGGAAGCACCCTAGACTGCAGAGGAGTCCAGAGCCTGCAAATGAATCCCATGTGTCCCAGGAACCAGTCTGCTCTTAGTCCCTATTACACTCAGTCCCTGGCTGTGGCAGTTGCGGGTGATCTTCAAGGGCAGGATCTGGTGCCACCTGCCCATCACACTCCTTATAGACAAAGATCTGCAAGGTGCTTTCTCAGGGCCACCACTGGGAGGTACCATTATTATATCCACCTGACAGCTGAGAAAACCAAACCTTAGAAAGAGGAACTAAGTTACCCAAGGGACACAGCTAGGAAGAAGCAGAACTGGGATTTGCATCCTGATGGCCCGGTGCCATGATTCCAAGATAAACAGAAGTTGGGGAACTGGGCATATTTTGCAACAGAGCAAGAATTGGGCTGAATACCTTGTTAAAAAAATAAAAGCAATACTTAAGGCTTGGAAGGAAAGCTATGAGAAACCTAGACACTATATTAAAAAGCAGAGATATCACTTTGCCAACAAAGCTCTGTATAGTCAAAGCCATGGTTTTTCCAGTAGTCATGTACGATGTGAGAGTTGAATCATAAAGAAGGCTGAGCATGGAAGAATTGATGCTTTCAAGTTGTGGTGCTGGAGAAGACTCTCGAGAGTCCCCTGGACTGCAAGGAGATCAAACCAGTCAATCCGAAAGGAAATCAACCCTGAATATTCACTGGAAGGACTGTTGCTGAAGCTGAAGCTCCAATACTTAGGCCACTTGATAAAAAGAGCCAATACATTGGAAAAGACTATGATGCTAGGAAATGATAAAGGCAAAGGGAGAAGGGGCTGGCAGAGGATGAGATGGTTAGATAGCATCGCCAACTCAACAGACAGGAATTAAGCAAACTCTGGGAGATAGTGGAGGACAGAGGAGACTGGCGTGCTGTAGTCCATGGGGTCACAATGAGACAGATAGGACTTAGCAACTGAACAACAAAGGCTGATATGGTGTTTGAGTATTTTTCAAAGTACTCATTGAGATAGATTCACTCCAGGCCAAACATGTGCTAAATAATCTTATTTTATACTTCATCCTTACTCCCAACTGACAGATGCCAAGAGTGAGGATAAAGGTGGGTCTAACAAGGCTTCCTGGCTCAGTTGGTAAAGAAATTTCCTGCAGTGCAGGAGACCTGGGTTCGATCCCTGGGTCAGGAAGATCCTCTGGAAAAGGAAATAGCAACCCACTCCAGTATTCTTGCCTGGGAAATCCCATGGACAGAGGAGCCTGGTAGGCTGCAGTCCATGTGGTTGCAAGAGTCGGACACAACTTAGCGACTAGATCACCACCACAATAGCCGCTCAGAATCTGTGACCACCTTCACTGCCTTCCTCCAGTTCCTTGCACGCACTGTTTTTCCACCCACCTCAAGGTATTAGCACATGCTATTCCCAGGCATGCTTTTCCCTGACCTTGTCCTTGACACCTTGGCTAAAGGGTCACTTCTTCCAGGAAGGCTCCCTTGATGCTCAGACTCAGGCAGTTTTTTTGCCACATGCTATCTCAGAATCAAATGTCCGTGTGTGACTACACACCTGGTTGTCCAATAATATATGCATCCACCCCCCTCCATTGTCTGTGGGCTAAGTGAGGACTTTGTCTTCCTGTTCACCATGATATTGCCAGCATATTATTATTATTTAATGTGGTGTCGGAGAAGACTCTTGAGAGTCCCTTGGACTACAAGGAGATCCAACCAGTCCATTCTGAAGGAGATCAGCCCTGGGATTTCTTTGGAAGGAATGATGCTAAAGCTGAAACTCCAGTACTTTGGCCACCTGATGCAAAGAGTTGACTCATTGGAAAAGACTCTGATGCTGGGAGGGATTGGGGGCAGGAGGAGAAGGGGACGACAGAGGATGAGATGGCTGGATGGCATCAGTGACTCGATGGATGTGAGTCTGAGTGAACTCCGGGAGTTGGTGATGGACAGGGAGGCCTGGCATGCTGCGATTCATGGGGTCACAAAGAATCGGACACGACTGAGCGACTGAACTGAACTGATAGTATTTATGATATTTACTTATTATAATTTACACAATTTTTAGTTATACTGTGAGTGGCGAATATATTGGGTTGGCCAAAAAGTTTGTTCATGTTTTTCTGCACCATCTTATGGAAAACCCTGAATGAATTTTTTTGGCTAAACCAATACATTTTCAAAGTATAGGACAACAGCAGTTATTATTATTAACATTATATAGCACATCTATGTGCTAGGCACAGATTTCATACTTTACATGCACTAACTCACTTAATCCACAATCCTTAAGGAGGCAGATACTACTATCATCCCTATTTTACATGAGAGAGAAAACCAAGGCTCAAAAAGGTTAAGTGATTTGCCCAAGGTCACATAGCTGGTAAGTGGCAGGGCTGGGATACAGCCAGGCGGCCCCCAAGTCCTCACTAAATATCTTTGGGAGTGGGAGACTGCAGGGCTTGATTTTGCTGTCCACACTACACCCCTCAGATCCCTGGAGCCCATGGACATCCATAATGGACCAACACGTCAAATAGCTGCCCCCAGCCCCTGAGTGCCTCTGAGTGACTGCCTCACTTGAAATCTGCACTCGACCTGGCTGTGCTGGTGACCCCTGCGGTCTCTCTGTCTGCAGCACCCACACTCCAAACAGCTGGCTGGACAAGTCAATCGACCATAATGGTTCCCGGGGAGCCACTTACCCCGTCGAGTTTGAGCGACGGCGGCTCAGAGAGTCTTAAGCACTGCTCGGCTCCAGGCTTCTGGGGCAGACAACCAGCTCAGGCCAAAGAGGTTGGAGGATTGATTTTTTTCTCTTTCTTTCTTTTTAATGACAAATGCGTATCTTGGAACTGCTGTTTCATTCGGCTGAAGGATGGCAGAGGGGATGCATAGGGAAAGGACGAGGAAGGAGGGGGCAGCCACCGGCCCACTCTGAGGGTTGACTGAGCTACTGAGGAAAAGCAGAGACAGCAGGCCAATCATGTATCTTCATGAAGCTGGTCAGGGCCTTTCGGTTCTTCTGAAAATGCAGCCTCGTCTGACATTTGGCACTTGGAGACTGGCAGCCAGTGGCCTTGACAGGTAGCCGCCTCATGGCCCCTGGAGCTGTCTGATCCACTGCAGACCCTCAGCCCAGGGTCTCTGCGCCACGGTTCCCTCTGTCGTGCCCTTGCTAGGTCTCCATTCCCTGCCGAGCGCGGCCAGAGTGTTGGATTTGTACAGGATACTGGATATCTGAATTTCTTAGGTAACATCTTCTGTGTTTTAAATGCTGAGAAGCTTATATTTAAAAAAGTGGTTTTAAATATTGCACTAATCTGGACAGATACATCCGTGGTCCAGACATAGCTCCCAGCCTGCAACCTCTGTAGTCTGAGCTCCCAAGATATAAGACATCACATATAATATTAGTAATATATTAATATAGTAAGCCCCCAATGGAGGAAAAGAGAAGAGAAAAAGTGCCCAGTAATCTCTAAAACAAGCTTGCAAGGCCAGCAAATTCCAGGATCCACTGCTACTTTGGTTTTCTCACTCCTCTCTTACTCTCTAAAAACACCAACAACAATAAGAAGTAAAACACTTACGGGACACTAACTGTGTGTCCCAAACTGTGCTAAGCACTTTCACACTTAAAGTGCTTTAATCTTTAAGAACAATCTAAAAGGTGGAGATTACTATTAGTTCCATTTAGAGACAAGGAAATAAGGCTTAGAGAGGTTAAGCGACCCATCCACAAATCACATAGCCAATAGGTGATGGAGCCAGGCCTGGAAGCTAGGCAGGGGCACCTCACCATCTTGGCTCCTCTTACTTCCCTCTTGAGGGAAAGGGTAGAGAACAAGTTTCTGGAACTACATGTGATCTACCTTAACACTCTTAACTGGAAAGTGAAACACTTCAGCCACGCTACTGCCATCATTAGAGACCTGTAGACAGACTCAGCAAACCATGGCCTTCAGGCCAAATCCAGCCCTTCACCTGTTTTTGTAAAGTTTTACTGGAACACAACCATTCACATTCAGTTTTCTTGTCTATGGCTATTTGCATGCCACGGTGGCAGAACGGAGTGCTTGCAACATACACCACGTGGTTCACAAAGCCTAAAGCATATTATTATCTGCCTCTTCACAGAAAAAGTTTGCCAACCCTGATGGCGGACCTAGATGGTTTCTAAATAGCCTAGAGAGAAACCACCCCTGGGAAGGTCATGAGGTTGAAACCTTCAGGGAAACACCATCCTTAAAGAAGGGGAAGCATATTTGCACATTAAAGGGTAGTGGAAGCTTCTTCAGGGGTTTGGGGTGAGACCACAAAGGAGCCAGCCGTGGGAAGATCAGGAGAAAGAGCCCCAGGCAGAGGGAACTGCAAGTGCAAAGTCCCTGAGGTAAGAATGTGCTTGACGAGTCTGAGGGACCAAAAGACCACTGTGACTAGAACAGAGCGAGGAGGGGAGAGACGCTGGAGACGAAGTCAGAAGGGTAACGGCGGCGGGGCTCGACTACCTGGAGTCTTACAATCAGGGGAAAGGACTCTGGATTTTTAAATTAAGTATGAGAGGAACTGATTGTTCATATCCTACAAAACACTACAAACCATTTTCTGAAGGGATCCTCAAGGCTTAGAAACCAAGAACTCCATTCCAGGCATGATTTTGTCTGAAAATTCTGCTCGAGAGACCAATGGCTCCTCATCACTGCCAAAATGGGCCCTGAGGCCATGAAAAGGCAATACATTTAACTGGCACACAAAGTATGTCAGCATCCTTCCCTTTACAGCAACTGAGTACAGGGAACCAGATGAGCACAACCAGTCTCTGTGAAGGATTAAGAAATGGGAGACTTGGAATGTTAGTGGATTCACCCAGGAGTGCTAGAGACTGTACTTCTTAGCTGCTCTTGGGGCCCTTCCCCTCTGCCTACTACTTCCACCTTCCCTGACACCTTTGATATAAGCTACTGTCATTAAGAAAGAGCATCCCCCAGACAGAAAAATCAAATAGAAGACTGAACCCTGATTTCCTAAGCCAGAAACAAAGGCAGCCAACTACCTCAGTCCCCTTCCCACACTCAACCTCTGCCAGGCTCAGTCTGAGTTAGATAACTGGAAGCCCCCAGAAATTCAGCCCTTTCAGAAAGCAACAGAGAAAACCATCGTTTTTGGACAGCCACCTCGACCATCATCCAGGATCAAATTTAGCACCAGCTGAGGTGCTCACATTTGAAATTCTATCTGACGGAAGAAAGGTTACCACGACAGAATGTCAAGTTCGAAGACAGAATCCTCACTTTAACAGAAGAGTTTAAAAAAAGAAGAAAGAAAGAAAGAAAAAGGAAAGAAAAAAAAAACACCACCATCATCAGAAAAGCTGTTCCCTCTGGTCAAAATAGCACCGTGCTCATCTGAAATAACCCACCGAGACGCTTATTTGCTTCTTTAGGCTTGTCCGTGGTTTCTCAATTTTCTACAGTGAATTCAGGTATTAATAAAAGAAACTTCGAGACCTCCAACAGCAAAAGCGGTCAAGGATGAGACGTTGCTCATTTTTCTTCCAGCATTCAAAGAGAGGCCCGTCTTTGGGAAGCAATTTCTGTCGAGCTGAGAAATTCAGAATTTTGGGATGCCCAGAAAAGACTGCTGGGTTCTTTATATAAATTCTCAACACCTGTTTCTAGCTCCTTCTGCAAAATAGGCTCACAGGGTGTGGCTTGCAATGAATTGGAGAGGCAGATGGAATGGGGTCACCCGCTGGTTGGACCTGGAAGGGTCCAGGGGGCTGGCCAATGGTTTGGTCGTATTCACAGAGCTGCTGCTAGAAATCTCCCCTCATCCCTCTGTCTCCTGCCGCTCCCTCTCCTCCCGCTCCAAGCTTCCACAGCCTTCGCCTAATGCCAGTCCATCTCACGGGCCTGGGCCTGGGCCGCACCAAGCCTGGTCTGCTCATATGCTCCCCACCCCGGCAGCAATTCTATTACAGCGAAGTTTCCAAAGTTAGGATTCCGCCAACAGGGCTGATAGCTTATTTACTGCTGTCATCTAAAGAAAGAGGAATTTTGACACATTGTTAAATGATAGCACATTTAGATAAGTCAAGCTGTCAGAGGCTCTAATGGATGTCTAAACTCTCTGTGGCTGATATGTAAAATTTATGCACTTCAGAATATCATAAGGTTATAATATTTTAATCACATCCACGCTCTTTTCTAAACTTTGAGCTGAGAAAAACATTCCATCAAGTCCCATCTCCCGTACGCCAAGAAATTGAGCCTTCCTAGAAGTTTCTCCAAAACTCCTTACAAAAAGTCCAGCTTATCTCATTTGAGGACCCATCAGTTTTCCTCCCTAAAGGCTCACACCCCAAGCAGAATTTGCCTTTTCCTCCCAAGTTCGTACAGTGTGATCCTTCCAGCCAACCTCTTTCCTCCCAAGAAACAGATGTGCATTCAGACTGAGCACCAACTCTTGTTAGCTTGATTAACACTCTTTGAAGGAAAAAAAAAAAAAAGATATCACGAGAGACTGGACCCAGAGCATCATTTAAAAAAGTGGCAAAGTAAAGCAGAAAAAGAAAATCATAAAGGTATGAATCCGGTTACAACGACTATACACAGAAAAGCCATAAAAAAATACTGCATTAGTAATGTTCACCATAAAGCAATCTTATAACCAAATGAAATATGCCTAGCATTAACTTTGGGATAGAATTTTATTTCTTCTCGTTTCCTGGACTGCCAGCAGCCGAGACAAAAAGCAGCAGCAAAGAAAGAGGGAAGCAGTTTCAGGGATCCTGGAGCAGGGTACCAACTGTCACAGCATCTTCACCATCATTAAGACTGCTGACAGACTTCCATCCTAGGAAAACAGCCCCACTGTGTCCAGAGATGGCACTGGAAGGAGTAATAACCAGACTGCTTCTATATTTGAAAAATATATACTTCCAGAGGGCTGTGCATGGGCCAGTACAAGGTCACCTTTCTTGCCAGTATCGGAGTGGCGTTGGTAGCATGGTCTGGCCTGGGGACATGGGCCGCCTTTGCTGCCTTGGCCACTCCAACGCTCAGCGACCAGGCTGCATGAAACCACTGAATTGAAGCTATACACACCTCCTCACACTCAACAAACATCCGAGGCCATGGGACAAGTGAGCCCAAAGCTCTTGGCCTGCACGGGGCCTGCAGTGGGGGCCCACCTTTCCTACCCAGATCTTGGAACAAGCCAGCTGAAGTTTTCCTTTCTAGCTATTTCCCCTGTAAACGGAAAGTGGGAAGGGAAAAAAATGAAAATAAAAGTGTGGCACAGGAGTCATTAGCGTTATGCACAAGAGATGATCCGAGGCGAAAGTGCTTAGGCTCATAATCCGTTTCCAACAAAAAGGCCATCAGTGAGAACATGGGGCTGGGTGGGGGGCGCAGTCCTGTTGGGCAGGGGAAAACCTGAACACTTCAGGACAAGGGTGGAGACCACAGCAGATGTGAGGGCCTCAATGTTTGTACACCGCTGCCACATGTACCTCTGTTCTCTTAAAGTGTACAGCTTTTCAAACTCCCAAAGGGACCCCCCCCCACTTAATATCCATGTAAATGAGGTTAACCCTTTCCCCAGAGCCCTCTCCTTTTGTGCCAAACACACCAGCCATTGTTTTCATGAATATATCCCTCCCTCCTGCACCCTAAGTATACACCCTGTGCGGGGAGAGGTCCTGGCTCTATTTTCCCATCACCTGAACAAGGCTTTCCACCACCCCCATCTTCATCCTTTCCAGTTCAAATTTGCTTTTTCACCTCAGCATCTTCTAAAACCCTAACAAAGGGTTCCCAGATCAATGGGAGTCCAACTGAAATCAAGATCTGGGTGACCTCAACAGCTCCACAAAAGACCCCTGAGCCTGAGACAGGAGAGACTTGAGGTTCAACACCCCCTCCACTCCAGCTCAGAAATCAGCCCCCTGGGAGCCGCACCCACCCCTCAGCACCCAGCCCAGGTCTCACTCCACCTCCCGGTTGCAGCCCAAGCTCCCCGAATTGAAAACGAGTTATCTAATGAAAATTGTGTTAACTGACATTCCGGCCAACCGGGAGCAAATACCAGCGCTGTAAATCTCGCCGCGGAAATTTTCTCCAGCCCAGAATAACAATAGGACCCTGCAAAGGGCTTTCGCCAGCCCTTCTGGTTCCTCTCCTCTTGTCTGCCACGTTCTTGTCATTCCTTATGTTACAGAACATCAATCATAAATAAAGACGCTGTCCCCCAGCCGTGCCCGGGTCTCATTTACAAACATTAGCAGGGAATACGATTACCATTGGCCTTCGTGCCAAGCCCAATGTGGCTGCCCAACTCTCTCTCTCCCATTCTCTCTCTCTCTCTCTCTCTCCCCCTCCCCCATCCCCCACTCTTCCAGAAAGGCCACTTTAGCATCATTTAAAACAGCAACCACAGCTCACAGCCCTGCCCGCCTCAGATGGCCACCAAACTGTAGCCCCAACTCGAGTGAGGACCTGGAATTGCAAGGCACTTGCAGTTATTAACTGCATGCCTGAGTGCCCCGATTTTCTCTCCAGCTCACTGGCTTTGAAGGAGGGGGCCTGCGGGGAGTGAGGGGTTAGAAAGGAGGGGGGTTGGGAAGCCACCAGGAGGAGGGGGGCACTGGAACCACTTATCAGAAGAAACTTAACGAGATTTGCAGGCGGATTTAAAAAAAAAAAAAAAAAAAAGCGGGTCCCTTTTTATCTCCAGACTGATGCTCTCCCTTCTTCCAAGAATGTCAAGGCCAAGGCAGGATGCTTTAATCGTCCGGTAACCAGCACCACTTCCCCGCCCCTTGTTCCCACCGCACCTCGGTGAGACTCCTGGGTTTGGGGGCTTGTCAGGAGCATCCTGGGGCACCTGGGAAAGGACAGAGGCTAGCGTTGTGCCTTCTGTGCGCAGTTCTCTGTGAGATTCCATCCCGCGGCCCAGTCTCCTATTGGGTCAGCAAGAATAACCCCCAATCTGGAGGAGACACACAGACTCCCAGAAAAAGGTGGAACGGGGATAAAGTGCTGGAGTTTGGAAGGGAGTCGCCCCAGGGAGGAAGAGGGAAAAGAGAAAGAAGAGACTAGAGAGAGGAGGAAAGAGAGGAGTGGCGGAGAGGAAAAGCAGGAGGCAGAAAACAGCGAGGGAATCTCCTATTTAAAAGTTCCAGTGGGCCCGAGAGCCCGAAGTCACCTGCTCTGCGCAGCTCCCGGCTCTCCAAGGCCCCTGAGGCAGGAGCGCAAACTTGCGCGCGCCCCGGGCCCATCTCCACCGCCCGTCCCCACCTAGACTTGGAAAGAGGTTGGCGAGGGGGATAAAGCAAGAGGCAAAGACGAACCCCGAGAACCCGGCACGAGGAGAGGTCTGCCGGTGCAGGCGGCCAGTCCGGCGGCGGTGGCTGTAGCGGCTGGGGCGGCAGCAGCGGCCCCCGGGTGGCGGCGCGTCCGGGCTGCGCAGCTAGGCGGGCGGCGGCGGCGGAGGTGCTGGCGGGCGGCGGGGCGCGGAGCCGCCTCCTAGCCAACCCCGGATGCCTCCCCCCTACGCCTCCTCCTCCTCCCAGCCCGCCAGCTCCCTCCCTCCCTTGCCCGAGCCCCAGCCGGGCGCGGACAGGCACGCGGCGCGCTTCGCGGCCTCCCCGGGCGCCGCGAAGTTGGGAGGCGCGCAAAGTGCGGCGCAAGGGGGGTTGCCCGAGGTCCCGCCTGCAGCCCCCTGCCTGGAACCGCAGACCCTGCCTTCCTCGCGCCTCACTCCGCCGCTCACCCGCCGGCTCGCTCCCCGGGCCATGGGCTCACTAGCGCTTCTCCATGGTCGCAGCGGCTAATCGATGATTGAACCGAACAAAGAGCAGCGGCGAGATCAATTCCTAATACCTATCGATAGGCAGCGGGCAGTCGAGCCCCTGCGAGCCCCAGCAGCCGCCGCCCGCCTCCCCAGGGCTCCCGACCGCCCTCCCGGGGACCTCCCCAGTGCGCCCAGGGCGCGCCCGAGGGCTCCCCACGGCCGCGCGGCCGGTGCTGCCCGCACTAACCTGGAGTCGCCGTAGATCAAATCGCTTCCAATATTGAAACATCGATCCCACATTGGCGGCCATCTTGGGGGCTATTCGAGACGCACACACACAAGAGTTTGGCTTTTCTCAATGGCTGCACTCAATATCCGGGCTGGACTCCCCCCAGCCCCGGGGCCGCCGCCGGCAGTCCGGGCCCTGCGCGCCACCGCCCGGGGCCCCTCGGGCGCCCCCCGGCCTCCTGCCACCCGCTGCCCCTCGGCGCCGCCGCGCCGCCGCCGCCGGGCCCGGGAGCCGTGCGCCCCCCCCGACCCCCGGAGGGCGCGGGAGGAGGGCGCGGGGCGGGGAGCTCGGCGCCCGCCCGGGGGAGGCGGCCGGGGATGGGGTGGGAGGAGAGGAGTGGGGGGGAGGCAGCGTTTCCGAGAGGCGCTGGCGCCGCCGCTGCCCTGCCTGCAGCCGGCTCCCGGGCCCGCGGAGCGCTCGCTGCATATCCCCCCCCAAGTCCGGGGTCGGTGTGCCGCGCGATTGCACTTGACTTTGGCTTTTTGCAAACTTATCAATACTGACGTAACGTGCTGATCAATGCAAAGGGAAGTTTGCGGGGGCAGGAGGCGGCGGGTACGTGGGGCGCCTACCCTCGCCTCGCACCTGTCTATCCCCCATCCCCAGCAATGCATACTTAAAAAAAAAAAAAGTTAATAGTTTGCAATGCATTTTTTTTTCTTTTGCAATCGGAGCACACAACACGTGCCTCGGGCTGCCGCCGCTCCTTCGCCAGCCAGCTAAGCTTCGCATCCGAGGGTATCAGCCGCCAGCTAGAGCTGCGTAGACTACCCTGCCGGCGGGTTGTTGGGAGCCGGCCAGTGGGCGGGTGGCAGCCGCCCGGGGGCGCCACTGAGTTGTCGGAAATGTCACCACTGCCGTGCGCAGAGTCCGCGCCATTATAGAGTTATATTATTAAGAGGAGATGTCTTGTCTTGGTCATAGCACTGGGTTCTTTCCGGGGATCCTCTGCAATAGAGATTCTTGTTACTATTTTCAGGAGCCTTTAGTACAGTTACATGGGCTCCTCACAACTTTAGAATGGGAGGTCGTTTTACTGTTCGCATTACTGGAGAGGGTTCTTAGCTAAACCTCTGGAATGGTTTCTCCCCCCATAGTGGGTTCGCTTGTATCGTTATATGTTGAGGGGGCCTAGCCTAGCTCTGGATCACTAACAGCTACAGATGTCTCTGCCACTGTTACAATCATTATTCTGGGGTCCTTAGCCTAGCTGGGGACCCCAGGCTCCTTCCCAGTATGGGCCTCCTTTATTATGATTGTCTTTTGGGAGAGAGTCTTTAGCCCAGCTGGAGGGAAATTCTGGTCTTCTGCAATTTTTCAGACGCTGGACGGCACGGGTGGCTAGATTTCTTTTACATTTTTTCCATCATCTTGCCTCTGCAAGGGAAAAGTCCCCAGTCTCCCTCCCAAGGTCCTACGCCCACCACCCAGGAGGAACTCAGACCTCCCAACCCACTTCATAACTAACACTTCTCCTGACCCAGCAGTCACCCTTTCTGACATGTCCCCCTACCAATCCTACCCTAGCCTCTGCCCCACCCCCCCCAAAAAAGGAGACATTCCCCCGCTTTTTTTCTAGGCAAAAGATTTGCTTTTATAGACAGCAAATGGAAATTATATTCTCTTTTTATGACCCAGCTTGGACTTCTGACATCACTCTTGGTCTAGGACAATAGATCAATACAGAGGGTTATAAAAAAGATAAAGTTTAGAAGAGTTGTAAAGAAGAAAGAATCGTGATGGATATTTTTGATGATTTTCCAATATTTGTGTCTTGGAACACGTGCTTCAAGGCAATTAAAGTTTTTAATGTAATGTAAATAATTGTTTCATAAATGCTTCAGAAGAAGGTGTGATTTTTCTAAGCAATCACTCGAGCTGTTTAAAAAATGTAATGTGATTTAAACTAGGATACAGTATTTCTGTTACCATCCCCATACATTTTCCATAAGGCCTGGGTAAATATATTAATGCACAAGTTGAAAGACTCATAAGACCAGAAGTACAGCGTTCACCAAGATGTAATGAATTAGGCCTAGTTAGCAATTCCGAGTGGCCTGTTTCCTTGCCAGATTAAATTGCACGTGATGTGTGGTTTATCTCAGCTCTCGATAACTTCACGTTTAAATTACAGCTCTCATTCTGCAAAATGAATTTAGGGAAATTTCATAACTATCGCATGGCAATTTTTTTTAATGGCTACATTTTCTCCTGAGCATCTGTAAAGCTTGCAGCTTCCTTGTCTTTGAGTCTGTTTTTTAAAGACCTGTAGTTGAAAATCTGGAGTGAGTGTGAAACCTTTCAAAGCAATTTTTAACAAATCAAGGTTTTGATGAAAGATTATTTTAAATTTACATCTGATCGCTTTTCGGCCTTTTGGCTAAGATCAAGTGTAAATTTATATCTGACTTTGCAGTCATGGAACTGACATCATATACCTCCTGATATGATGTACGGAGAAGGATACACCACCACTTCTGTGGTATTTGTGCATAATCTGAATCTAATTGTGAAGAAATATTAGATAAACCCAAATGGAGGGGTAATTCTAGAAAATAAACAGCTAGTCTCTTTAAAAATGTCAATGTCACATGAAACACACACAGACTGGGGAACTATTCTAGATTAAAGAAAGCAAACAAGATTTGACAAGCGATTAAAATATATGATCCTGGGTTTTCTTTTACTAGAAAGTGCATTAACTGGAGCCAATAGCAAAGTTAGAATAAATCAACAGATTAGATAATGGTATTGTATCAATGTTAATTTCCTGATTTTAATCATTGCAGTGTGGCTATATAACAACATATCCTTCAGAGAGAATATTATTCAGGAGTAAAGGGAAAGCCATCATGCCTGCAACTAGCTCTCAAACAGTACAGACAAAAACAATACGCATCTGTTTATCAAAATCTATCGGTATAGAAAGAATGATATAGCAAATGTTGCAAAATGTTAACATTTGAGGACTCCAGAGGAAGTGTACACAGAAATTCTTAGCACTTTCTTTGCAACCTTTCTGGGAATCTGAAATTATGTCAAAAGACAAAGTTAAAAAAAAAAAAAAGAAAAAAATTAAATTTATGTCTGACTTTGTCTCAACTGTTAGGGACTATTGGACTTCCAAATAAAAATTCTGCATGGAACTTTTCTACTTTCCTGACTGACGTAGGCTGCACCTTTGACCGAGCAGGAAATTGCCACAGCAAACATGCTTACTGAGGAGCAGCGAGAAAATCCAATAATTCAGATTGTTTTAAGTCTGTGATATTTTTAAATGACTTAATGCAGTGGGTCTCTGAAGAATTCCGGCAATTTTAATGGTAGAAACTTGCAGTCCCACTGAGGAAAGGGTTGCTACATAAATACTGAATGATCGTGTCTTTCTGTCTGGGCTGAAACATATTAGCTTTGCTTAGTGGCTTATTGCTTTATTCACAAAATAAATTTCAGCCGTCTTTCCCCACCATATTCCAAGCGCATCGTGAGCCTGTGCCTTATTAGATGTGGGGGCTTATGTTCCAAAGGCATCTGTTACCGTCTCAGGCTCAGCAATAATGAATTAAGCAGTTAAGTGTTTACCCCTGAATGGAGTTAGCCAAGGAAATGATATTATTATGGATGGTCCTTAATGAAAGACCAGCAAACTCAGACTTTTTCAGCAAACAATCAGCCTTGGATTTGGGAACTAAAGTAATAAAATATTAAATATTTTTGTGAAAAGCTCTTTTTTGTGTGTTCTTAGCACACTCTCCCTGCCACAAACACACACATACACAGATATACAACAACTTAAGCAGGTTTCTGGTTGATTCCTGATTCTCAAAGACCCACACATCAGGATGAGTATCACAACAGCAAAGAAGACATCCTTTCCCCATCCCAGAAGAAGCAGACGGTGGCTGGGAGCAGCCTATCCCGAAAGCACAAGCAGAGAAGAGAGCCAGATCCTTTAGGAAATTCATAAACTGTGCAAGAATCCCAGGGAGGATAAAGGCAGGTCCTTAGCCATGAACATAATGATATGCGAAATCCCCAGCATCAAAGCTGAAACAAAAGAAAATATCCTTCAGTAGCTCTACGTTGCCCACCACAGTTGTCGGGCAGGAAGAAAGACTAAAGTAGAGACTCCAAATTCATCTGGAAGTTTTCAACAGCCCTGGGAGAGGAGTAAGGGATATGGGAGTGTCCCGCTGACACCTGCAAGGGTGTGTCCCTGGAGACTGGCGCATGGGTAGGTCTCAGATCCAGAGGCTGAAGTGACTGGCTGTAGATCCAAGCCAGCAGTCCCTTAGGCGCACAACACTTGACACAGTGCTGTCAACCATCACCACTATTAAGCACCTACTAACGGCTGTTGGACGGACTTCCGTGGTAGCCCAGCTAGTAAAGAATCCACCTGCAAAGAAAAGACCCCAGTTCGATTCCTGGGGTGGGAAGATCCCCTAGAGAAGGGATAGGCTATCCACTTCAGCATTCTTGGGCTTCCCTGGTGGCTCAAAGGGTAAAGAATCTGCCTGCAATGCGGGGGACCTGGGTTCAATCCCTGGATTGGAATGATCCCCTGGAGGGCATGGCAACCCCCTCCAGTATTTTCACCTGGAGAATCCCCATGGACAGAGGAGCCTGACGGGCTGCAGTCCATGGGGTTGCAAAGAATCAGACACGACTGAGCGACTAAGCACACACAGCACAGGCTGTTGGATGCTTTATAAATAAATCATTTAAAATAACACTGGGGTTAGGAGAGTGACTCTGGAGCCAGACTGTCTAGATGTGAATTCCAGCAGGTCACTTACAAGCTCTGTGACCTTAAGCCAGTTAGTTTACCTCTCTGTGCCTCATTTTCCTCATGCGTACAATAGTGCTAATAATCGTACCAAGTGATAAAGATTAAGTGAGTCAATCTATGTAAAACTACATAAACATGTTGCATTTAGTAGCTTTCATGATTATTGGCCTCACAATGAACAGGACAGAGATCTGCATTCCCACATTGCAGATGGAAAGAATGAGGCCCTGAGAGAGGCAGTGGCTGGCTCGTGGTCACATGGTTGTGAAGGTGGCGGAACCAGCACTGATCCCTGAGCTCACTCACAGTAGCCTGGGGGCTCATTGCCTCTGAGCCCGCCCTGCCTCTTATGGAGAGGAAAGGCAGATGCCCAGAAAACAAGGGCTGTACCCTTAACTATGTGCCAACGCTCAATTACCAGTTAAACTGGAGAGGAACAACACAAGAGGGACAGGCTCCCTGGGCCCAATTCCCCTCACATGTTAGAGACAAACAATAGTGCATTCTTGCTGTGCTAATTATTCTCCCTCTGTTCCCTTTCCCCCTCACTCTCCTCTTGCCCTGTCCTGTGTCCTGGGACTCTGACCCCTACAGACTACACCTCCCAGGCTTCCTTGCTCCCTGGCTTCCAGCTGGGACAGTGGGAGGCCCTGGTAAGAGAAAAGAAGGCCCAGAGATAGGCTGGGATATTTACTCCCTCCCTATTTTACTGCAGTCCCGGCAGTGGCTGGGGCCTTCCACAGTCACCACCCCTGTCAGGCTGTCCCTCCCCTGCTGTCACAGGGCCCCAGTAACTTCTCTCTCCTCACATCTCTTCAGATCTGAGGTATAAGTGGCTCTCTCTTGCCAGTATCTGGGTGCCTTAACATTCCCTAACACACACCTCTGTAAATGAAAAATTTCAGGTGTTTTTTTTTTTTTTTTGGTCTGGGACCCTGATCAATCCACCTGCCAATTCAGGAGACACTGGCTTGATCCCCAGATCAGAAATCAAATCACTGGAAGATCCCCTGAAGGAAATGGCAACTCACCCCAGTATTCTTGCCTGTAAAATTTCATGCACAGAGGAGTCTTGCAGGCTACAGGCCATAGGGTTGCAAAGAGTGGGACATGACTGAAGCAACTTATAGCACACACTGACCAGTACATCTACCAGAGAATATCATTCAATTATTAAGAAAGATGAGGGGACTTCCCTGGAGGTCTAGTGGCTAAAAATCTGCCTGCCAATGCAGGGGACACAAATTTGATTCCTGGTCCAGGAAGCTTCCACATGCTGCAAGGCCATTAAGCCCATGCACCGCAACTACTGAGCCCTCACACCCTAGAGCCTGTGCTCCACAACGAGAGAAGTCACCGCAACGAGAAGCCGGCACAGCGCAACTGGAGAGTGGCCCCCACTTGCCGCAACTAGAGAAAGCCTGTGCATAGCAGCGAAGAGCTAGCACAGCCAAAGAGAAATAAATAATAAATAGTCTAAAGTAATTTAAAAATAAAATAGAAAAAAAAGGGGAGACAGAAAGATAAGAGTTGTGTGTATGTGTGTTGAATGAAGAGATGTTTAGGATATATGATAAAGTGAACATAAGCAGATTATGCCAACAGTATTAACAAATATTTGCTTAAAATGTGACAAAGAAAAAAGTTAAGGAAAATTAGATATCAATTGGTAAACAGACATTAGCTCTGAAAAATGGTTTTAGAGGTCTCATAATTTCCATATCAACATCATCATTTCCTTTATGAGTTCAAATTATTTTTTTCATCAGGAATCTTACTTCAGTTGGGGTGGAGGGGGATCTGTTTTTTCCTGGGCCTCTGATACATATACCACAATACCACATTCACTTGAGATATCTATGAAAGAAGATCTGATTAAATAAAAAGACAGCCCAAGTTCATGGGCTGGAAGATGTAATATGGTAAAGATGTCATTTCTCTCCAAATTAATCCATAAATTTAAGACCATTCAAATCAAAATTCCAATAAGGTTTTTCATAGAACTTGACAAGCCCATCTTAAAATTCTTACAAAGATGCAAGGGCCAAGAATAGCTGGGGTAAATTTGAAGAATAGTAACATGAGGGAACTTTTCTTATCATATATTAAGACTTATCATAAAGCTGTTATAATAAAGACAGGGAGCAGAAGGACAGACAAATAGACTCAGGTGACAAAATTAAAAGTTTTGACACAAATTCACACTGATATAGAGAACTCACAAAACAGATGACAAAACTGGCATTATAAACTAGTAGGGAAAGGACAGACTTCATTTTCAATATGGTGCTGGGCCAACTGGCTATGCAGATGGGAAAAAATAGAATTAGATCCCTACCTCACACTATATACAAAGGACAACTCCAGGTGGAGGGGTCTGCACTCTTATGAATTTAAAGAAACTCAACCCATTCCCCTTTTTCCAAAAGCACAGAACATCTGAAATGAAAATTACATCCTTATTAAGCTGACTTTGCTATGTCTGTTTGTTGTTGCCTTTTTTTAAGCATCCCAATAGCTCTGATCACATAATAACCCAGGGAACCTTTTAGTCCTGGCCAGAACCAGGACTGCACATTCTTATCCCCAGAGTGAAAAACCACTTGGCACCTGGCAGCTTCGAAGAGACTTAGAAACATTAGCTAATTAGAGTTTCGAGAACTCTGCTCCCCAATGGCACAGGTTCTTCTTCAGGTACACAGCTTCCCTAAGCCCCTGAGAAGCTGGCCCCAGGGCAGAAATCTGGCTTCTAATTCCGCACCCCTATTTCAGCAGCAAGGTGTGCAAAGTGGATGTGATCTAAGTCACCCGAGATAACCACCACAGAATTGAGGGCACCCATTGGTTCTGCATCTCTCCTAGATCCCACATATCTAGTTCAAGTGGCCCTACTTGGCTTCATGCCCATGAGGGCACCGATTCCTCCACTGGCTTCCAGGTCTCTGAACTGTCAAGGACAGCCATGGATCTTCCCTGTACCCGAAAAAGAGCATCAAAGACCTCCAGCACCATCCATCCACCCAAATAAAACTCCACAGACTGGACCCTTACAGCTTCAGAGAAAAGCAGGCTTTCTTAAGGGGTGGGGCATGAAGAGCTTAATGCCTTAAAATCCTTTTTGCTTCTTTCTTTCCCAAAGTTCCCTTTATTAAAGCAACCGCTCCAATTTCTATTTTTAATGTCTCTCATCTTAAATGGCTCATCCATCTTCTCTCATTCATCACGCACTCTCAGGTCCTACCTTCCCCAGTTCTTTCTCTCTCTCCTCCGTTTCCATCCCCTCTCCTGCTCTAGTTTCTCCCTCTTTTCCAAATCTGAGGTTCTCACATTTCATCTAATCAGCAAAATACCATCCAGTAGCCAAACAAAAAGACAGAAGAGTTCTTTTTCTCCTTTGGTAAGATGGGGAGATGTGAATGCTTACACTTCTGTTTTCACCCTGTCCAATCATCACGTTGTCATCATCATTGTCATAACAGTGCCTATTATACACTGGGGGCGTCACCAACATTCTAGGCAAATTTCACAATCTATCGTGTCTACGTCCATTTTACAGATGAGCAAACTGAGCCTCAAAGAGACAGACTAGCTCACCCAAGTTCACTCAACAGGAAAATGGCTGAGCATGGTTTGGAGGCTGGGTGGGAAAACCTGTACCTTTTGGTAGCTTTGCTGCAAAAGCCTTAACCCTAGCTCTAGTTTTTTCTGCTGTTTACGTTCAGGGCAGGAGGGAAGTGAATGAAGGTGCTTCCAGAAGATGCCATTGAGACAAATCAGAACCAACAGGGTCTGTGTTTGCCACCTTGGCAGCCAGTCCCTCAGATACCACTCCCTCAGCCTCCTTGGAGCTTTTGATTTCCCAGCCCTTGGCTCCCATGAACCAAAAAAATTATCCCCTTGGCCCCATAGGATCAAAAAAATAATGATAATGTTGCCGTTTATAGCCTGTTTTCCACAAGCCAGGCTCACTCTGCCCATTATCTAATTTCCTCCTCATAACAGCACTTGGAGGTAAGTATGGCCATTTCCTTCCTCTAATAGCTGAGGAAATGGGGGCTCAGAGAGGGCAAGTGACTAGCCCAAGGTCATCCAGCCTGTAAGCAACACAGCTGGGGGTCAAATCCTGTTCTGCCTGATGCTGGGGCTTAGGTTCTCAACCCTGAACGCCACCCTCTTCCCTTTCATAGCAGCCTCTAATTCCTCTGACGGGCTTTGAATTCACTTCTCCGCTGGTGAAGAGCTGAGTTAGGGTTGGATCCAAGAGTCAACTCTCCTTGTACCCACAGTCTCCAGCCACACTGTCCAGAGCTCTGGGAGCCCAGAATGAAGGTTCTAGAAGCTCTCTTTTGAAGGCCGGGTCCCCATCCCTCCAGTCTCAGAAACCTTTGTGGACTAAAGAACTCAGCATCTAGTGGGAGAAAGCCCCTCTGATTCAAACACTCCCTGACCCAGGAAATAAATCTGGCCCTCCTACCGTGACCTTTCTTGCTGCAAATCCTTGGTGTCCATCAGGATCTTTGGCAAATGTGCCAGGCATCAAGGACCCTGAGAGGTCATCTGTTCCAGCCCCCTACCTCCAGTCTGAGAAAGAGATTTTAAAATAATCCTGAGGACTTCAGGCCAGGGTCTAACCGACCACTGTATGTGCCACACCCTCTTTTGCACACACACACACGTACATAGTTGCACATGTGTGTACACACCTGCACTCACACTGTTTGCACACGGGCACGCACACACACGTCTACATGCCAGTGCACACATCTATTCACAGAAGCCACAAACAGATGTCTGGAACACAGTTGTATACTCACACACAGGTTTGCACAGCCTGCGTGTGCACGTGGACGAGTGTACCATACAGATACATGGTGCGTGTGCCCAGTCGTACTTCCCAAGGTAGGACAGCAAGGTTTCTCCTGGGGCCTCCTGGAGTACGGCCTTTAGCTAAAGCCCCACCTGGTGGACACTTTGTGTATACACCAACCCCAGTTCCAAGCCTGAGCGCCCACGGGACCAGAGTACGGCTCTGGGCAGCACCCAAGCTGACTGGCAATAAGTGAGTGAGCCCAAAGCTAGACTCTGGGGACACGTCCTGCCCCTCAAAGCTCTGTTCTTTCCTCCTCTCTCCCTCTCTGGGCAGCAATCTCTTTGGCCAAAGGCAGAGGAAAGGGCACGGGGTCCAGAGGCAGGGTCTGAGTCACTGCTCTGCCACTTGTGGACACAGAGTCAACTGCTCTCTCAGGGTCAGACGCCGAAATCGAGTCTGAAGTCAGACGTGAGTTCAAATGGAGCAGCAACTCCTGGCTGCCCCCTCTTACACACGTGTCCTTGGGCAAGTCGCTTCCACCTCCCAAACCTGCTTCACCAACTCGGAAGTGGGGCAGAGGCCCCGGCAGAGTGGCTGGAAGCAGCAATGATATCAAGGAAGCAAAGTCAGTTATTCTCTCCATTTTTCTCAGACCGAATACAGGTACAGTTTAGGCACAACAAGAAGCAGGGCAGGAGTCAGAGGGACTCCAGTTCAAATTCTGATTCAAATCCTGGCCCCACCGCTTTTTAGATGTGGGGCAAGGCACTCCACCTCTCTGAACGTCAGTTTCCCCATCTGTGCAATGGGGGCCTTTTGGTGTTGCAGTGAGAATTAAATGAGACAGTGCGTGCAACAAACCTGGCATCAGGATGCTGTGTGCTACGCTAAGCCACTTCAGTCGTGTCTGACTCTTCGCCATCTGGACTGTAGTCTGCCAGGCTCCTGTCCATGAGATTTCCCAGACAAGAATACTGGAGTAGGTTGTCATGTCCTCCTTTAAGGGATTTTCCCAACCCAGGGATCAAACCCGTGTCTCTTATGTCTCCTGCATTGACAGGTGCGTTCTTTACCACTAGCACCATCTGTCATTAGTAAGCACTTTATAAATGCAGACTGCTATCATCCGTGTTTATGTTTGGGAAAAACAAGTGATACTTGGAGGGGTGGGCAACAGATGTTCCTCAGAAGCCCAGTATAATAGCTATACAATTATAATGAATTAGAACTTAATCCTTGTGTGCCAGGCACTGTTCTAAGGACTAAGAATTAACTCATTTAACACCATAACAACTCCATGAAGTAGGCACTATTATTATTTCCATTTTACAGAGGAGGACTGATGAAGATGAAAGGACTGAAATGGTATGGACCTAACAGAAGCAGAAGATATTAAGAGGTGGCAAGAACACACAGAGAACTGTACAAAACAGATCTTCACGACCCAGATAACCACAATGGTGTGATCACTCACCTAGAGCCAGACATCCTGGAATGCGAAGTCAAGTGGGCCTTAGGAAGCATCACTACCAACAAAGCTAGGGGAGATGATGGAATTCCAGTTGAGCTATTTCAAATCCCAAAAGATGATGCTGTGAAAGTGCTACATTCAACATGCCAGCAAATTTTGAAAACCCAGCAGTGGCCACAGGACCGGAAAAGGTCAGTTTTCATTCCAATCCCAAAGAAAGGCAATGCCAAAGAATGCTCAAACTACTGCACAATTGCACTCATCTCACACGCTAGTAAAGTAATGCTCAAAATTCTCCAAGCCAGGCTTCAACAGTACGTGAACCATGAACTTCCAGATGTTCAAGCTGGTTTTAGAAAAGGCAGAGGAGCCAGAGATCAAATGGCCAACATCCACTGGGTCATTGAAAAAGCAAGAGAGTTCCAGAAAAACATCTACTTCTGCTTTATTGACTATGCCAAAGCCTTTGACTGTGCATATCACAACAAACTGTGGAAAATTCTTCAAGAGATGGGAATACCAGACCATCTGACCTGCCTCTTGAGAAATCTGTATGCAGGTCAGGAAGCAAGTTAGAACTGGACATGGAACAACAGACTGGTTCCAAATCGGGAAAGGAGTACGTCAAGACTGTACATTGTCACCCTGCTTATTTAACTTATATGTAGAGTACATCATGTGAAATGCTGGGCTGGAAGAAGCACAAGCTGAAATCAAGATTGCCGGGAGAAATATCAATAACCTCAGATATGCAGATGACACCACCCTTATGGCAGAAAGTGAAGAAGAACTAAAGAGCCTTTTGATGAAAGTGAAAGAGGAGAGTGAAAAAGTTGGCTTAAAGCTCAACATTCAGAAAACTAAGATCATGGCACCTGGTCCCATCACTTCATGGCAAATAGATCGGGAAACAGTGGACACAGTGGTTGACTTTATTTTGGGGGGCTCCAAAATCACTGCAGATGGTGACTGCAGCCATGAAATTAAAAGATGCTTACTCCTTGGAAGAAAAGTTATGACCAACCTAGACAGCATATTAAAAAGCAGAGATATTACTTTGCCAACAAAGGTCTCTCTAGTCAAGGCTGTGGTTTTTCCAGGAGTCATGTATGGATGTGAGAGTTGGACTGTAAAGAAAACTGAGCACCAAAGAATTGATGCTTTTGAACTGTGGTGTTGGAGAAGACTCTTGAGAGTCCCTTGGACTGCAAGGAGATCCAACCAGTCCATCCTAAAAGAAAGCAGTCCTGAATATTCATTGGAAGGACTGATGTTGAAGCTGAAACTCTAATACTTTGGCTACCTGATGCAAAGAACTGACTCACTGGAAAAGACCCTGAGGCTGGGAAGGATTGGGGGCAGGAGGAGAAGGGGATGTCAGAGGATGAGATGGTTGGATGGCATCACCAACTCAATGGACATGAGTTTGAGTAAACTCCAGGAGTTGGTGATGGACAGGGAGGCCTGGTGTGCTGCAGTCCATGGGGTCAGAAAGAGTCGTACACAACTGAGCAACTGTACTGAACTGAACTGAAGGTGAAAGAGGAGAGTGAAAAGCTAGCTTAAAACTCAACATTCAAAAGACTAAGATCATGGCATCCAGTCCCATCACTTCATGGCAAATAGATGGGGGAAGAAAGGAAAGAGTGGCAGGCTTTATTTTCTTGGGCTCCAAAATCATTGCGAATGGTGACTGCAGCCATGAAATTAAAAGGCACTTGCTTTTTGTAAGAAAAGCTATGACAAACCTAGACAATGTGTTAAAAAGCAGAGACATCACTTTGCCGACAAAGGTCCATGTAGTCAGAACTATGGTTTTTCCAGTAGTCGTATATGGATGTGAGAGTTGAACTGTAAAGAAGGCTGAGCACCAAAGAATTGATGCTTTCAAGCTGTGGTGCTGGAGAAGACTCTTGAGCCCCATGGACAGCAAAGAGATCAAACCAGTCAATCCTAAAGGAAATCAACCCCGAATGTTCATTGGAAGGACTGATGCTGAAGCAGAAGTTCTAATACTTTGGCCACCTGATGTGAAGAACTGACTCATTAGAAAAGACCCTGATTCTGGGAAAGATTGAGGTCACGAGGAGAAGGGTGAGACAGAGGAAGAGATGGTTGGATAGCATCATTGACTCAATGGACATGAGTTTGAGCAAACTCCAGGAGATAGTTAAAGACAGGGAAGCCCTGGAGTGCTGCAGTCCATGCAGTTGCAAAGAGTTGGACATGACGGCAGCTGAACAATGAACAACAACACAGATAAGAACACTGAGGCCAGAGATGATGTAACTTGCCTAGGATTAAAGAACCAGAGAGTTGATTAAAAATCCAGGCAGCGTGCTCTGAATTTCTCCACTCCCTACTCCTACTGAGCTGTCCTATCTGCTCTGACCTTCTAGCCTCTCTCTGGTCTGGAAACTTCTATACAAGATGAAGTCTGGCTTTAGAGGCCAAGTCCACCCCCATGAGAGTCACTGACAGTCCCATTCCTCCCGATCCCCAGGGAGGCAAATGGCCACATATGCATCCTGTGTATTCCGGAGGGCTATAGGTTTAAGATAATCTTAGGGAGGCAATAAAAACAGTGGAAATAAAGCTAATTAAAGAGCATCCACTAATCATGGGATCCTGTGTCAGAAAACTTGCATCTGCTGTGGTTGCTAAGTGGCATGAAGGTGGAGAGAACCTGGCTGGCAAGGCCTCACCCTACTGCTGACGCGTCACCGCAGAGTGGAGGGACAGATGGTGGCCCAGACAAGAGACGAATGTAAAAGACAGATTAGAGACAGGAAATTGTGTACTCCATATTTTATTTAAAAGTCAGTCACTGGGAAATGGCTGCCCAATGATGCTACCGGTAGCGGAGTTAAGTTCTAATGTGGCATGGTGTTGGCCGGAGCCAGGACTCAGGGGGTTAACCACCGTGGGGTTTTAATCCTGAATTCGTGGCTGCCTGGCTATGTGGCTTAAATTCAGGTGCTTAACCTCTCCAGACATCAGCATCCTCCTCTTGAAAACAGGAGGGATAATAATCTATCTATGGCTGATGGTGTCACTGATCCCAACTCTCCACCTTTCCCTCTATCCATGAACAATGCCACGTGACTTAGCAGAGTCCACCTCAATGTGGGCAGGGCATATGCCCCTCATGCTAGAGCTTGGGTCTGGCCACATGACCTGCTTTGGCCCAAAAGGATGAGCTGGAAGTGTTGGCATCCAGTTCTGAGCCCACTTCTCAAGATATGTACCTTGCCCTGTTGCCTTTGCCAGGGAAGAAACATGCCTGGCCAACTGGTGCTAAGAGGAGGATGTAAGAGTCAAGGCAGGGAGGAGCCTGGCTTCCTGGATCACACGTGGAGGACAGCCTCCACCATCTAGGAACACCTGCCAAGGATTGTGCCATGGCTGTGAAACACGTCCCTCATGCTGAGCCACTGCACACGGGCATCTATTTGCTGCAGCAGCAAGTGCATCCATGCTACCTCACTGGCAGGCTAGTCCCTGCACCCCTTCCTGAGCCAGCCCTTTGTTTCACCAACCTTGATTTTCCCCCACAGTCACCCAACCTGGACACCACGGGGCTTTGTGCTCTCACCCAGCTGTGACTTTCTGGACCTTAGACTGTGAGCTCCCTGAAATCAGACCTTGGAGTGGGAAAAGATGCTCTAGAGCAATGGGGGGAAGGTGGAAGAAGGGTCTGTGGGTACTGAGGACAGAGTGCATCTGAAACTTGTTTCCTCAAACCACTGCTAGACCCCAGAGATGGAGCAGTTCATGCTGTGTCTAAGCCATGGGGATCCCAGGCAAGGGCTCCTGCATTCAGAGCCCATTCCTTGTATCGCCACAGGCTTTGTCTATGGTGTGATGGTGGGCAGGGACTGCAACAGCACCGGTACCTCCATACGCATGGGTACTGGCTGCAAAGATGAGCAATCACTAGCAAAGTAGCTTCTTCTCCCTTGCCCTCAACACATATTTTAGGGGACCTCAGGGGGCATCTTGCTTTAAGAAAACTGACATATGCTCTTGCCAAATAAAATTTGTCTTCAAGAAAAAAAGGAAAAACCAAACATGACGTGTGGAGATTGGCACTTATCAAATGATCAGTAGTCGTCTTCAACAATCCTTGAGAACCCACGCGGCACCAGGTGCATTTGCTATGACCTCAGACCCTGATGGTGGCCCTGCAAGGAAAGGAAGCTCAGGAAAATGAAGAATTCCCAGGCGCACAGGCTCTGATAGAGTCTTGAATGTCAACCTGTTTGGCAAGTTGGTGTTTCTGAAAAACAAAAACTTAAATATCCAAGAGTGGCCCTGCCTAAAGAGATCCCTTTCTAGAACTCCATGTGACAACCTTCCTTCTCCAAGGTGGGGTAGAATGGAGAGGAAGGAACCCCACTTTTCCAAGACATTGTCTTTTCCTCCACCCAGTTATCCCCACCTTGATCTCCTCTACAATCTCCCCTCCTCCCTTCTTCCACGAGGGATTGGGATGGTCAAACCCACCAAAAACTAGTTCTATTTTTCCGTGTCTTCGAGGACATCTCAGTTTTGCTCTTAAGACCTTTAAAACTGACTGAATCAGGCCCACTCAGATTATATAGATGACTTAAAGTCAATTGATTATAGACTTCAATCACATTTATAAACTGTCTTCACATCACCCAGATTAATGTCTGAATAATTGGCACTATCATCTAGTCAATAATTTGACACGTCAAACCAACCATCACACACCTCCTTGGTAAATCGCTGTGGCATCCTCAAGTTGGGTGCTTGTTGATCAGACAATACTGTCAACGTGAACCAGTCATGGCTTTTTCAATTGGATGAACTTAATGAAAAGAATGAATTTGTTGGCTCCCATATCCCAAAAGGGCAGGAGTTTGGTTGGAAACACCCCAGGCTAGGCCCTCAGCGCAGCCTAGACTCTCTTTCGCAGCCTTCCATCTGCTTCTATCTGGATGTTGGCTTGATTTTGCTCCTTTTACTCTGTCCACAAGTCTGAAACCATGGCCCCAGTGTTCTGGAAGCATATCTTTATAAGGTCAAGGGAAAAGGCTGACTGGCCAAGCCTAGGTCACAGAGGGTGGGGCCTGTCAACCATGGGGAGCAGGCAGATAGCACACGCAGGGACACCAGCGGGAGGCTGTAAGCTGGGCAGCTGCCCAGGTATGCACAGCTCTGTATCTTCCAAACTGTGGTACATGAGCTTCCAGATGTCTCTAGAGCATACATGGAACATTCTACAAACTTCAAATTCCGTGGGAAGGAAGCCCACAAAGAAGCTTGTCCCTCAAGCTTTCTGACTGCTCCAAAGACAAGCTCCACTTAGTTGTTATCATGTCTATAATGCTTCCGTCCCTGAAAAAAATCTCTCAGGCTCAGTTCCTCTGGCAGGCAAGAGTTTAATTCATTACTTTACTCTAAATGTATTTACTTACACATAGTTATTTTCTGTTTATGGTGAGAGATGCTAGTTTTCCACTTAGAGTAGTGAGAGAAAGATTCCTTTTACAAAAACATGTATTTAAGTAAAAAGTGAGCCAGGCTAGAGAAAAACATTAAGTAAATAATAATAGATGGTGCATGGAGACAGGAAAAATTGTGTCTAAGGATGGGATGGACTTAAGCATTATGTTGGGTGATGGCCTTGGCTTTGATATTAGACACTCAGAATTTAAATCCAGGTCACATTCACTATGTGAATCTGGGCAAGCCACTGAAACTGAGTTTCATTTTCCTTATCTATAAAATGAAGATGGTAATGATAATCATCAAACTTCATAACTCACTTTATCCAACCCCCTTAGGGCCAGGTGTGCTTAGGAATTCAGAAATTCTCAAATGTTTAGAGTACCACATACCTTATATTACCTGCAGCACTTGGGCAGCGCCACATGACCCGGCACACTGACACTTCTACAGAAAATGGACAACCATTCACATCAAGCACTGAATTTTGTTTTGTTGTTGTTGTTACTTTAAGTCTACACATTGCACCAATCCTGGGCAGATTTTTCAGCCTAATGAGTTTGCTACAAACTTGAAAATAAACACTTTCATACTCCAGAGGTTTGGAACAAGACTAGTGAGACTAAAAGCACTTAGTCAAGCCTATGCAGTGCTATGACAAAGCAAGGAGCCACCAGAGCAGGGGAGGGAGGGTTTAGAGAGAGCAAGAATGAAATGTGCACCAATCCCAAGAGAAATTATAAAGAGATTATAAAAGCTTCCCAAGATTTCTCAGAAATCTCCTCCTCCCATGACCTGTCCTTTCCCTTCCTCCTTCTCCTCCACTTCCTCCTCCTCCTCTTCCTCTTCCTCCTCCCTCTTCTTCCTATTCTTCTTGGTCCTCTTCCTCCCATTGCCCTTGCTGGTGCTCAGCCTAGGAGTGGACATGTGACTAAGTTAAAGCCAATGAGATGTGAGGGGAGATCTGCTGAAATGCTTCTGTAGATGTCTCTGTGCCTAGATGTGATACCTGGTGCAGGGTCAGCCATTTTAGGGTTGTAATGGGAGGTAGTGAAAGTGAAGTCGCTCAGTCGTGTCCAACTCTTTGCAACCCCATGGACTGTAGCCTATCAGGCCCGCTCCTCCGTCCATGGGATTTTCCAGGCAAGAGTGCTGGAGTGGATTGCCATTGCCTTCTCCAGGGGATCTTCCCGACCCAGGAATCGAACCCAGGTCTCCCGCATTGCAGGCAGATGCTTTACCCTCTGAGCCACCAGGGAAGCTGCAGGTAAAAGCCACACAAAAAAAGCCAGGGTAGAGAAGTGATGTCACATAGCCACTGATCACACCAAACTTGGACTTGTCTACCTCTGCACTTCCTATAAAAGATAAAACTTACTATAATTTTAGCCACTTTGAGTTGGAATTATATGTATTGCAGAAGGGCATTAGTTTGGATATTAAAGGAAAGTATAAATCTGGAAGGTGAGAAAATGTGAGGAGTTGCAAGTTATAAGAAGGCCTATAAGTAAGGCTGGATTTTAAAAGCTAATATTGTAACAGGAGGGAAAGGAGCAGGGCACAACTTTTGAAAGAATGACATAGCCCGAGGACACAACATAAACCGATTAGAATCAACTGGGACCAAGATGGCAGTCAAGACTAGACCTTGATCCTCAATCAGCAAGTGAAATGACACACCCAGAGGTGCCATGACAGTTCTGAAGCACTGTTAAAAGACCAAATCCTGGAAATCTCTACCCCTTCTCAAAAATAGTTGGAATAATCCTCCCACTCATTAGCATATGAAATTAGCCAGCCTATAAAAACTAACCACACCACATTTCAAGGCTGCACTTGTCCTCTACAATGACCCCCCACTCTGTCTGTAGAGTATGCTAAGTCACTTCAGTCGTGTCCGACTCTGTGCGACCCTAGAGATGGCAGCCCACCAGGCTCCCCTGTCCCTGGGATTCTCCAGGCAAGAACACTGGAGTGGGTTGCCATTTCCTTCTCCAATGCATGAAAGTGAAAAGGGAAAGTGAAGTCGCTCAGTCGTGTCTGACTCCTAGCGACCCCAAGGACTGCAGCCTACCAGGATCCTCCATCCATGGGATTTTCCAGGCAAGAGTACTGGAGTGGGGTGTCATAGAGTATGCCTCTCTCTAAATCTGAATAAATCCACTTATTACCTATCACTTTGTCTCTCACTGACTTCTTTCTGCAATGAGACATCAAGAACCTGAGCTTCATTAGGTCCTGAAACCAGGTACCATGGGTTTTGGCTGGGTTTGAGTCCCAGCCATGTGGGTTCAAGTCCCAAAATCGGTTTTGGCTGGTTTCGAGTCCCAGCCATGTGGGTTCAAGTCCCAAGCAGGGTTTTGGCTGGGTTCAAATCCCAACCACATGGGTTTGAGTCCCAAACTGGGTTTTGGCTGCATTCGAGTCCAGCACATGGGTTCAAGTCCCAGTCTGAGGTAAATGGTTTCAATATCAGATAGATGACACTATGGGAAGGTGGAGGGGGGCAGTGAGAGAGCTGGTGTGGGCTGGACTGTGAGGATGGGTTCATGAAAGAGTTTGAGAAACTTCCTAAACTTCACTAAAAACTTCATGGTTCCATTTTTGTATTCTAAGTGGAGGGCAAATAATTAAACTCAAGTCCAGAGTCCCTTAAATTCCTTCCCAGGATCATAGATGTTCCCTCTACCAGGAAAGAAATCTAGGCTGAGCAGTCAGGAAGATTCTAGGTAGATGAAAAGCCTCAGCAGTGTTCCGGGCTTGTCTGGCCTTCAACGTGTGATTTTGAGAGTTGGAAGCGCGAAGATTATAACTCAGAATGGCACGCGGGTGTGAAGCTGGCTGCCTTGCCAGCTATTTGCCTGTATTTAAAACACATATGGGTGATATTTTTAAATATCTTTGCTGTGTGATTGAAAAACATTGCAGTTGCTACTTCATGGACGTGGGTTTTTATGCAAACCCAGGGATGGAATGATGAGTGTATGTTGTACCTACGTGGGCTTTGCTGGAGAGAAGTAAGGACAGAATGGCACAGCCTGCCTAAATGTCGGGCAGAGAATTGGGGCTGGGCCATTCAACATTTAACTTGGGTGTGGGGGCTGCTGGCAAAGCTCCTTGGTTTTCTTTCTTTTCATCTCTTCCAACTCTCCCTCCAAAGGGTTTGGGTGGGGCTACTCCCCCAGCTCTGGGAATGGGCATGTGACCCAGACTGGCCAATTAGGTCACTCCAACCTCTTTGCCCCAGTGATTGGTTATGTCCTTAGCTCATGTCCTATGGCAAGTCAGTGAAACTCAACTGCCAGATTCAGGAACTACTGGGGAAGAATCACTTCCCACCTGCTCTTGTTGCTGAGCTGAGAGGAGGTGTACTTGGGACTGCCTAAGGCCATTTTTGTCACCACCTGGGGAAAGCCTGATGGAAATAAAGCCAAGATGGGGGAAAAAAGCCGGAGAGATTAACAGAATCCTGGACCCAGACATGCCTGAAATCTAAGATCAGACTTCTTTGGTTGCACTTAGAAAAAAAGTTGTGGTAAACTCTATTTAAGGGACTTCCCTGGTGGTCCAGGGATTAAGAATCTGCCTTCCAACACAGGGGATGTGGGTTCGATCCCTAGTCAGGGAACTAAGATCCCACGTGCTATGGAGCAACTAAGCTTTGCGCTATAATGACTAAGCCTGTGCCACAATTAGTAGCCGCAAACACGGCGCGAGTACTAAGCCTCCGATGACTGAGAAACTAACGAGCTACAGGGAAGAGCCCACAAGCCCCAAGGAAGACCCAACACAGCCCAAAATAAATATTACAAAATATATATATTTAACATAAAATGTCATTTTAGCCATTTCTAAATATACAGTTCAGTGACATTAATTACAATCACAATGCTGTGCAACCATCATCACTATCTTTTTCCACAATCTTCAGCCCCCAAACAAAAACTCTGTACCCATTAAGCAGTAACTTCCCATCCCATAATAAGATTCCTAATTTAAAATATGGGCTTCCCTGATGGCTCAGATGGTAAAGAATCTGCCCACAATGCAGAAGACTTGGGTTCAATCTCTGGGTCAGGAAGATCCCCTGGAGAAGGGAGAGGCTATGCACTTCAGTATTTTTGCCTGGAGAATTCCATGGACAGAGGAACCTGGGGAGCTACAGTCCATGGGGTCCCAAAGAATGGGACAAGACTGATCGACTAACACTTTTTTTTTTAAAGTGTATGTGTGTGTATGTGTGTGTGCGTGCTAAGTCACTTCGATCGTGTCCCATTCTTTGCAGCCTTACAGACTATAGCCCACCAGGGTTAGTCTGGCTTCTCCCACTTAGCATAATGCATTTAAGGTTCATCCATGTTCAGTTCAGTTCAGTTCAGTCGCTCAGTCATGTCCGACTCTTTGCAACCCCATGGACTGCAGCACACCAGGCCTCCCTGTCCATCACCAACTCCCGGAGTCCACCCAAACCCATGTCCATTGAGTCGGTGATGCCATCCAACCATCTCATCTTCTGATGTCCCCTTCTCCTCCTGCCCCCAATCTTTCCCAGCATCAGAGTCTTTTCAAATAAGTCAGCTCTTCGCATCAGGTGGCCAAAGTACTGGAGTTTCAGCTTCAGCATCAGTCCTTCCAATGAACACCCAGGACTGATCTTTAGGATGGACTGGTTGGCTCTTATTGAAGTCCAAGGGACTCTCAGGAGCCTTCTCCAACACCACAGTTCAAAAGCATCAATTCTTCAGTGCTCAGCTTTCTTTATAATCCAACTCTCACATCCATACATGACAATTGGAAAAACCATAGCCTTGACTTTGTTGACAAAGTAATGTCTCTGCTTTTTAATATGCCGTCCATGTTGTTGGCACATCAGTAATTGTTCCTTTCTATTGCTGAGGAATAAATACATTGTATGTATCCATTCACCAGTCTATCTCCATTCACCGGTTGAGGGACACTTATCCACTTCTGTACTCTGAATTTACTTGAGTCTATAAATCCCATTTTGTTTTCTTAAGCTATTCCAGTTAAATTTCGGTCATCTGCAACCACAATAATGTTGACAATATATCAGAGAAAGCGACTTCCTCTCTCTGAAATTTTTTCTTTCATCTATAAAATCAGAGTGTACTATTCAAATGGTTTTGAGGGTTACAGAAGTCTTGACTCAAAATTGTTTGAGAGAGACAATTATTTTCTCACATACCAGGGAGTTCTGAGATGGAGAAGATCTCAAAACAGGTAATTCTTGTAATTCGCAGTTCAAGTCGGGAGGCAGGCAGTTTCCACGGCTCCACTCTGCTGGCCTCTGGGTTTTCCCCACAGAGCAAAGCAAGATGGCAGCAGAGACGCCACATGACAGACGTCACAGGAAGTTCTCTCATTTTGCTATTGCTATTGCTAAGTCACTGCAGTCATGTCTGACTCTGTGTGACCCCATAGACGGCAGCCCACCAGGCTTCCCCATCCCTGGGATTCTCCAGGCAAGAACACTGAAGTGGGTTGCCATTTCCTTCTCCAATGCATGAAAGTGAAAAGTGAAAGTGAAAAGTGAAAGTGAAAAGTGAAAGTGAAGTCACTCAGTCATGTCCAACCCTCAGCGACCCCATGGACTGCAGCCTTCCAGGCTCCTCCATCCATGGGATTTTCCAGGCAAGAGTACTGGAGTGGGGTGCCATTGCCTTCTCCGTCTCTCATTTTGGCTTAAGCCAAAAATGGCTTATTAATTTATTTAATGGTATGATGAGCTTTGAGTACAGCTGGAACAAGAGCCTCTGAGGTTGAATTTTAGACATTATCATTCTCCTTCTCTTTCGGCTTTGTTCTCAGACAGGCTTCTCTGCAAGGTGGCTAAGATGGCTTCTGGCAGCCCAGGTGTCTGTCCTCCCAGGGTAACATCCCCAGGGCAAAGAGACAGCCTCTTTCCAAAGGTTCCATCAGAAATCCAGGGGGAGAACTCTCCTTGCTCCAGGTCAGATCTGGACCCTTGAGACATCACTCCTAGTGTGAGGGTATTTGGAAGGGTACCTTTGGGCGGTAACTAGGTTTAGATTAGGTGATGAGGCTAGGGCCTCCATGATGGTATTGATACCTTTATAAGAAGAGACATCAGAGCACACACCCCTCCGCCTTCTCTCTCTCTCTCTCCTTTCCCTCTCTCTGCCATACTAGGACACAGCAAAAAGATGGCCATCTGTAGACCAGGTCGAGAGCCCTCACCAGATCCTAAACATGATAGCACTCAGATCTTAGACTTCCAGTGTTCAACTATGAGAAAATAGTTGTTTAATCCCCCAGGTTATGGTATTTTGTTATGGTAGCCTGAACTGACTAATACAGCAGTGAATTTAGAGCAGTCATTGTTGACTGGTTACCTACTGAGTGCCGGGCCCTGTGCAGAATATTGAAGTTCATTAGCTGGGTCTCAGCCCACAGAGAGTTTGGAATCTATAAACAGTATTAAAATATTAATGATGAATCCCTTCTATCTTTTCTGTAAATTTGAGATCACTTTCATTTAAGAAAAGAAAATTCTAACTCAATCAATAACCTCTTTGCACTCTCTTCCTCTATCCATCTGTCTCTGGAAGCAGACTAGCACGTAGACCACAGAACTTTACATCTCTCTCTCCATAGCTATTTCCATGCATGCCAAGAGGGAAAAAATGACAGCTATAAAGAGATACGGCAGATGCTCTTGTGCCCTGGGTTCAGAGCTTTTCATGTCTAACCTCATTTAATCTTCAGACCAGTCTGTAAGACAGACATTATTAGTTTCATTATCCAAATGAGGAAGCTGAGAGGCCCAGAGAGGCAAAGTGACTTACCCAAGATCACACAGCTGTGAAGTGAGGGTGAGGTTTGAACCCTTTGAATCAGGTCTTTCTGATCTTAAGGCCTACTGTCTTAATTCCCATCAGCTTCCTTGGCTAATCAGTGCTATGGAGGAATTCATAAAATAGACACTCATCCAAAGTTGAGACATTATAGATTTGTCTATGATAAGGATAGCCACCACTAAGGAAGGTGGCTGTAATGTGGATGAATGCACTAAGAACTTTTATGGACTCTCAAAGAGAAAACAATGTTACTTTTGTTACTCACAAGATAGTCTCTACTCCGTGCCAGTCAGTCCACAGGTTTAAACTTTTCCCCTCACAATCCTTTGAGGTAAGTCCTAGCATCATTCCCATTTTCAAGATGAGAAAGTGGAGGCTCAGTTGAGCCAAAGCAATGGGTGAATGAGTGAAATTAGGACATCTCATCACTCTAAATCTTTGCAAGATGAATAAATGTCCCAAACCCTTGAGGTTCTAGAATCTCCTGAGTCTATATTCAAAGAGAAAGGAGCAAGATGGAAATTTAGAACAACATTCTCCTCTCATAGAAGGAAGATGCTGGTTGTCAACTGCAAGTTCTGGGGAAATGCCCTGAGACCCACCCCCACCCCCAGGTCCCTGGGGTTCTGTGGTTGGATCTGGGAACTCTGAAAGTCTCCTTGAACAGACTTAGAACTGATGAAGTGGGGAGAGAGCAGGCTTATAAGGGACTCTCACAGGGAATGCAACAATAGCAGTGTTGTGCCCCGTGAGAGCTGCAAACAGCATCCTCAGCAACAGGGATATGGGTATGAATACGCTTGAGCTGTTCTGCCACCTAAATGTGCATAATGAAAAAAAAAAAGTAAAAAAATGTAATAAAATAGGTCTGTGAATTCAGCCTTAAAAAATCATGTGCATCTGGGTCTTGTCCTGAAGGAAAAAAGAAAATCCCATGACCGGTTTGGTGGAGTTGGAGGACGGGTGTGGTTAAAAGGTTATTTATTATTTGATTTTGTGTTTTTCAGAAAGATAATACTCATTGTTAAAACTTCAAGCAATGTACGTGTAATGATATATAAGGAATGCTTCTAGCTACAAGTAACAGTAAACTTAAAAAACAATGGTTTAAAAGCTGAGTAAACATGCATGCATGCTCAGTCATGTCTGACTCTTTGTGACCCTATGGACTGTAACCCACCAGGCTCGTCTGTCCATAGAGTTTTCCAGACAAGAATATTGGAATGGGTTGCCATTTCCTACTCCAGGGCATCTTCCTAATCCAAGGATCAAAACTGTCTCCTGTATCTCCTGCACTGCCAGGCAGATTCTTTCCCACTGAGCCACATATGAAGCCTAAAAGATGAGTATTTATTGTTAATTACCAGGAAGCCTTAGGTAGGAGGTTCTGGACTGTTCTCAGTCGCTCGGTCATGTCCGACTCTTTGGGACTCTATGGACTGTAGCCTGCCAGGGTCCTCTGTCCATGGGGATTCTCCAGGCAAGAATAGTGGAATGGATTACCACGCCCTCCTCCAGGGGATATTCCTGACTCAGCGATTGAAACCGTGTCTCTTATGTCTGCTTCATTGGCAGGCAGGTTCTTTACCACTAGCGCCACCTGGGAAGCCCCAGGACTTGGTTTAACGACTTGATATCAATAAGAACTCAGACCCCTCTGCTTTTTCTGCCTTGTCCTACTCAGAGTGTAGATAATCCTGTCATGGTCACAAGATAGCTGCCACAGCTCCAGATATCAGGTCCTCATGTCACAGTCTCAAGCAGTAAGGAAAGGGATAAGATTATGCAAAAGAGAATCTTGTATTCTTTAATTAAAGAGAAAGATCTTTTCCAGAAACTGTCCCCTTACTCCACAAAGTTAGATGGACCTCTCTCCAAACCTTAGCTCTCCTGCTTTATCTCTCTGAGCCTCAATTTTCCCATCCTGGAAATGGGGATGATAGGAGTACCTTCCTCAGAGGGTGTTGCAAGAATTAAATGAGAATATACTTCGTGTCCAGTAAGCACTCAGGAGCTGTGCTGGTATCTTCCATTTCCCTACCATATTCACCCTTCTTAACCTGTCTCCAGCTTATGCTGTGATGCCGCAGGACTGCAACAACCATCTTTCTTTTCCTCTGGCTTTTGGTTGATTTGGCCAAAAGGAAGTATAGTATCAACAGGAGCTCAAGAGGGAAGATAGAGAAGTTGAGTATTTATCCCCCTTGTTCCTTCTCTGTGGTACTGCTGAGGGAGGCTGTTTCTCTAGTGATGGCCGCAGCTTCTCTCTCTCTGCCAGCTGCCTGGTAATGCCCACTGGGTAATAGCTACCTAAAGGTTACTAGCCCCAGGGCGTGGCTCCATTGTTTTTCTAAACCTGCCCTCACCTTAGTAAATAGTCTCTTTATTCAACACTTCTTGAAATACCAGTTTGAGTGCATTATCTTTTCCTGCCAGGAGCTGGACTGATTCAAAACACGAGCTTTTTTTTTTTTCCCCAAAGTAAATTATTTGCAAACTTCAGTATTTTATTAGTAGTGACAAGTGATTCGTGTCACACTTCATGATTAAGAATCACCAGTCCTCTTGGTCAAAAAGTCAGTCAAGTGGGATGTTTGATTGAGTTGGCCATTATAATCATGAATTAAATCTAAATCCTTGGGCTTCTGGCCATATCCCGAGGCACAATATTTTTTACATGATAATGGTTTTGGGGGAAAAAAAAGAAAAGACAATTTTTACATTCATAGGCCCCGAACTCGTTGCTGCGTATTCTTGACATCCTTCAGTTAAATGGAAAACACCAGGTTTTGAAACTGTATTGATTTCAGCGGGCATATATTATTTTACTGTAAGTACCAATGTCTGTTGTACTTAATATACAATGGATTAATTTAAAATGCATTAGTTTAATAAAAATGCATAAAATAGAATAGAATTGCATTAGCTTCAATAAAAAATTCAATTTCATAAATATTATCTCGTGTTAAAATGCATTGATTTCCAGGAAAATATATTGGTCAAAGGTAATTTACATTGCTTTGAATGGAAATGCACCAGTCTCCATACATATGTATTAGTTTAGTCAAACGTATCCAATTGTGTAAAATATCGGTTAGGCTGAAATGGATTCCAACCCTGTTTGTTGTTGTTGTTGTTGTTTTATTCTCTTTGGCTGAATAAATATTTCCCATGCTCGCTTTAGTGTAGCCTAGTTCTGACTTCGCAGCAGTTAAGACTCCGTTGGTGGCAGGTAAGGTGTGTTCACCTTCCCTACCAAGGCTGGGTGTGGGATATGAGCTGGAGATCCAAGCAAAGGGCCCAGAAGGCCTCATGAGGACTGACTGGAGCTGCACCCTGACCAGGAAAATGTAGGCTTTGACTGCAGCAGGAGAAGCTGGAAGGGAGCTACGTTATGGGGAGCAAAAGGGGACCAGAAGCAGGTGAGCTAAACCCAGAGCTCAGGGTCAGCAGGACACAGGATCACAGCTGGGGCTCTGGGGTCTCCCAGAGTTCAAACCTTGAACCTGACACTTTCTGTGTGTCCTTCGCAAGTCACTTAGCCTCTCTGAGTCTCTGTTACTCCCAGGTATTATGTCAAACACTAAGTACTTTCCATATACTGATTTATTTAGTCATCAAGTGTCTTGTTCCAGATCACACAGCTAGCAGAGTGGTAGAGCTGGGATTTGAACCCCAAATCCCTCTAGATCTCAGCCACCAGACTGTCTCCAGTAATTCTATGTAAAGTGTGAAGTGTGTGGTCACTCAGTGGTCCGACTCTTTGTGACCCCATGGACTGTAGCCTGCCAGACTTCTCTGTCCGTGGAATTCTCCAGGCCAGAATACTGGAGCAGGTTGCCATTTCCTTCTCCAGGGGATCTTCTTGACCCAGGGATCGAACCCAGGTCTTCTGTGTTGAAAGCAGATTCGTTACCCTCTGAGCCACCAGGGGTGGCTTCGGGTACATTGGGGTAATTCAGGGAGGTATCTAATCCCTGTTCTCTGGCTTCTGAGGAAACTTTGGATCAGTGACTTTGTCTCTTTAGGCCTCAGTTCCTTCATCTGTTAAATAGGTATAACGACAGCATCTATCTCCTACAGCCCATAGACATGGCAGGAGCACAACAGACACAGACCCTCACCAACAAAAAGTACTCACCACTTTTCAGAGCCTTTAACACGCTAATGTGAGTCCCGAATCCCTAAAGAGGGGATAAGTAGGCAGAGTCGGACATGACTGAGCGACTGAACTGAACTGAATTGAACCTACCCAGGAGGAGGCTGAAGAAGGAAAGAACTACAATACAGAGAGACTTAGAGAAGGAGAAACTGCCCTGAGTTCCATTTCCCAAAGTGTGGGACCCCTCCCTCAGTGATATGTGAGTTGCTGTTGCTCTCTGCAGATGGACATTTTTCAAAACTTTTTATTTGGAAAAAAATTACAACAGAAGAGTTATAAGAAGAGTACCGTGAACTCTCTGAACTTCTCCAGATTTGCCAAATGTTGACATTTTGCCACATTTGCTTTATTTTTCTCTCCGTCTGTATGTGTATATATATCTTTCTATATATATGTTTCCCCCTGAACCATTTGAGAGTTAATGCAATCACCAGCACAGTCCTTTACACACAAGAGATCAGTGTTTGTCTCCTAAGAACAAGGTCATTCTCATTCGTAACTATCATACAACTGTCACACGCAGGAAACTTAGCAGTGATACGGTTCTAGAATCCGAGTTTTAAGATTCCATGTTGAAATTTCACCAAATGAAATAGTGACATAAAATTGAACCGTAGCTTATAATCATGATTTTTCCATTCGGGATCTTATCCAAGATCACACATTGAAATTAACTGTCCCTTCTTTTAGCCTCCTTTAACCTGGACTTGTGCTTCAGCCTTCTTTTGTCTTTCTCAAGGCTGATATTTTTGAAGAGTCCATTTTGGAGACCATCTCTCAGTTTGGGTTTGTCTGGTGTTTCCTTGGGATTAGATTCAAGTTATGGGGACTTCCCTGGTGTTCCAATGGTTAAGAATCTGCCTGTCAATACGGGGGACATGGGTTTGATCCCTGGTCTGGGAAGATACCACAGGGCAACTGAGCCCATGCACCTGGAGCCCGTGCTCCTCAACAAGAGAAGCCACCGCAACGAGAAGTGTGTGCAACTAGAGAGCAGCTCCCCCTCGCCACAACTAAGAGTCCACGCGCAGCAATGAAGACCCAGCGCAGCCAAAAATAAATAAACAACGAAGATTCAAGTTACACACTTTTGGCCAGAACAGCACTGAAGTAATGCTGTACCCTTCTCAGTGCATCGTATCAGGAGGCCCCTGACGGCTGTTTGTCCCGTTTCTGGTGCTGTAAACTCTGACTTCTTGGATGGGGTGGTATCTGTCAGGTTTCTCCACTCTAATTTTTTCCCTTTGTAATTAGTAAGAAATCTGTGTAGGAGGTACATATTTACTTTTATGTTCCATTTTGTTTCTGCAAAGGAAAACTTTAATGTTTCATTTACAGTTGCAAAATAAAATTTCTTTCTTCAAAACACATATTTAAAGTAAAAAAAAAAAAGTGAGTCAATTTCAAGAAAAGTATAAAATAAGTGACAATAATGGTGGTTTGTGGATATGGCAAAATACTGTGACGTGGGGTACTCAAATGGCTATTTTAGTGACTCAGTCATGTCCAGCTCTTTGCGACCCCATGGACTGTAGCCGCCAGTCTCTTCAGTCCCTGGAACACGCCAGGCAAGAACACTGGAGTGGGTATCCATTCTCTTCTTCAGGGCATCCTCCCGACCCAGGGATCGAACACAGGTCTCCTGCATTGCAGGCAGATTCTTTACCATCTGAACCACCAAGGAAGCCTGTTTTAGGGACACAGGATAGTAAATATTTAACCTGCCAAGTATGGGGACGGTCATTTCAAGGAAATACAGGAGAGAGGAGAGGGAACTCCTGGGGTCTTCAGAGACTCAGAGTGACTTCTATGCTGTCCAGTGCCTCCTCCTCCCCCGGGGCCTGTAGTCCCTGCCTCCAGTTTCTGTCTGGCCTTGCAGGCCTGGGCAGGTGGACTTGAGGATGATCACTTCGGTCCCCCCTACCTGGCACTTCCAGGGGAGCCACCAGATGCTCTGGGAGGCCCTGGGGATTCACAGAAAACCCACTGGTTCATGGAAACCCACTCAACAATCCATACAGACTAGCATCCTGCAGAAAGAGGCCCTGCCAGTCCCTTGTAGAATCAGAGTTGTGGACAACATGGAAGCCAGACCAGGTGTTGCTCTTCTGGACACAAACCGCTGGTGCGGGTCTCACAAGGGACCATGAATACTTGAGGCAGCAGGGCCACCAAGCAGCGGCCAGATTTTGAGAGAAAGACCTGCAGCCTGGGAGGAAAAAGCAAATCCAATTTGGTACTTGTTCTTGGGGTATCAGAGGCCCAGAAGCTGCCTGGCTTAGCCCTCAAAAGTGGCCCCTTGAACTGCAAGAAAGATTGTCCTTTCAGGCCCTGACCAACACTTGAAACTTGTGCCCAGAAGTTGCCCACTGGATGCCCCTGCCATGGTGGCATCTACAGCTAGAATCCAGGTGGGTCAGTGCAAGGAAAACTTGGGTTAATTTCAGGATTTTGGCAGAATGGAGAGGAAATAGATTCACATTTGAGTCCAGGAAGGGCAGTGGGTAAGGACACAGGCTTTGCATTTAATCGCTGCTGGATGCCAGTCGTGGTGCTTGAGAACATCCACCCCACCCTGAGTCTTCTTATCTGTAGAAGGGGATAGCAATATTGTCTTGATATTGCTTACTCCCTTGTTGTTGTGAGGACCACAGGAAGGAAGTGAATAAAGAACTGGGCATAATGCCAGGCACGTTATAAGCAGTCATTACATTTGTAGCTATTATTATTGTTGTTAATCAAACTAGTTACTCGGAGCAGCCTGATGAAAAGTCATTCAGGTGAACAGGGGCTCCTTGAAAGTAGGAATCATTTTGCATTCATCTCTGTACCACCAGTCGGAGAAGGCAATGGCACCCCACTCCAGTACTCTTGCCTGGAAAATCCCATGGACGGAGGAGCCTGGTGGGCTACAGTCCGTGGGGTCACAAAGAGTAGGACAGGACTGAGCATGTGTGAGCACGAAAATGGTTTAGAACAGTAAATATTTTAATCAATAGTCAAAAACTTTTTTAAAGGTGAGAGTTTTACACACACACACACTTGGCCACGTAAAAGTGCATGGTAGTGTTATTTAATACATTCACAATGTTATACAACCACCTCTATCTAGTTCCAGAACATTTTCATCACTTCAAGTGGAAACTCCACACCCATTAACAATCACTGCCCATTCCCTTCTCCCCACCAGCCCCTGGCAACCACCAGTCAGCTTTCTGTCTCTAGGAATTTACCTGTTCTGGACAGTTCACATACATAGAATCAGATATGTGGCCTCTTGTGTCTGGTTTCTGTCAATCACTACACATAATGTTTGCAAGGTTTATCTACGGTGCCACATCTATCACTCCTTCTTACAGCTGAATAATATTTCACTGTATGGATAGGCTATAATTGGTTTATCCATTCATCTATTGATGGACATGTGGGTTGTTCCCACCTTTGGCTACTGTGCATAGTGTTCCTATGAACATGTGTACTCATGTGTTTGTTTGAGTATCTGTTTTTCAACTCTCTGGGTCTCTATGGCACTGGTGGGTTTTAAGCAGGGCTCATGTGTGGGTGGTGAGTTGTCTTTGAGTGTGTGTATGTGTGTGTGTGTAGGGGGCATCCCAGCAGGAGCCCAGGGAGGTGGCTGCAGCAGCCATCCAGGTAAGGGACCACGCTGGCCTGGATTGTGACAGTGTCAGCAAGATGGACAGCAGGGGAATGTTTTGGAAGAGGAGACAGACAAGGTGAAAGGGATTTCTTCCCTCGGGCCTGCCAGCTGTGGCCACCAGATGTGGGACCCCGAAAGTGACATAAGCCCCAGAGCTCTGTCGACAGCCACAGCGGCTCGCTGGCCGGCATGGAACCGTGTTCAGCGTGGGCCATGTACCTGGGAATCAGCCTCAAATTAACTGACATTGGTTTTGCAACAGACCGGGGAGGTGGGCACCAGCAAACAGACGACTTGTGGTGGCTGCAAGCACCTGCATTTGAGGACTGAGAACGCAGAGCACGCATGGCTGGTGGGGTCAGCCACGGCGGTGAGAGGAGGAATGTGGCAGTGAGAGGAGGAATGCGGCAGGGAGCCTCTGGGTGTAGCTGGGTCCAGTGAAGCAGTTTGTATTGATAAAATGGAGGGCTGGGGCCTGTGGATTGTTCAGGTAGGGAGGCTGCTGGTCTGATAAACTGCAAAAACCCTTCTGCTCCTCAGTGAAGGCATGGTTGCCAACCAGCTGTGTGGACTTAGGCAAGTTAATCAGCCTCTGATCCTTAGCTTCCTCCTCTTTAACACGGGACTGACAATCCACCACTTTCTTCATAAGGCTGGAGTGAGAACTAAACTAGAAATGCAAGTGAGTCACCTCGAGTACAATCATTTATCAGTTTCTTTACAGCTTGTGTGTAACTGGATCACGAATTGGCCATAAAAAGCTGGGTTCAAATCCCAGGGTGGCCACTTGTTAGCTGTGCAGCTCAGGCAAGTCTCATAGCCACTCCAACCCTCAATATCTTCATCTGTAAAATGAGAAAAGTATTAGGATGTCCCCAGTGGGGTTGTCATGAGGGCTAAGTGAGGGGCTGCTGCATGTAAAGTGCTCAGGCCAGTTCTTGGCACATGATATTCACTTCATCCATCCATGAGGGTCTCAGGGATTATGACTTTCCTCCGTAATTTTACTAAACCCCAAGTTGGCAACAAAGAACAGAGGCTTAGAATCCAGAGTCAGACCTGGGTCCAAATTCTGATGTTACTTTCTATGTGGCCGTAGAAGGTTATTATACTTCTTCTAGCCCTAATTTCCATTCATTCATTTCCCCATTTATTCATGCAACACTTACTGAACAATGACCTTATGCCAAGCAATCTTTCAAGTACTTGGCTTGTAGCAATTCATGGGATTCCTACAACAACCTTAAACAAGGTAGGTATTGTTATTATCTCCATTTTACAGGTGCGGAGTTGAGGACCAGCGAGAGAAAGTCACTGCCCCAGTGACACAGCTGATTAGTGAAAAAGTGAGGATTCAAGTCTGGGCCACCTGGCCCCAGAGTCCATGCTCTAAACGTTTGGGGGCCAGGTTTCCTCTCTGCAAATTGGAAGATTTCCTTTCCTCCTATGTTTGTTGGGAAGATTAAATAAAACCCAACCTTTACAAGCATCGCACAGTGACTGGCCCTCATGGAGGAGTCAGTAAAAGGGAGCTGTTCTTTTATTATTTTATTTTTTTGGCTTGATACATCTCTGTGCCTTTGTACTTCACTGCTTTCTCTACCTGGTTCACTTCAGATTATGTTTCAAGCCTCCAATTCAAGGGTGACCTCCTCTAGGAAGGCTTCCATGACCTTGCTAAGTGCCTTCTGTGGAGTTTCCACAGTCCATTGGGGTTACCAAACTGCTGTAGATCTGACCACACAATTCTACAACTTTCTCCTCCCATCTAACACAGGGTAGAGGTTGTGCCTTCTCCTTTGTGCCCCTGGCTCCTGGTACAGCCCCGAACCAGCGCGGATATTTGCTCATAGACTGGGTGCTCATTTGTTCAACAAAATGTTTTGAGCACTGACAGTATGTCAGGCTCTGGGGAATTAGCATGTGGCTTTGTTGAATGACTAAAGGGCTCTCCCCGAGTTCTGTGCCCACCTGGCCATCTCACTGTGAGTGCTACGCCCCTGTGTATACCTGCTAAGCTAGCACTTTCTGAAAGATCTTCATACCTTCCTGGGAGTGGACCAGGGGAGGTTCCAGGCCCAAGCTCTCCATGTATGACTCCTCCACCCCAGTTCCAGGTATCCAGCAACCTGGCTCTCCTCTCTGTGTCTCCCTGAAGCCCCCAGGCCTCCCTGAGCCCAACCCCTCTCCTGAAATGGAGTTTCTTGTGGCTTCACATTACATCTCCCCAGAGCACAGGCTTGTTTCTCCAATCTGTCACCGGATGAACCAACTCTCCAGGCTAAAAATACCCTTGACATTTTTGAAGGCCTGTTAGGGCTGGAGCTGCTCTCCTTAAGGTTGTGAGTTTCTCTGCAAATCGATGCAGGTGGTGTAGCAGTCACAGGCTGAGGGCAGCTGTTACCTCAGTCACAGCTTGGTTACACCCAGTGGATGGGCTTGCCTGCTTTCCTGACATCCCTCCCTGACTCTGAGCTCCTGGAGATTAGGGATCAGGAATCATGCATCACCACGTCTTCACACAGCCTGGCATACAGTAGGGGCTCAATAAATGTTTGCTGAATGATACACAGCAGTTATGAACAGGGACTCTGGAGCCAAATTGCTGTTGTTCATTCGCTAAACTGTGTCTTTGCAACCCCATGGACTACAGCACGCCAGGTCCTCTGTCCTCCACTATCTCCTGGAGTTTGCTCAGATTTGTGTTCACTGAGTCAGTGATGTTATCCAACCATCTTACCCTCTGCAGTCCTCTTCTCCTTTTGCCTTTAATCTTTTCCAGCATCAGGGTCTTTTCCAATGAGTCAGCTCTCATCATCATGGGGCCAAAGTTTTGGAGCTTCAGCTTCACCATCAGTCCTTTCAGTGAATATTCAGGGATGATTCCTTTAGGATTGACTGGTTTGATCTCCTTGCAGTCCAAGGGACTCTCAAGAATCTTCTACAGCACCACAATTAGAAAGCACCAATCCTTCAGCACAGACTTCTTGATGGGCCAACCCTCTCATCTGTATATGACTACTGGAAAAACCATAGCTTTGACGACACAAACCTTTGTCAGTAAAATGATGTCTCTGGAGTCAAATTACTTGGGTTCAAATTCTGGCTCTACTTCTGACTGGGTGGCCACTCTGCCTTCATTTTCTCATCTGTTAAATGGAAGTACTAAAAGCATCCAGAACATAGACTTGTCAAGAGGAGTAAATGACCACTCTAGGTATAGTTTCTAGAGCTTGACATGGTAAGCACAGCATGAGTTGTTCATCATTAGCATTAAAATTATTGTCATCATCTTTATCATCAGGAATCTAGCTTTCCTTATCACTCCACTCTGCTCTCCTCTATGGTCTTTATTCTCAGACAGGTTCTCCCTCACAGTGACAAAATGGCTGCCAGGCACTCAAGCTTACATCCCATTCCTCAAAAGTCCTGGTCTAAAGAGAACTGGTCTTTTCCTTCCCCAGACTTCCAGCAGAAATACTGCAGTGGCTTTCTTCAACCTAGCTTTGAGCTTTGCCCTTTACTGTAACAGTATCTGGAACCGCTTACTCCTTGGAAGGAAAGTTATGACCAACCTAGATAGCATATTCAAAAGCAGAGACATTACTTTGTCAACAAAGGTTCATCTAGTCAAGGCTATGGTTTTTCCTGTGGTCATGTATGGATGTGAGAGTTGGACTGTGAAGAAGGCTGAGAGCCGAAGAACTGATGCTTTTGAACTGTGGTGTTGGAGAAGACTCTTGAGAGTCCCTTGGACTGCAAGGAGATCCAACCAGTCCATTCTGAAGGAGATCAGCCCTGGGATTTCTTTGGAAGGAATGATGCTAAAGCTGAAACTCCAGTACTTTGGCCACCTCATGCGAAGAGTTGATTCATTGGAAAAGACCCTGATGCTGGGCGGGATTGGGGGCAGGAGGAGAAGGGGACGACAGAGGATGAGATGCCTGGATGGCATCACTGACTCGATGGACATGAGTCTGAGTGAACTCCGGGAGTTGGTGATGGACAGGGCCGCCTGGCGTGCTGCGATTCATGGGGTTGCAAAGAGTCGGACACGACTAAGTGACTGATCTGATCTGATCTGGAACCACGGAGATGGGCTGTTCATATTAGCTAGTGGTAGGTCATGTGTCAATCTGGGAAGCAATCACTGTAGTCAGAAGGATAGCATGCTCTGATTGGTCAGGTCTGACACCAATCATTGTGTTCAAGAGAATAAAATGCTCTGATTGGTGGGCCTGAGTCACATGGTTATCAGGAACGAATCCTCTGATCTAGGGAGATAAAAATGCTCTGATTGGTCAGTGCTAAGTCATGTGCCCATCCCTGGAGCCAAGGGTGGAAGTAGACTTTACCCAAGTGCTTAGGCTTTGGTGAAAGAGGGGAGGGGTTTCTGTTCCCAGATGTAGGAATGGATGGCAGGTGCAAACAGCTACTTCAAACAACAGCAATCCCAAAGTGGAACAAAGCCCTTTGTTCCTTTCCCCCAGAACACCTCCAACTCAAGATTGTCCTGTATGGTGGCTTTTACTGGACATGACAGCTTCATTGGTGTATGTGTGGCCACATCACACTGTGTACACAACTGAAGGTTAAATATTAGATCTCTCAATTCTTAAAAGCCCTCCAGGCTTTCCCTCCCAGAGGCCTCAGAGAATGGCCTTGCTCCTCTTCCTCTGGCTTGTCCAAAGTAAGAGTATCTCTATAGGCAGGCACGTTGCATTTTCTCTATCTGGGTCCACACTCACGTCTTGCTGTGTCAGGTCACATAAAATAGATTCTAAACAAACTTTCTTCCACCTTCTCCTGCCCCTGGTCTCTTCTCTGCCTTTAGTTTCTCCTTCTGCACAACAAGCAACTATTCACTGGCAGGATTTCTAAGTCCAGCCTCCTTCATCACTATGAGGGTTCCCCCCTTCTCCAGCATTAAAAAGTTGCATCACATCTTAGAGGTGGGGGGAGAATTGGAATAAGAAAGTTCTAAGAGAAAAAAAAAAACTCACAAACCTTGGATTAAGCCTCTCAGCTTCTCAAATCAGGCAAGCAGTTGTCTTATTTGATTAGGATTAACAGATTTTCCAAAGATAACCTATTTTGGTTTTATGATTCTATCTCTCCAGGCAGTGTTTACAATATGTATTTGCAGAAACAGAATGTATGCCAGGAACGAGGCGAGGGCCCTTGCTGGCGCTCACACAGTCTGTCATAAATATAATATTAGGATGATGCCTGAAATTAATGTGAATCATTTCCCAATAAATATAGTCGGTTAGTGAGGTGTTCCAGGACTGCTGATGGGAGATATATTTTGGTAAAATATGGTTTTTTTATCGGTTGGGCACCGGGAGTGGGGGTTCATGGAGGGCATAAATTTCCACGGAAGAAGTATCCTTTATGATTATTCAATTCCACAGTAGCTCTAAAAGCCTAAAGTAGATTCATATTTACAGTTCCTGGAAGCACCTGGTTTTTATATATTGGGAGAAGAATTAGCATCAGGCCCTCCTCGTGGAAATCACTGACTTAGGGGTGGGAGATGAGAAGACTCCATGCTGGGATGCTCCGTGGGACTGAGTTAATTTCACCTGCATTCGGGCGTGGAGCAAAGGAAGCTGTGTGAAGCAGTCAGATGAGAAGGGGCTGCTGGGAAGGTGGTCCTGGCTGGGTTCATATCAGCAACCGGGAATGCATGGAAGGGTTAGGGCCCTTTCCTGTCAGAAAAGGAATAAGTGTGTGCAAGGGAGAGGGCTGAAGCTAGCTAGCTAAAGCTGACAGCAACAGAGGTGGATGTAACCCTGTCTCTAAGAGCTCGGGCTAAGTGTAAACATCCCTATCTTGTCCCACCTGCCCAAATCCTCTCAAAGCCTAGAGATGGAAGAAAGAATTCAGACCTTGTCACTTGACGTTAACTTCCCTGTGTGAGCCTTATTTATTTAATTTTAAAGTTATCTTTATTTTTTTTCCTCCCTGTACACAAAACTGATACAGGTCTACAATCCGTTAAACAAAATTTTAAAGTCCACAAAGCTCTGAAAACTGTGAGTTTTTATTGCTAACACATTTAGTAGCAAAACCAGATTTGACCAGAGATTTCAAATCTATTTATATTCCTTACTCATCCCACTTTGTGGGAACATTTATACTTTCACATCAGAAGTATTAATGTGTTTGATTATAGGGGGGCTGCCCCAGACCTTGCTGACAGTGCTAGATAAGGAGCATGGACCCTGATTCCTTTCCCAGAGCCAAACGGATTCTGAATTCGGAAACACATCTTCCCCAAGGGTCTCAGATAAAGGATTGTACACTTGAACTTGCTGGTTGTAATAAAAAAAAAAGATGACACAGTGTAGCGAAAGCGAAAGCCTTAAGGAAACAGAAAAGGCTCCCACTTAAGAAGTGGGCAAAACATATAAATACTCAGAGAAGAAAAACAACTGACCAGTATACTTGGAAATAATCCAACTGCCCTCATAACTGAAGGTGGCTGTAATAAGCTTCATCTTTAAAAAATTAAAACAAGAGTAGTTATCTGGGTTTGGTTGAGGATGTGTGGAAAATATTCCTGTCTCCACTGTTGATGGGGTGATTCTTTCAACTATTTTGGAAGACAACTCGGCAATACCCACCCGCATTTCAAAAGTGTACACCCTTTGGAGGGACTTCCCTGAGGCTCCAGTGTTAAGACTCCATACTTTCACTGCAGGGGGCACCAGTTCAATCCCTGGTTGGGGAAGTAAGCACTCACATGCCATGTGCAGTATGGCCAAAAATTTTTTTAAAGTATATACTCTTTGGAGAAGCAATTCTGCTTTTGGGAATTTATCTTGCAAGCAGTTATGCTCACCTGTGCAAAGTTATTCATTCAAGGATATTTACCACGATAGATATAATAGGAAAAAGCTAAAAACAACCTAAATTTAGTGTTCAGTGTCCACAATAGAGGATTGGTTAAATACACTTGGAGCATATAGGCAACAGAAGAGTAGGAAGCAGTTAAAAAGAATGAAATACACCCATGCGAACTGACTTGAAAGGATGCCCATGATATAGCACGCCACAGACAGAGCAAACTATGTAATTCTGCAATTCAGTTTTCACTTTCTAAGAGTATTTATGTGCATATTATATGTTCACCTGTGCAAAGAAAGACCTGGGGGAGAACATACCCCAAACTGTGGTTACACTTCTCTAAGATGTATATGGGGATCAGGGCTTTCCCTAGATTTTATACATTTTAATACATTTTAAAATTAAATTGTGTGTAGTGAGGGAAAGGAAGTAAAATTTCCCCATAATTCCACCCTCTTGCCCAGAGATTAGTTTCGCTAAAAATATGCTGGTTTTTTTCTTTTTTTAAATCCTGTCCCTTGCAGCATCATTCACAGTAGCTAAAAGCAACCCAGGTGTCCACCAATGAATGAATGGACAAGCAATATGTGGTCTATCCACACAATGGAATATTATTGCCTTAAAAAGGAGGAAATCCTGATGCCTTAAAAGGGAGGAAATCCTGACACAGACATGAATGAACTTTGAGGACACAATACTGAATGAAATGAGCCAGTTACAAAAAGACAAATACTGTATAATTTCACTTATAAGAGGTACTTCAAATAGTCAAACTCAGAGACACAAAATAAATTGGTGGGTTGCCAGGGGCTGGGAGGAAGCAAGTAGTAGGAAGTTAATGTTTAAGGGGTCCAGAGTTTCAATTTGCAGATGAAAAGAGTACCAGAGATGGATAGCAGTTATAGTAGCAACACTGGGAATGTATTTGATACCAGAACTGTACACTTGGGCTTCCCTGGTGGCTCAGGGATAAAGAATCTGCCTGCCAATGCAGGAGACACGGATTCAATCCCTGATCTGGGAAGATTCTACATGCCATGAAACAACTAAGCCCATGCGCCACAACTACTGAAGCCCGTGTGCCCTAGAGCCCAGGCTCTGCAACAAGGGAGGAGCCCCTACTCTCTGCAACTAGAGAAAGCCTGCACAGCAGCAAAGACCCAGCACAACCAAAAATAAATAAAATTTAAAAAATTTTTAAATAACTGTACACTTAAAAATGGCTGAGATGGTAAATTTTATCTTATGTATATTTTACCATAACAAAAAAAAATCCTGGTTTTCTTTCAGAATTTTCTCCATGAATACATCTATATTTATATTCACCCACCTGTGCATTTCTTCTCTATACTCAAGAATGAGTTTGTGCCATCCAAAATTCTTCTGCTGTTTTCTTTTCCCTTCTAATACTACATCTTGTCCATTCTTCCACGTTAGTGCCTGTGGGTCTCCCCACCTGGCATGCCCCTGTGAGAAGGCATCATCTATTTCACCAGCTACCCGTTGATGGACATCTGGGCAGGTTCCAACATGGGGGCCTTATGTTTTGAAAGATTTTTGTCAACCAAACTGAATTTATTAAGTAATAATTAATTCATTTCCCCATTTTTTATTCATCAAAGATGCACAAACTGTAGACCAGGGCTTTCGATTAGCAGAAGGCTCCTGGAACTGAAAGAATCCCAGCCAAGACCAGAGAAAGGTGGGTGTCTGAGCAAGCCCAGGTGGCCTTATGGAAGACAAATGTGTGAATTCCCTTCGTGTGTTGGATTTTTGCTTTTCTAACACAGGAGCAAAGCCAAACAGACAGGAGAGGGATGGCAAGGACATTGAGAATGAAAGACTCTGGTGGAAGGGTTTTCAAGACAGGGGAAGAGCAATTACAAAGGCACAGAACAAGGAGAGAAGATAGTTTAAACTTTCTCAGCCTCTGTTCCCTGTGATAGGCATAATCTTTCCTGCCCCCTCACAGAATTATTCTGAGCATTTGCATAGTGGTACGTAGTAGGGCCTCAAGAAATCCAATAGATGGTAAAAAACAACAAACAATAGAAAATGAGGCGGAGCTTCCACAAATATGTACCAGACTCAGAGCTGATGGCTGGGAGTGGATTAGTGAGGAAGACGCAGTCGCTCCCCTCCAGGAGCTTGAGTCCAGGCTGTTTTGTGTGTGAGGAAAGAGCAGTGTGTTGTTCCAGAAGCATACCTGGGTGCTGGAAAAGGCATAATAGTAAGGAGAATTCAGGCTGGAGGTTGCCAGGAGCTCGGGGAAGGGGGAGAATGGGGAGTGAGTGCTTAATGGATACAGGTGTTCCTTTTGGGGTGATGAAAATATTTTAGAATTAGAGGCAACAGTTGCACAACATCATGAATGTGTTCATGCCACAGAGTCATACACTTTGCTTGTTTGCTGTCTTTTTAAATTTATTTATTTGGCTGCGTTCGTTCTTCGTTGCAACATGTGAACTCTTTGTTGCAGCGTGTGGGATCCAGTTCCCCAACCAGGGATCGAACCCAGGCCTCCTGCATTGGGAGCTTGAAGTCTTAGCCACTGGACCACCACAGGAGTCCCTGAATCATACACTTTCTAATGGTATCTTGCATTACTTGAATTTCATGTCAATAAAAGCGAAAAATCAACTCCTGGCACTTAAGGGCAAATGCAGGGAATCGGTACCTCAACTTCCTGGGATCAAATCCTAGCCCATCCCTGCCTTGCCGTGTGAAGAGAAGCTGATTACATAACCTCGTGGCACCTCAGTTTCCTCCTCAGTCAATTGGAGGTAATAAACTTCCACCTCATAGGGTTGCCAGAATGATTAAATCAGGTAATAGTCATAAAGCTCTTAGCAGAACCTGGCCCATGGTAAGTGATCAACAGATGGTGGTTGATGTTGTTATTATTATTGGTGAGGGAAAAGGAGTTCAAGGCAAGGGGAACAGCGATGGCAAACGCAGAGATTTAGAAGAGAATATGGAACAGGCTGTGAACAGCACAGTGCTTGGTTGGGCTGGAGATGCCCGTAGGTTGAAGGAGAGGAAGGTGAGACGAGCCTCTCTCTAGATTCCATTTTACATGCTAAAAGGGAATTCTGGGCATCTTCAGATCTCATCTGACCATAACATTTATCACAAAGAATAAATATGTAGATTCCATGTCACATTTCTTACCAAACAAGGAAAATACCATTCTTCCAGGAATTCGAATGTGTCTCATGTTTTTAAAGAGACTGTGATGATTGTAAGGTTTGGGTCAGTTGCTAATGTCCCATTGTTTCAAGTAATCTTTGGCAAGCGTATATGAACTCTCTCCCTTCTGTCATTATAGAAAGCCAATTATGCATTGTTGTTTGTACAATAAATGGAGAGTTTTAAAAACATACACATTGATGACTATCCTGTTGTTTAGGGAAGCTGGCAGAGCATTTCATAGCAGTGTCCCATGGAGGCTATATAGAATGTGCACTTAGCCCCTTCAGAAATTCTGGAAACCAAACAGATTGGTGTATTCCTTCAGGGTAGCAGCTGTGGGAGGGTGGCAGGGTGGCAGATTCATGAATGGTGTGCCCTGGGGCTCTTAGAAAGTGTCCTCCAGGACAGAAAGTCAGTGGGTTGACAATAGACATATCATGAAAAAAGAGTTCATGGGTCAGTTAAGTTTGGGCAACAGGAGAATCAAAGGTTTCTTTTATGCAGGAATTGTCAGAGCCTTTAACATCCTAAGTTTCATTTGACTTTCCCAGAAAGGGATACAGGATTCAGGGTTTCCTAAACTGATGTGACCCTTTTTTCTCCATATCAAGATACAGAAATAGGGCTTTAGGGATCTCACTTTGGGAATCATTGGATTACAACTTCATATTCAAGTTTTATTTCTTACAATTAATGGTGCAACCCAATCATCAGCTAGACTTGGAGGTGTCAATCAAATCACTGAATGAACACTCATCAATGATTTACTTTATTGGTGCTAGGGAGGCAGACCGGAAAAGGCACCGTCCCTGCCCTCAAGGAGAATACAATCTAACAGGGGGAATACTATCAATAATAACAATAACAAGAATAGCAGGTATCATTTATTGGGCACTCACTATAAGCCAGGCACAGTTCTTAATGGGTATTTAAAAGAGCTTATTTAAACATCTCAATAGACAGATCAGTGTTATTATTCCCATTTTACAGGTGAAGACAGGAAGTTCAGAGACAGTAAGCAACTTGATCAAGGGCACACAGCAAAGAGTGGCAGAGTGGGAGTTGGAGTCAAATTCTGTGGATACTGAAGCCACAGGCTTCACTCTGTGTGCTCTAAGGGCTTCCTGGTCAATGGAGAAAAGCAAACGGGTCAAGCCTCAGGCCAGCAAATGGGGAGGAGGGGAGTAGAGATCACTGGACACCTTCTCTAGTTGTGAGACATGTTCATAACCTGGAAGGAGCTCTAGGGTGAAAAGGTCAGGGGCTGGGGTGAAAACTAGGGATAAAGTATAAATATCTAAAAGGAAGGGAGAAGCTAGGGTTATCCTGGCAGGGGAGGTAGCTGGAGAAGAAAACTCAGGGTGACAGAGAGGAGGAGGCAGGGAGGAACTGGAGAACCAGGAGAACTGGCCTCTTCTCTGGATCTCGCTCCAATTCACTGTGCATCCTTCAGTAGGTCCCCTAACCTCTCTTGTTTAAACAGGTCTCAGCATCACCCACCACTCGTATGCTATGATTATGAATCTGCTTCCTCCCAAAGATAGTCCTTTTCAAGAGCAAGGAGAAGCTTTCATTTACCCTCTTGTTCCCAGTGCCTGGCATGGTACCCAGCACAATTAAGGTGCTGCATAAATGTTTGTTGATTAAATGAGTGAATGAGTGAAAAAGTAGGTGAAGCTGTAAAAGGAAGAGGCTGGGTGTGGTTGATTTACTCTGGCACCAGAGTAGCAGCCCCTGAGACATATTTTCCCAGCTTTCCACTAAAATACCTAAGAAGGCAGCAAAATCCAAAGCTCACAGTGCTGACACCCAAGACTGACAGGCGCCTGTTGCCAGAATCTGGGAGGAATTTCCATAAATACAAGGCAGATGGAGCTGGGTTGAGATAAACAATCGGGAACCTATTCAAGTTTTATCTTCTGAAATAGGGCACTCCTCCAGGGTAAAAGGAGATAGGAAAATACTCAACCCCCCCTCCCCACTTACAACCCGGGACTCTGAGACCCACAGTCTGTGCCAGTCAGAAAATGGGGTGGTGAGAGGGGAGGGGGTTTTCTCCACGGAAAGGGACACTTCTGTAGGCAAACTACTTTCCTTTTTGCTGGCCTGTACTTCTACCATTTAGAGACTGAAGTTTCCAGAAGGCAATATGTTGGGGGGGTGGGGGTGGGGGATGGAAGGGAAGGAAGAATGTCAACAGCATTTTGTATCCTGAGAGGAACAGCTTCCAGGAGTACTACAGGTAAGGGAGGAACAGACACAGGGTGCATGCTGGGGATTGTAGTTTTTTAATGTGGTCCCTTCATTTTTTTGTTTGTTTTTTTATATTTGTTTTGTTTTTGTTTGGCTGCACCAAGAGGCTTGTGGGATCTTAGTTCCCAGACCAGGGACTGAAACCGAGCCCTCAGGCTGGCAGTGAAAACATGGAGTCCTAACCACTGGATCACCAGGAAATTCCCTCCTTCCTTTAGTTCTTTATGCCTGAGGTCTAACCATGCCACGGGACAGAAGAGGATCCCTTCTCAAGGGGATGAAAACCTGACTGACACTCGCTCCAGCGCTATGCAGAGCACCAGTCTTCCTCTCCAGGTGTCGATGATGAAGGGGTGGGGGTCGCCCAGTGCCTTAGTGGATGATGAAAGGTGCCGAGGACAATTCACACACACCACCTAAAGCCTTGACTACTTCCACATGTCCCAAGATACCGTGTGTATCGTCAGGAATCAGGTGCACAATCTCTATGGAGCTCAGAAATAACACCTTGACACCCATGTCCACATCCAGTAGAGAACAAAAAGCACCATGAAAACTCTAGACGACAGGTCCAGGCCCCGGGTACCTGCGGGGGCCAGCAGGAACTGTGCAAGTTTTGCTGACAAAGATCTGTATAATCAAAGTTACGGTTTTTCCACTGGTCATGTACAGATGTGAGAGTTGGACCATAAAGAAGGCTGAACGCCGAAGAATTGATGCTTTCAAACTGTGGTGCTGGAGAACTCTTGCGAGTCCCTTGGACTGCAAGAAGATCAAACCAGTCGGTCCTAAAGGAAATCAACCCTGAATGTTCATTGGAAGGACTGATGCTGAAGCTGAAGCTCCAATACTTTGGCCACCTGATATGAAGAGCCAACTCACTGGAAAAGACTGATGCTGGGAAAGACTGAGGGCAGCAGGAGAAGGGGACGACAGAGGATGAGATGGTTGGCTGGCATCACCGACTCAATGGACATGAGCTTGAGCAAACTCTGGGAGATAGTGAAGGACAGGGAAGCCTGGTGTGCTGCCATTCATGGGGTCGCAAAGAGTCAGACATGACTGAGCAACTGAACAACAACAAAGGTGGTAAGGAAATTGAGGAGAATGAGGAGCTGGGCCCCCTGATGTCCAGCTTACAGATGAGAAAACAAAGGCTGAGGGAAGGGAATGACCTACTCCAGGTCTCAAAGTGATTTGGACCAGAATGTCTTCTTCATTCTGGGAACTTCTTCAGGGGAAAGTGAGAGCATTGCCAGCCCTACCAAAAGGCAGGAGAGGTCTGCGCTTCTGAGGGGTGGAGGTGGGAGCAGCCACTGGCCCAGCGCTCCTGGCTCTGCCTCTGGGCTCGTGACCCTCTGCCTTCTCTACCTCATTTCTTCCTCACGTCTGTCCCTGCATTTTCTCCCCCTTCCTTCTCCGCCCCTCCTTCCCTCCACCATCTATTTCTCATTTCTCTTTGTCCCTTTCTCTGTCTCCCACTCCAGAAGCTCTTAGTGAGGACCTACTCTGTGCGCATCACCAGACTGGGCCCTGAGTATGGCATCCTTCGACCATCTGAATGCTGGGTTGCATTTCCCATTGAAGCTTCCAGATCTGCAGAAAGCTGGCTTTACAGTAAAGAAATACAATGAGTTTCTGCAAAGCTAATGATAATTACCCTCCAGACACAATCACTCGAAATTAGCTGGAAAACTAACCCGGGCTTTGCACTTTGTCCCTCCTCAGTAATTTTGACTCTGAAATACCATCATTTATACTTAAGAAAGAGCTAGTGAGCGGATGGGAGACATGGCCTTTTGCCAGGCTTGCAATAACTAAGCAGGCTCAGACAAGGCAGGGTCAGGGGCATCTGCTTTGCAAGTCCTGTTCCTCTTTTCCTCCGGAGTTCATCCTGGATCCTAGTGGTTCTAGTTATAGCTGGGATTTCCCTCCTTTATTGAATCTGCATGAGTTGGTGGCTCAGATAAAGAAAATGCTTCCTTCTAAGTCTTTGGACCACACTTGCATTTAAACCTTACACCCCAAATTACAAACCCCTCTGTGATGATTAATTTTATGTGTCAACTTGTCTGATTAAGCATTATCTCTGAGTGTGTCTGTGAGGGTGTTTCAGGATGAGATTAGATCTGAATCAGTGGACTCAATAAACTGATGTGCATGCATGCGTGTGCTCCGTCGCTTCAGTCATGTCCAGCTATTTGCGACCCTATAGACTGTAGCCCACTGGGCTCCTCTGTCCATGGGATTCTCCAGGGAAGAATACTGGAGTGGGTTGCCATGCCCTCCTCTAGGGGATCTTCCCAACCCAGTAATTGAACCCACGTCTGCCTGCGTCTCCTACACTGCAGGCAGATTCTTTACCCACTAAGCCACCTGGAAAGCCCCAATAAATTGATAGCCCCCCCAAATGTGGGTGGGCATCATCCAATTCTTTGAGGGTCTAAACAGAACAAAAGGTGGAGGGAGGAAGAATTTATTTCCTTTTTTGCTTCCTGCCTGACTGCTGAGTTAGGACAACTCTTTCCATCTTTTCCTGTCTTCCAACTAGGATTTAAGCCATTGGCTTCCCAGGTTCTCAGGCCCTCAGATTCAGACTGAATTAGACCCCTGACATGCCTGGGTTTCCAGCTTGCAGACAGCAGACTGTGGGACTTCTCAGCCTCCATTATGGTGTGAACCGATTCATCATGATAAATCTCCTTGTATACATCGACCAGTTCTGTTTCTCTAGAGAACCCTGACTGATACATCTTCTTTCCTCTGTTCCCTCTCTTTCCTCCACTCAGTTCCCACCCTTAACCTTCTCTGGCAAAGCTGTAACGTGCTATTTGCCCTGGGGTTAAATTAAGCCCAAATTTCTGGTTCCTTCCATCCCTGCATCATCATGCCATGGAGGGCAGGATTAAGTGTCTTTAGGTTGGTTTGAGTCCTCTGTGTCCTTTCTTGGGGAAAAACATAATTTTAATAACTGTCTTTCTTTTAAGTATGTGCAAATTATTTTATGCTTTATGCAGTAATCAAAACCATGCGAGACAGACATTATGTTGAAAGAAAGAAGCCAGCTACTCTAGAATTCACTTATGCGAAGGGTAAGAACAGGCAAAATGAATCAAGGTTAAAATAATGATTTTCTCTGATGAGGTGGGGGTGAGTATTAACGGGTAACATGAGGGAACCTTCTGGGATGATGGGCATGTTCAGAATCTTGAGATCAGGGGGTCATTACGCAGGCATATACCTCAGCCAACATGCACTGAACTGGACACTTAAGATATGTGCTCTTTACATGCATTACACCTGAATTTTAAAAAACACACGACAGTTAGTCTCTTTCCTATGCGAGTTAGTGCTAAAATCTATTTTCTGCTGTCTTTTGTACTACTGGCTTTGCTTTATTGGAAGAGAAGTATTGTTCTTTGCTCCTGCCAACTTGTTTTTAAGGAACGCTGTTAGGTTACTTTTATAGACTGCCCTCCCCCATCGTGATATTACTCCCCCATTAGTGCTCATCATCCAGAAGGAAAGCTAAGACTCATACTCAAGTAACAGTAAAGGAGAGTTTCAGTGGGAATTGTGGGGAAGGGGTGAGAACCCCTAAGAATGAACATAATGTAAAGAATGTTCTCAGCACGATTAGTCCCATCTAGTTGGAACACAGGAAGAACAAACTGCGATTCCATTAAGCTGGAGTCAGACATGGAAGGCTTAGATGCCAAGCTACAGTTTGTAGTAGTAGGCAGCGGGAGAACCGTTGGGGTTTTCTGAGCTGAAGGGGAACATGATCAAACTCATGCTTTCCAAAGAGAAATATGGTAGTGTGACCAAGACAAAGCAGAGCCTAAAGGCTGTGAAACCAGTTAAGAGGATACTGCAATAGTCCTAGCAGAGAATAATGGGGCTTGAGACAGTAAGAGAACTAGATGATAGGTGTCATAAATAATATGATCACTGGGTACAGAGGTCAAGGAAGAGAGAGGAGTTGATAAAAAGAAGAGCACAAAAGCTTGGTAATTGGGAACATGGGGTCTGGAGTGAGATCACCTGAACTTGAATCCCAGCTTCCCCTACATACTAGCTGTTCATTTTAAGCAAGTCTCTTAATCTCACAAAGTTTCCAGCTTCTTGTATTTGAATTCAGTTCAGTTCAGTTCAGTCACTCAGTTGTGTCCAACTCTGCGACCCCATGGACCATAGCACTCCAGGCTCCCCTGTCCACCACCAACTCCTGTATTTGAATTGGTGATAATAAAACACCTGTTGTGTAGGATTTGATCTCTGGTTTAGAGATCAAATTGCCAACATCCATTGGATCATAGAAAAAGCAAAAGAATTCCAGAAAAACATCTACTTCTGCTTTATTGATTACACCAAAGCCTTTGACTATGTGGATCACAACAAACTGTGGAAAATTCTTCAAGAGATAGGAATACCAGACCACCTTACCTGCCTCTTGAGAAATCTGTATGCAAATCAGGAAGCAACAGTTAGAACCAGACATGGAACAACAGACTGGTTCCAAATTGAGAAAGGAGTACATCAAGGCTGTATATTGTCACCCTGCTTATTTAACTTATATACAGAGTACATCATGCAAAATGCTGGGCTGGGTGAAGCACAAGCTGGAATCAAGATTGTCAGAAGAAATATCAATAACGTCAGATATGCAGATGACACCACCCTTATGGCAGGAAGTGAAGAGGAACTGAAGAGCCTCTTGATGAGGGTGAAAGAGGAGAATGAAAAACTGGTTTAAAACTCAGCATTCAAGAAACTAAGATCATGGCATCCGGTCCCATCACTTCATGGCAAATAGATGGGGAAACAATGTAAATAGTGACAGACTTATTTTTGGGGCTCCAAAAGCACTACAGTAGATGGTAACTGCAGCCATGAAATTGCTGCTCCTTGGAAGAAAAGCTATGACCAACCTAGACAGAATATTAAAAACCAGGACATTACTTTGCTGACAAAGGTCCATCTTGTTAGAGCTATGGTTTTTCTAGTAGTCATGTATGGATATGAGAGTTGGACTGTAAAGGAAGATGAGCACTGAAGAATTGATGCTTTTGAACTGTGGTGTTGAAGAAGACTCTTGAGAGTCCCTTGGACTGCAAGGAGATCCAACCAGTCCATCCTAAAGGAAATCATTCCTGAATCTTTACTGGAAGGACTGATGCTAACGCTGAAACTCCAATAGTTTGGCCACCTGATGCAAAGAACTGACTCATTGGAGAAGACCCTGATGCTGAGAACGATTGAGGGCAGGAGGAAAAGGGGATGACAGAGGATGAGATGGTTGGATGGCATCACCGACTCTATGGACATGAGTTTGAACATGCTCTGGGAGTTGGTGATGGACAGGGAAGCCTGGCGTGTTGCAGTCCATGGGGTTGCAAAGAGTTGGACATGACTGAGCAACTGAACTGAACTGTGTAGAATTAAATGAGGTTAGGCCCATAAGGTGCCATCATAACATGTGTAATTCAGCAGGTCCTCAATCAATGAGATTTATTTTTATTTATTTAGCTGTGTCAGGTCTCAGTTGCAGCATGCGAGATCTTTGATCTTCCTTTGCAGTTGCAGCATGCAAACTCTTAGTTGCGGCATGTGGGATCTAGATCCACATCTGACCAGGGATTGAACCCAGGCCCCCTGCATTGGGAGTGCAAAGTCTTAGCCTTCTTAGCCGCTGGACCACCAGGGAGGTCCCAATCAGTGAGATTTAGTATAATTATTTTCATTATCATTATTCAAGTTCATACTGTTTGTGTGTGCTTAGTCGCTCAGTCGGGTCTGACTCTTTGCGACTCTTTGGACTGTAGCCTTCCAGGCTCCTCTGTCCATGGGGTTTTCCAAGCAAGAATACTGGAGTGGGTTGCCACTTCCTTCTCCAGGGGATCTTCCTAACCCAGGGATGGAACCTGTGTCTCTTGGGATTCCTGCATCGCAGGCGGATTCTTTACCTGCTGAGCCATTGAATTAAGAATGCCTAAAAGACAGTCAATAGAGGGAGAGTAAAGGAAATCAGTCCTAAAGGAAATTAGCCCTGAATATTCATTGGAAGGACTGATGCTAAAGCTGAAACTCCAATACTTTGGCCACCTGATACGAAGAACTGACTCACTAGAAAAGATCCTGATGCTGGGAAAGATTGAAGGCGGGAGGAAGAAGGCAATGACAGAGGATGAGATGGTTGGATGGCATCACAGACTCAATGGACATGGGTTTGGGTGGACTCTGGGAGTTGGTAATGGACAGGGAGGCCTGGCGTGCTGTGGTTCATGGGGTCGCAGAGTCGAACACGACTGAGCAACTGAACTGAACTGACAACACAGAGAGTCCCCCTTTTCCTAGAGATCAAGAGAGACCTGGCATACTACAGTCCATGGGGTCACAGAGTCAGACATGACTGAGTGCGTGAACTGAACTGAACTGAAAGGGATGGGAAGATGATGAGTTCAGTTTTCTTTTCAGCAGAAGCTAAGAGGAAACACATGATTCACCATGTTCTCCATTCCTCCTGCCATGCAACCTGTGACGTTCCAGACAGAGGTCTCTCTGCCGACCTGAATCTCAATAAGAGGATAATATGGAACAGAGGCACAGCCTGCCCATGATTGCATGTAATATAAGTGAGAAATAAACTTACATTGTGGTAAGCCATGGAGATTTAGGAGATGTTTGTTACTGCAACATAATCCAGTCTCATCCTGACTGTTGCAGATGATGAATGAATTGCCCAGTGACCCCAATCTGTGACATCAACAAGTTGAAAACAGAAAATTCTCAGGGTTCCTCCAGAAAAGCTTACAAATAAGACATGGCGCCAGTCTTTTCCATCATAACAATAATCACAGCATCAGACTGTTAGCACATGCCAAGGGGGATAATTTGGGTGGAGTGGGTAGATGCTCTGTACCCAGTATTTTACTGTTAAGGGCAAATTTGCAGAGATTTGGAAAATTGGGTTCTGTGTGGAGTAAACATACTGAGCAAGTTTTCAGCTACAACACAGCTGAGCTTAAAGGGAATGGGGTTTGATAGTTAGTGTCAGCATAATGAATTTTTTCAAAAAAAGGCTCCAGAATGTCTGCAAAACACTGTCAAGTCAAAAATTGTGCCTGTGGGTTTTTTAAAGCAATTTCCCTAGCCACTCTGGCTAATAATATCTCGTTTTGTTAACTCTGAAAGAACGTCTTTTTAAAAATATTGTAACATGTCATTTCCCAGTGTTAGCTCTTTCAATGACTTTCCATGGCATGCTTACATCTAAAGAAAAGATCTTAACCAGACCTGGTGTGGGGCTATCTTGCAAGGACAGCAATGTTCATTACTAAAAATCAAAATGAAAATGAAGCAAATAAGCAAAAAGAAGAAAACATTAAGAACAACCCCCCCAAACTACAGTTGCACCTACCCAGAAACTATTACTATTAACACCTTGAGGCTACTGACTCTTCCAAACCCTTCTTTATGTGTATACACATATATGGTGATTTTCTTTTTAATGAGATCATACAGGGTACATAATTTCTTAACATGTTTTCTCATTTAATATATTACAACTCTATTCTTTGTTTTTTAAAAAATATTTGTTTATTTATTTGGCTGTGCTGGGTCTTAGTTGCAGCATGCAAACTTTTAGTTGTGGTATGTGCTATGCTCCCTGACCAGGGATTGAACCCAGGCCCCCTGCATTAGGAGCATGGAGTCTTAGCTACGGGACCATCAGGGAAGTCCCAATACATTCCTTGTTAATAGAATTCTCCAGGCAATAATACTGGAATGGGTTGCCATTTCCTTCTCCAGGGGATGTTCCTGACCCAGGGATCAGACCCAGGGATTGAACCCACGTCTTCTGCATTGCAGGCAGATTTTTTAGCATCTGAGCCACCAGGGAAGCCCAAGGTATATCTATCCAATGTAAATTTATGGTCATCTAGTATGTCATTCATTCCCTCAGTAAATATTTGCCTAAAAATTGTGTTTCTGAATCTATTTGACTGACCCTCTATTACTGTATCTAGGTTCATCCCAATTTCTAACAGAACACTGCTCTTAATATCCTCATAGCTAAACCTTTGTGTGTATATCTATATCGATATATATATTGATATATATTGATATATATATATCGATAGATAGATAGATAATTTTCTGGAAGTAAATTCTTGGAAGTAGAGTGGCTGGGTCCAAATAAAACCCCTTGCAGGCTTTTGATACTCTTAATCAGGCGTATTTGGTTGTCAGAAATAGAGACCAACTTGAACTATCTCAGGTTAAGGGTGGTTTATTAAAAGAACACCGGCCTCAGGCAGAGTGAGAGCAGAACAACTGGAGAGTTCTCAGCAGGAAAAGTGCATGGCCTTTCAGTCTAGTGCTCCCGCTAAGAGGACCACACCATCAACTCAATCAGTCCTTGTTTCAACTTCATCCAAATTCTCAACAAAGAGGGAATCTGGTTGTGGCAGTCTTGGTCTATGGAACTGGCTCTCCTGAGTCAGGGAGCTTCATGATCCAGGAAGAGCCTCCCTGGAGTCAGGTAGTAACAGGAAGAGGCTCATTGGGAAATGGACCCCTCCTATCCCATGAAGTGACTTTTAATAACAGTAAGAACAGAAAAGTATCAGCAGAGAAAACACAGTTTCATTTTCCTTTGTGAACGGATTGCCATTCTCAGAGCATATGTTAATCAGAATTCTTTTGGTTGTAAGCAACAGAATCCCAGTTCACAGGACTAAACATGAAGATGTGGAAGAGGCTTTGGAGGACTCATCAGCACCAAGGTGTTAATAGCAACAGCTTCATGTTACTGGGAAGCTCAGTATCTGCCATCAAACACAGCTGTATCCAAGAGGTCTACTATGTCACCAAGACTCTCCCTTGCCCTCTCTGCTTTCTTCCGCAATGAAGTTATTTTCAGGCCAGCTCTCCCCAGATAAGATACGATGGCTGCCTGCAGTTCCTGGCACATATCCCCAACAGGAAGAAGGAACAATTTCAGACAGATTCCGGCCAGAGTCTCAGAGTTTACTCCTAATGGCCAACACGACTGAATTGATCACCAAGGACAAGAAAAAGAAATATTGGTCAGGTGTCAGTCCCGCCCCTCAGGCTGGGCAGTGGAGTCAACCCGGCCTGCACCACACGAGATGGGGTAGTAGGAGAGCGGTGACTCCCAAAGGAAAAGCAAGGTGTTTCTTCCAAAAGAAGGGGGATAGTGCTGGCCAGGAAGCACTGACAAGTGTCACTACAGAAATATAGTAAGGTTCTGTTTTGTTTTTTTTTTCAAGTAGAGGACATGACCATTCTTTTCTTATTTTTCCCAAATGACAAACAGGACGCTTTGGGAGCTTGTTGAAAGAAGCGGTGCAGTACAATCGAACCTTCTGTAGTGACGCTGTCCAATACAGAAGACATTGGCCTCTGTGTCGAGCACTTGAAATGTGGCTAGTGGGATTGGAAAACTGAATTTTTAATTTCAATTAATTTAAATTACCTCATGAGATTAGTGGCTACTGTAGTTAGATAACACAGAAGCAAAGCCTGATGAGTTTTTCTGGTAGCAGCGTATAGAAATGTGAGGTCTTCCATGCCTCGTGACTTCAGAAAAAGAAAGTCTCCCGCCCTTGTCTGCTGGCAGGGAAACTTTCTGAGTCTCAGGGAGTTTTTCCACGAGAGCGATGGGAGGTCTGCGCTGTGTCCATGGGGCTGGTGGTGAATGTGGTGCCTTGTAATGAAATAACTGAAACATCATTGTGACTGCAGAATCAAGGGTCTTCCTTCCTTATCTCCAAAGCACCCGTGTTTTACATGAAAAAGCGTTTCTAATTAATAGGCCAGCCCCTCTTGAGTTTGATAAAAACAGAGGAGAAAAGGATTTGATTAACCCACAATCTTTTCAATTTGGCGTGTTCTGCATGAGTGAAGTGTGTTTTCTGCAACAGAGCCAAGCCGGGCCTGTCCTGGTTCACCGTGATAACATTCTTGGCTTTGTGCGGCCCCCGATTCACCCCCAGCCTGCCTGGAGAGGCCGGTAGGAACAGATTCTCAGAGGTAATCACCAGCACCACCAACAAGGGTAATCTGGATTCTCATACAGACAGTGGCCCACTCGAAGAAGGGAAAGATAACAAAGGCCTCCATTGTCCCCAAATGAGAGAGTTTCTTCAGTCCTGTGACCGAGGGCGGAGGCTGGGCTGAGGAGCAATGGGAAGGACCGTGCAAATGGGTGGGTAGGACACCCAAAGTCAAGAGGTCAGGGACATGGATGGAGCCGAGGCGGAGAATCAGCTGCAGTGGTGTCCGGTGTCCAGTGTGGTGACCACCCAGGATCCACTGGCTCTCCCAGCTCTGGCGTGTGCCAGAGGAAGACCTCACTGCCTGGGACAAAAACAGAGCAGTGTGTTCTCTGAATAAGGACCCAGTTTCATTTTTCTTTTTCTCAACGGAGAGATCAGAAACTTTTTTATCTTTCTCCTCGATGAGAGGGACAGGCTAGGTGGTAGATGTTGTCTCTCTAGATGGGTATGGTGGTTTTAAAACATGACTACAAATTCTTAGAAGGTTTTCACTTTGAAATGGAGGCTGTCCTCTCCACTTAAATCTGCATGGGTTGGTGACTGCTTGGCCCCATGGAGTCTGCAGGAAGTGATGCTCTCTGATTTTCTGAGGCTGGGTCATAAAAGGCCATTGGCTTTCATCTTATTCACTGGGACCCTCATGCTTGGAGCCTTGAACTACCATGTAAGAAGTCATCCAGTTGGTGGTACTTTGTTATGGCAGCCCTAACAAACGAATACTTCTTCAATCTAATTTTGCTATTATCAGTGGTTTTTTGGTCTTTCTTTTCCAATATTTTATTATGAAAGATACCACCTATACAAAAAACACTCATGTACTCACCTCCCACATTCTACAATTACATTATGCTTGTTTAATTATATTGCTGTCAATCTCTCCATCTTTCTATGAATCCACCCTTTTTTTTTTTTCTAAGTAAATTGCAGTCACCATACATTCCATCCGTTAACACTTCAAACTTGTGTACCATGAACTAGAGTTCAATATATGTTTTCTCTTTTTTAGATGAAATTGAAATATAGTGAAATGCACAGATCTTTTGTGTGTATTTCATGAGTTGTGGCAAACGTCTAAACCATGTAACCTAAACTTCTATCAAGGTAAAGATCATCACCAAACCCACAAAAGCTCTCTCATGTCACCTCCTAGTCAATGCCCATATTTGCTTTCCTAAGAAGATACTGCTGTCCCGATTTTTCTTAACATAGGTTAGTTTAGCCTATTCTGGAACCTCAGATATACAGAATCATATGACATGGACTCTCGTGTAAGGCTTCTTTCACTCAATATAATATTTTGATTGATTTTTATTTTAAGAAAGCTGTAAGAATTGGTCCAAGTGTTTTAGCAGCCTGTTAAGAAAAATAAGGAAGAACAAATAAATGAAACAATGAATATTAGTATGTGTTCCACACTGCTTGGTGCCAGGCAATGTGCTGGGTGCTGGGGATACAAGCATAAGGTGGAATAAAGCAGTCCTGTTCTCAAGAAGTTCCCAGGCATCATAGCCAGAAGGAAAAGAGTCAAAAGTACAATTCTGAGCAATAAAGAAGAGAGGGATGGAGCAAAGCAAGTAGAAGTTTCTCAGATTTGATTCCAGTAGTATTATTGTTTGATATTTTTCTTTAGGCCGATTCATTTTATTTTACTAAGCTATTTCTGAAGTCACAGTGCCCTTGTTAATTTTGTCAGGCAAATAATGTGTCCAGCTAAAAATTCTTCCTTTGATTCTCATGTAGCTAAGAGTGGTCAGGGAACTTAACTCAGGCCCATGAAATGTAGGTCTGTTCAGCAGAGTTCCCAGAAAGCTTTTTGCTTTCCTAATTGAAAAACTGCTGTGGTAGTGGTGGTGTTAGACAGACTCAACTGGTACAGCCTTTTCTGTCTCAGCTCTCCCTTCTCCCTGCCTGGAATCAGGGTGCAATGCCTAGAGTACAGCAACCATTTTGAGGCCATGAGCATAAAAGCCTCCATGCCAACGAAGAAGCAGGAAGTTAGAAGGAGCCTGGATCTTTCACAATAGCCTTGGATAGCTGCACTAGCCTTGGGCTGCAGCTACCGAAAAATCTTGGTGATTTAAAAAAATTATTAAGTCACTGTTGGTTGAGTTTTCAGTTATTTGGAGCCAAATACACCCAAATTAATACATTTGAGTTTGATGGGCTGCTTTTTCCCCCCTACTTTAATTCAAGTAAATACACAGTTTTTCAAATTAAATTGCTTTGGGGTACCATGTGAAATTAACATATAAAAAAGAGGAAGGTGATACTTTTAGAAATTCTGACCTAGTAAGGTCATTATTTTACTTAGCATTTCAGAATTTATTAAAATTTTCCTCCATGACTCTTTTCTTTTTTCACATTTTGGCTGTTTGGGGTCTTCATTGCGGGGTGGGGGTTAGTTGCCCTGCGACATGTGGGATTTTACTTCCTCAACCAGGGATCAAACCTGTGTCCCCTGCATTGGAAGGCAGATTCTAAACCACTGGACCACCAAAGAAGTCTCTCTCCATGATTCTTTAATCTAATCTCCACTGCAAGCAACTCCATGAGGGCTTGCCAGTTGTAAAGAATCTGCCTGCCAACGAGGGAGACACAGGAGACACAGGTTCGATCCCTGGGTCAGGAAGATCCCCTAGAGGAGGAAATGGCAACCCACTCCAGTATTCTTGCGTGGAAAATCCCATGGACAGAGAAGCCTGGCGGGCTACAGTCCGTGGGGTCGCAAGGAGTCAGACACAACTGAGCACGCACATGCAACTCCATGAAGTAGACAAGACATATTGCTGTCCACCTGCTATAAATGACTGGATGGATGAAGTTGAGACATGTTAATGATCTCATAGCTGGAGGGAAGGGAAGCCAGGAGAATCTTACAATGTTAACATCACAAATGTTGATTAAGTATGAGGCGACAGGCACTGTGGATACAATGGAGAATAAGCTAGATAAACGCAGTCTCTGCCCCTAGAGTAACAGGGAGAACAAACATTGAAGCAAACAATGGCAACTAGATATGAACAATGATATAAAGAAAATCTAGAGGTCTGAGAAAGCCTGAAAGAGAGTCTCTGTCTTAATTTGGTGCCCCCACCCCCAAGGCAGATCACAGCTCAGAGTTGTCTCACTGGGATGAGAAGCTGGAGTATTTATTTACCATCCCTTTTCCCTTGTTAGTTGAGAGCAGCATCAGCTCCCCAGCCTCTGGCTTGTCCCACACATGGGAAAAAGCCCCTTAGGCAGGCATTTGGAAGAAACACTTGTACCAAATCTGTGTGCAAATGACCCCAGTGTGGGCGGAGGTACGCACACTGGCAATGACTGTCACAGGCACCTAATCTTTTTTGCCACTTAATGGTGCCACCTGACAATATGAGACAGTTAAGACAGGCTGACTTAATGCTATAAAATGCCTAAATAGCTTGACATTTGACTTGCTGGCTCATCACAAGACTAACCCAGGTTGGACCAAAATCCAATGGTGAGGCTTCGATTCAAGGCAAGATCAAAACATACTCCTTTCCAGCAACCTCCTCAGGATCCCAGCCTCCCTGTGAGGGACCAGGGAACCAGCAGCCGGTTTCCAACTTCGCCTGGGCTTCCTGCGGTGCGTGCTTCTGTCCTCGTTGACACACGGAATGTTCTCCCCCAAATTATTTCTGAGTTCTCCTGGCAGCGGCTCTGCCTCCCCCGCCTCCCCTCCCCTCTCCCTTTGGCAGATCTGTGTTATAAAATAAGAGGCTCGGGATTATGTCTGTCTGACAACTGAAGAATGAGCAACGGAGCAGATGCAGAGTCTTACAAATCCCGTGAATTATACATGGCCATCTGCAGCCTCGAGCCGTCCAGGATTTCCACCCCACACCACGGCGTTCCATATGGAGTCATATGTTTTTAGTACTGGAGCCATGCTGTCAACGTCCAGCAATCCGTCATGTGGCACATGTGTGATGCAAGCGCCCAAATAAATGTTACCAGGCCCAGGAGTGCTGAGCCGAGAAGCGTGGTGGCTCTCACCGCCTTGTCTTCTCAGAAGGGCGGTTGCTTATACAGTTTTTCGAAATTTTAACAAAATATTAAATATATACTAAATCTCTTTTTTATCACTACGAAGGCAAACTTCCATCTCTCCACCTCAAAAATGCCCTAAGAGAGGCCTGATTTTAAAATAAAATGTAAGAAGTCACTAGATTTAAGTTTCGCGCTGGCTGATTCGAACGCATTCGTTGGGGATGGAGTCATGGTCGCCACGGCCTTCTTTATGAGACCTGGGCTCCTTCCCCGTGGCCAGCATGAATTCACGTGACCCCACACTAGTTGAGCTGATTGGCTCAGGCTGGGGCTCCTAATGGCTGGGCCAATCAGATGCTGTCATTTAGAAACTGGGATTCAAGGCCACTATTCAGGCTGTAGTGGGAACTTAAGAAGAGGAAATTTGGTGCAGTGGATAAGCCTTGTTGAGCCATGTGCGTGAGAAGAGAGAAAATCTGGGCTAGGGATGGGGAAGGAGGGAGAATGAATGAATGAATATGCTAATCTCTTTGCCAGTCCCTGGTTATTTTCCTTCTGTCCTGAGCTACCCTCTTGTCCCTGTGTCTAGATTTTCTTTGCACAAGGGCTGTTTCTTGGTTGAATATTTGTGGCAAGAGAGAAGAACTCTGGGTCAATCAGCCAAAAAAAAGTGGTGTATCTGGATAGGATCTCTTTGCCTCCAAGCTGGGAGAAGCAAAGGATGGAAAGTATAGTGGTTAACACTTTGAAGGCACCCTGAAGGGAGGTCTGAAGAGAAGATACCTTTACTGGGCCTGAGTAACCTTTCTTTAGAAACACCATGGGAGTCCAAGGAATTGAGAAGGTGATCCACCTCTTTGCTGTTCTAGTAACAAGAACATTTGAGTCTTGTGCGGTTTTGCAAATACCAACTTTATATCCACAGGGTATGCCTTTGTCTGGCCTCCCTGACATTTTTTTTTTTTTTTGCCCTCTTCCGGTAACAGCACTCTGATTTTTTCCTTTGGGAGACTGTCTCTCTTCCAGTCAGTGCATGCGACTTCACTGGACTGAAGATCTCATCTTGACCCAGGCTCAGCCCATTAGAATTACAGTAACAGTTTTAGGAAAGAACCTTTAGTTTAGTCTGGACCAATGAGAGTTGGCCTGAGACTTCTGCTGAGACTATTAGGAAAGAAATACTGTCTTTCTACAGGAGTCACAGAGCTGGTAAGCTGTAAGCTTGGAGATGGCCACTTTTGCCACTTTGGAGAGGAGAAAGTCAGTACAGAAGAAATGAGGGAGAAGAGATGGGAAGCAGGTGGAAACAGGAGTGAATGACAGCAGGAGAGGGAGAGATGGATAAAGTTCGGATGACACAGTGTAAAGTCTGGATCCAGCTCTGCCTGAAGTCCTTTCCAGTGGCACTTCTCATTTACGTAAGTCAATAAATCCCTTTATTTATGTAAGCCATTGAGTATTACAGTTCTGTCACTTGGGAACAATGGAGTCATGAGTAATGCAGCATCCTATACATCCTGAACCAGCCCTATTTCCCTGAAGCTAAAGAAAGGGGAGGCTTTGGGAATAACCAGAGGATAGAGGGTTCCCTGGAGAGACTAGTGAAGACAGTGGTTGGAGCGATAGACAGAGAACCAGGTTGAGTCAATATGATGTGAGACTGAATCTTGAGGGTTCTCCCACATCATCAGGAAGCTGTTTCAGTAACCTTTGCCTCTTACCTGTGTGGATAAATGCCCTGAGGGTGTAAAAACAGGTTCTCGTGGCCCTGCAGAATCTCTGTTCCTATGACAGCAACAGCTGAGAAAACAGAGAAGGACTTTTGTAGGCATCTCAGGAATCAGGACCAGACTCAAAGGCCCCTAGCCTTTTGGTTGACATACACCTAGATATGAATTTCAGTCCCACCAGTTGCAGCCCTCTTTCCTGGGCAAGCCCTTCACCCCTCTAAGCCTCAGCCCCCACATCTGTAGAATGGGGTGATGAGGGAACCCACCTTGTGGGGGCATGGTGAGGTATAAGAGAAACATAGTACCATCACCTTGGCTACACACATCTTTGAGGGGGCACTGGAGGTGATTATAAGTTGGAAAGAGATGAACAGTTTTTCTTTTTATTGTTGAGATTACTATTTGCTTTTGGCAAGTGATACTGGTTTTCCATTAATGGCAGTGATCTAAAGTTACTTTTTAAATAAGTTTATTGAAATAAATAGAGGACTAATCTGAAGGAAAACATTAGGTCAAAAAGTAGTACAAATGACACTTTCAAAATATGTGTGCTGTGTGTGCTGTGCTGAGTTGCTCAGTCACGTCTGACTGTTTGTGACCCCATGGACTGTAGCCCTCCAGACTCCTCTGTCCATGGGATTCTCCAGGCAAGAATACTGGAGTGGGTTGCCATGATCTCCTCCAGGGGCTCTCCCCAACCTAGGGATCAAACCAAGGTCTCCCACATTGCAGGCAGATTCTTTACCATCTGAGCCACCAGGGAAGCCCTTGTAGGGAAACTCAAATGACCAGTTTGAGGAACACTGAAATAATGTCTGATGCCTGTCACATAGTAGGTATTCACTAAAAGTGCATAGCTTGAGATGAGATAGCATCTGACCCTGACTGCAGGCAGCCAGGCCTTGACTAGATGGAAGGTACAAAGAGACAGAAGATACCAGAAGAATATGACCCTGTGGGGTGGTTGCTCCGATGCCTGATAAGGTGCCAGCTATACAGTAGGTAATTCAAAGTGGTTCTTAAAAGAAAGTATGAATCTCAAAGGAAATGATTCTGCGAGGAGTCAGCCCTAGGGAGAGCCCTGGCGCTTGCAGCAGTGAATTCTAATCCCCTCTCTGGGTCTGGAAAGTTTCCCACCTCAATGCCTGACCCCTCTTGACAGCTGTCATCACACCCAGTGTGTAGGAGGAAGAGGAAGCCCCAGGCAGAGTCCTGCAAGATGAGTGCTTTTAGCTGCTGCAGGAGGTCACAGGGACTGACTCAAGTCAGTTCATCTTCCTGCTGGAACCTGGGGACAGAGTCTCCCCTAGAGGGGGAAGTTGAAGGGGTCCCAAACTTAAGATGGTTTTTAGGAGGGCAGACAGGGAAAGTAAATGAATAAAGCTGTCAGATGTGAAACAATGATCCCTGGGAGTGGTTTCGCATCAGATAGGGCATGTTCCCCATCCAAGGTGACAAATTCACTGAGTTGCTTCAGATCACATGAAATCCTGTATGTAAATGTTTGGCACTGTGCCTGGTACCCTGATGTGCTGGGATCCGGTGCTCAAGAAATGGTAGCTATCCATGAGATGCTACCTCGCAATGGTCAGAATGGTCATCATTAAAAAAATATACAAATAACAAATGCTGGAGAGGGTATGGAAGAAAGAGAACCCTCCTACACTGTTGGTGGGAATGTAAATTTGTGCAGCCACTGTGGAAAACAGTAAAGAGTTCCTCAAAAAATTGAAAACAGAGTTGCCATATGATCCAGCAATCTCAATCCTGGGCATATACTCAGACAAAAATATAATTGAAAAAGATACATGCACCCCTATGTTCATAGCAGTGATATTTATAATACTCAAGATATGAGTAATGGATAAGAAATGTCCATGGACAGATCAATGGATAAAAAGATGTTTTATATATGTATACACACACACTGGGGTTCCCTGGTGGCTCAGTGGTAAAGAATCTGCTTGTCAATGCAGGAGACTTGGGTTCAATCCCTGGGTCAGGAAGACCCCCTGGAGAAGGAAATAGCAACCCACTCCAGTACTCTTGCATGGAAAATCCCATGGATGGAGGAGCCTGATGGGCTACAGTCCATGGGGTCACACAGAGTCGGACACAACTGAAGTGACTTAGCAGCAGCAGCAGCAGCCAGTATTTTTGCCTGGGAAATCCCATGGACAGAGGAGCCTGGCAGTCCATGGGGAAGCAGAGTCAGACACAACATAGAGACAAAAACGATAACACAACAACACACAATGGAATATTACCCAGCCATAAAAAAGAATGAGATGTCATTTGTAGCTATTAGGTTGGTGCAAATGTAATTGTGGTTTCAGACTGTGAATTTTAAATTATTATAACTTGGCTCAAATACATCTTTATTAATCAAAATAGGAACCATTACAATCCACAACACACTCTTGCCAATGAGAAATAAGTTTGTTTGTCCCTATAGCATAAAAATCCATGCTCTGGGATTTGACAAACTCTTGGAAAGCATTTTCTGCCTCTTGCTGGTTGTGGAAGTGCTTCCCCTGCAAAAAGTTGTCGAGATGCTTGAAGAAGTGGTAGTTGGTTGGCGAGAGGTCAGGTGAACATGGCAGATGAGGCAAAACTCCATAACCCAAGTCGTTCACCTTCTGAAGCACTGCCTGTGCGACGTGCAATAGCGTGTTGTCGTGGAGAAGAATTGGGCCCGTTCTGTTGACCAATGTCAGCTGCAGGCGTTGCAGTTTTCGGTGCATCTCATCGATTTGCTGAGCATATTTCTCAGATTTCATGGTTTCTCCAGGATTCAGAAAGCTGTAGTGGATCAGAGCAGCAGCAGACCATCAAGCAGTGACCATGACCTTTTCTTGGTGCAAGCTTGGCTCTGGGAAGTGCTTTGGAGCTTCTTCTCAGTCCAACCAATGAGCTGATCATTGCCAGCTGTTGTATAAAATCTGCTTTTTGTCGCACATCACAATCTGATTGAGAAATGGTTCCCTGTTGTTTTTGTACAACAAGAGAAGACGACACTTCAAAATGATGATATTTTTGATTCGCGGTCAGCCTATGAGGCACCCACTTTTCAAGCTTTTTCACCTTTCCAATTTGCTTTAAATGCTAAACAGTCATAGAATGGTCAAAGTTGAGTTCTTCGGCAGCTTCTTGTGTAGTTGTAAGCTGATCAGCTTCGATGATCCTCTCAATTGTTTGTTGTCAACTTCCAGTGGCCGGCCACAGCACTCTTCATCTTCAAGGCTCTTATATCCTTTGCAAAACGTCTTGAACCACCACTGTACTGTACATTTGTTAGCAGTTTCTGGGCCACGTGCGTTGCTGACATTGTGAATTGTCTCTGCTGCTTTATAACCCATTTTGAACTCAAATAAGAAAATAACTTGAATTTGCTTTTCATCTAACATCATTTTCCTAGTACAAAATAAATATAAAATAAATAGCAAGTAATGTCATTAGCAAAAAAAAAAAAAAACATAAAGTGAGAAATGTGCATTAAGATGGTGTATAACATAACCACATTTATTTAAGAATGTATTCCAACATCAAATGGCAAAGTTCAATAATGCAAAACCGCAATTACTTATCCACCAACCTAATACATGGGTGGACCTAGAGATGATTATACTAAGCAAAGTAAGTCAGACAGAGAAAGACAAATATCATATGATATCACTTCTATGTGGAATTTAAAATGACACAAACTTCTCTATGAACCAGAAACATAGAGAACAGACTTGTGTTGCCATATATATAGCTAAGTTACTTTGCTGTACACCATAAACTAACATAACATTGTAAATCATCTGTTCAGTTCAGTTCCGTTCAGTCACTCAGTCATGTCCAACTCTGCGACCCCATGGACTGCAGCACGCCAGGCTTCCCTGTCCATCACCAACTCCCGGACCTTGCTCAAACTCATGTCCATCAAGTCGGTGATGCCATCCAACCATCTCATCCTCTGTCATCCCCTTCTCCCGTCTTCAATCTTTCCCAGCATCAGGGTCTTTTCAAATGAATTGGTTCTTCACATCAGGGGGCCAAAGAACTGGAGTTTCAGCTTCAGCATCAGTCCTTCCAATGAATATTCCAATGAATATTTCCTTTAGGATGGACTGGTTTGCTCTCCTCAAAGTCCAAGGGACTCTCAAGAGTTTTCTCCAACACCACAATTCAAAAGCATCAATTCTTCAGTGCTCACCTTTATGATCCAGCTCACATCCATACATGACTGCTGGAAAAACCATAGCTTTGACTAGATGGACCTTTTTGGGCAAAGTAATGTCTCTGCTTTTTAATGTGCTGTCTAGGTTGGTCATAGCTTTTCTTCCAAGGAGCAAGTGTCTTTTAATTTCATGGCTGCAGTCACCATCTGCAGTGATTTTGGAGCCCAAGAAAAGAAAGTCTGTCACTGTTTCCATTGCTTTCCCATATATTTTCCATGAAGTAATGGAATCAGATGCCATGATCTTAGTTTTCTGAATGTTGAGTTTCAAGCCAGCTTTTCACTCTCCTCTTTCACTTTCATCAAGAGGCTCTTTAGTTCTTCCTCACTTTCTGCCATAAAGGTGGTGTCATCTGCGTATCTGAGGTTATTGATATTTCTCCTGGCAATCTTGATTCCAGTTTGTGCTTCATCTAGCCTGGCATTTCACGTGATGTACTCTGCATATAAGTTAAACAAGCAGGGGACAACATATAGCCTTGATATACTCCTTTCCCAATTTGGAACCAGTCTGTTGTTCCATGTCTGGTTCTAACTGTTGCTTCCTGATCTGCATACAGATTTCTCAGGAGACAGGTAAGGTGTTCTGGTATTCCCATCTCTTGAAGAATTTTCCACAGTTTGTTGTGATCCACACAGTCAAAGGCTTTGGCGTAGTCAATAAAGCAGAAGTAGATGTTTTTCTGGAACTCTCTTGCTTTTTCAGTGATCCAACAGGTGTTGGCAATTAGATCTCTGGTTACTCTGCCTTTCTAAATCCAGCTTGAACATCTAGAAGTTCACAGTTCACATACTATTGAAGCCTGGCTTGGAGAATTTTGAGCATTACTTTGGTAGCGTGTGAAATGAGTGCAATTGTGTGGTAGTTTGAACATTCTCTGGCATTGCCTAATCATCTGTACTTCAATTAAAAGAGAAATAAATGGTAGCCATGATTACTGTTGCTTATTCATCAGTCTAAAGGGGAGATACAGAACCAAAGACAGCCCTGTTCTAAGAAAATCTAATGCCCTGTTGATTTCCTGACTCTAGCCCACAAAGGAAGCTGGGGAAAAGTGGAAGGAGAGGCCATCAAAAGTGCTGAAAGTCAGTTCTTCAAGAGTTATGAGATCAGGGTGAGGAAGGGTAGGACAGAGACCACAGTAAACTCTAAGGATTGGTCCACTCAACACATACCCTAAACTCCTTTTTGTTGCCTTTCTACTATGTAGAGGCTGAAAAACTAAAAAAGAAAATCTTCCACCTTCCCAGATGCCTCTGCAGTTAACAGTGGTCATAAGATACAGTTCTGGCTGATGACATAATCAGAAATCTGCTGTGGATTTCTGTGAAAGGCTTTGCCACCTACCCTCTTCCTGGAACACAGATGTGATTGATGACTTGAAGAGCTACAGCAGCCACTTTGCAGTCATGAGAGAATGGGGGGAAAAAAATCTGACCTAATGCTCTTGAGTCACTTAACTAACTTCTTAGCTCTAGACCTCTGGCTATAAACAATAATTTAAAAATTGTATTTCATGTTACCAGTGTTTGGGTCATCTGTTACTTGCTATCATGTGTAATCTGAACAGATAAAAGGACTGTTTGATTTTTTCATCAGTGTATCAGCAATATTTTGATAAACATTAAAATGAAAAATAGGTAACTAGAATGTTTAGAATTGGTACCTATTTGTAACCAGTGTGCAGGGATTTCTTGGCACACAAATGGTCTCCATCATTTTTGGTCAAGGCCCAGTTCCCTTTCTAGTCCCATAACTCCTGGGCCAAGTCCCCCCAGTCTTCAAACACCTCTTTGGCAGTTAGGAGAGAATATTGAAGATGCAGTAGTCTCTTTGATAATTCCCATTGCACTTTTGCACTTTGCATCTTGACATTTATAGATTTTTACCTAATGCTGTAAATTAAGATAATTGTGCTGCTGCTGCTGCTGCTAAGTTACTTCAGTCATGTCTGATTCTGTGCTGACATGACTGCACATAGATGGCCTCCTACCAGGCTCCTCTGTCCCTGGGATTCTCCAGGCAAGAACACTGGAGTGGGTTGCCATTTCCTTCTCCAATGCATGAAAGTGAAAAGTGAAAGTGAAGTCGCTCAGTCGTGTCCGACTCTTAGCGACCTCATGAACTGCAGCCTACCAGGCTCCTCCATCCATGCGATTTTCCAGGCAATTGTGCTGAGGTCCAATTAATTCAGTTAACTTTCCAGAACAAATACAAGCCAAAGCTTGATAACAGGGTGGAAGCCTGAGCTCCTTTCTATTGCTTACTCCCTTCTTTCTGATAAAGCTACTACATGAAGGTCTCAAGAATACTTTCTTGAATTTTCCTCTGCTCTATTTCATTAAATAGAGGTGAAACCAAATACTCAAGAATCATCTTTGACAACTCCCTTGTCTACCCTATCCTCAAGCCCTACCTATTAATATTTTGGGCTTCCCTGTAGCTCCATTAGTAATGAATCTGCTTGCAATGAGGAAGACCTGGGTTCGATCCCCGGGTTGGAAAGATCCCCTGGAGGAGGGAAAGCCTATCCACTCCAGTATTCTGGCCTAGAGAATGCCATGGACTGTATAGTCCATAGGGTGGCAAAGAGATGGACACAACTGAGCGACTTCACTTCTACTCTACTTATTAATATTTTCCTTGAAATCTCTCAAGGCCATCTACTTTCATCTCCCCTGCTACCACCCTCATCTAAGATGTCATGAATAAGTTGATGCTACCCTCTATTCAAAACCCAGGAGCTCCTTCTCACTCAACGTAGAGGCCAGCAGCCTACCAGGCCTCATGTGATCTGATCCCATGTGACCTCCGCAGCCGCTCTCCTCCACTCTTTCCCTCACTCTCCCCATTTCAGCCACGTATGTGCAAGGCCCCCTCCTACCCTAGGACTTTTCCTTGGAATACTCTTCTACATACCCATCCTCACACGTTTTCTTTCTTTCCCAGTCCTCCCAACTCCTACTCATCCTTTGGCACTAACTCAATCCTTCCCTCCAGGAAGTCCCCCTGGATTCCCATTGTTATATAATGAGAGCTCCCTAAGGGCAGGATCCAACATTCCCTATTGTAGTCCCAGCATTTCAATAGTTCTTGACACATAGCAGGTGCTCAATAGATGTTTGTTGAATGAATAAATTAATATTGGTAATTTTATTACAAACTTATAAGTACAAGGGACAATGAGGGCTTTAAGCACAGCTGTGTTTGGAGTGAGAGACTACTCTCCAAGGCAGCCCAAACATACTCTGTTAGGAATGTCTTGGGTTCAAGTAACTAAATTTAGCAAAGGAAGCCAAAAATTAAGAGTTGGAAAATTATACTCCACAGGGCAAATTTGTGGCCCCAGTGAGTTTTTGAAAATTAAGTTTTTTTGGAACAGAGTCACATCCATTTGTTAACATACTGTCTGTGGCTGACTTCATAATTCAATAGAGTTGAATGATCATCAACAGAGACGATATGGCCTGCAAATTAAAATATTATGTGGTCCTTTACAGACAACATTTGCCAAACCTTGGCTAAAAGAGCAAGGGGTGATTTTCTCATGTAACACAAAATCTGGAAGAGGAGGCTTTCAGGGTTGGTTTGGTGACAGAAATACTCAGGGCACTGCATTAGTGTCTCTGTTATTCTCTCAGTCTTACCCTCATGGTCACAGTATGGCTGCCACAACTCCAAGCATCACATCCTCACACAATTGCATTAGAGGAGGAAATAACTGAGAGTTTAGGATGGAGAAATTCCCCTATAACATGCTTTCCTCTTTTTAGGGAAGAAACTGTCTCAGAATCCCCAAGAAGTTGTCCTGAGCAAGGAAGAAAAGAGGGGTAAACTGTCAGTGGGTAACCACAATGTCTACTATAATTTTCCCTCCCACAATTATTTCTCTTACATGTGACCAACTGGCATTCAGATCAAGTGTGGCAACATGGTAAACTGAGGCACCTTTCTTTTCCTTAGAAGCACCAAAAATCCCATCCTGTATTAGTACATTATATCTGTCAGTTGTTGAATGCTTATTCTGTGTCTGACATCACGTCAAGCACTTGATCGTCCCTTATTCCAACCCCATGAGGAAGGTATAATTATTACCATTTCACAGGGGAGGCTACTGAGGCACAGAAAGGTCAATTCATTGGTTTGAGATCACCCAGCTCATGGTACATAGCAGAGTCAAGATTTGGCAGAGTCAAGATTCAAACCAGCATTGTGACTCCAGAACAGCCCACCGCGACCACTCCACATGGCCAGAGCCAGTCCCCGGAATCCAGGGAGGGAGTTCTTTTGATAGTAAGCCAGGAGAGGGCACATCCCACTTTGCCTTAGGGACCACTTTTGCTTGTCAGGAGGCAATAGACTGAGGTATTATCCACTTTGGGGCAACCAAACAGCCAACAGAAAAATGACCCATAAACTCGATACAGAGCACAGACGTCCTCTGTGGATTCTGCCCCACTTTACATCTTTCCCTTAATTAATTAATAAAGCCCCAAGCTTCTCTCCACCTCACTGCTTCCCGCCCTCCCCATCTCTGCCAAGATGCTGTCTTTCCTCCCTGCAGCCCAGCCCCACACTGTTCTCTGGCCTCTGCAGTTGCTCCTCCCGTGGAGACAGCTGAAGACGGAGACTGGACAGGAGGTGTCGGCTAGATTTGTTCAGCCCTTGAAATGAAGGCTCTGTCTCACTGAATCTCAGTTTTGTGAAGTCTTTATGCCAAAGCCGATTTCAGCTTTGGTCTCTGCCCAAAGGGCAGAGGTTCCAAAGAGAAGAACAGAAGAACAGGGTCAAGTTCAAAGATGGGGTTCTGAGCTCTAGCTAAGGGCACATTCTCTCCAGCTTTCTATCTGGGGAAATACCATCCACGAACAGACTAATTCCGGGCTTACAATGCGTGGAATAGAGCTGAGGCCCTACATTCAGACAGACCAGTCCCAGCCCACGAATTCCTGGCCGAGGCATCTGAATCTCTGTGCTTCAATTTCCTCTTCTACAAAACAGAAATAATCGCAGAAGCTGGATGTTTGGGAGTTAGGTGACAAGATATGGAAATCACTCAGGACAGAGCGTGGTACAAAGTACTGGGGTTACTGTCATTGGAATCATTATGACTGTTTTATGACTCTCCAGGACACTTAGCAGACTGCCCTTGGAGAAGCAGCAAACAATAGGGGCTAAGAATACAGGCTCTGAATCCAGTCTCTGTGGTTTTAAATCCTATCTCTACCATTTGTCAGCTGTGTGACCTTGGGCAAGTCACTCTACCTCTCTGTGTCTTAGCTGGTCCATCTTGAAAATGGTAATGATAATAGTACCCACTTCACAAGGTTGTTGTAAGGATTAAATAAGACAAGTAAAAGAACAGCACCTGCGCAGAGCTAGTACTCAACGAATGTAAACTATTATTATTTTCTGTCACTCCGTGACTTTTCAGTATAGGAAAAATCATTCTTTCAATCAGTGGTGAGCTAGTAAGAACCAGCTCTCCTTTACATAGAACGTATCTGTGTATGTAAGGTTTTTATATTTGCTTGTTTTGGGTTTTTTTGGTCACACTGAGCAGCATGCTGAACTTCCCAAACCAGGGATCGAACCCATGCCTCCTGCCCTGGAAGTGTAGAGTCTTAACCACTAGACAACCAGGGAAATCCTATACATAAGCTCTTTTATCATGAATTTTTACTAATATAAAAAAGTACAGAAAAAAAATCTACTAATAATAAATACTAAATCCTGTAATAAATAATAAATAAATAGGAAAATTTCATTGATTTTTGCCAAATTATATCCATCAGCCATCTGAGATTGCTGGTCAATGACAAATGAAGTCGCATCTCAACCATGAGTGTAGTTCTGAGGTCAATGCTGCTTGATTTCTCATTTACATTCATGAGTAAGGTGAATGTGAAACAATGAAGATGTAAGTTAGAACTTCACTCACCTGTGAACAATGTGAGCAACTTCTTTGCTCAACTGAATAATAGTTCTTGAACCCTGGGAGAATATTTCTCCCAATATTTAGGGTTATTCACAAAGAAATGGGTACAACCCAACACACTTTAAAGTTTAATCTGTATTAACACTTTGTTCAGGACTTCCCTGGTGGCTCAGATGGTAAAGCGTCTAAAATGCAGGAGACCTGGGTTCCATCCTTGGGTCGGGAAGAATCCCCGGAGAAGGAAATGGCAACCCACTTCAGTACTCTTGCCTAGAAAATCCCACGGGCAGAGGAGCCTGGTGTCCATGGGGTTGCAAAGAGTCGGATATGACTGAGCAACTTCACTTTCACAACACTTTGTTCATCTCTTTATTAGGGACAGATAATCAACCACACAAAGCCCTAAGTTGTAGCAACTGCCAGTTTCCATGGTGTAAATATTCCCACCATGGCCTAACTCATGCTACCACTGCAAAGCCACTGAATGTGGACTTGGGAAGAGAGGCGCAGCAAAACACCATTACACAGCAGTTCTACCACACAGGTACAATAGACCAAATGAGCATAGATAATAGCAAAATGTATAAAATAATTAGGAAATGATGAGTACTGCATATTTATTACCTGTTTTTAATTTAATCTATTCAAGTGTGAGATTATATAATGTAATTTAAAATAATTGCTGTGTTTAACTACCAGCATGCAGAATTCCTGAAAATTTTATGATCAGCTTTCATGAGCCAGTATGCTCGATCTGCAGTATCCCATTGATTTTGATACCTAAGTTTCCAGAGGAAGTCTCAAGAAAGATGAAACGAGGAAATGCATTAAATAATTATTGGGCATGAGTGGGTTTTTTGGCTTGTTTAGCATAAAGAAAAGAATTTCATAAATGAGGTATTTCCCTACTATGTTAGTGTTTTTCAAAGGTGGCCACAAAAATGTCTTCTAGTGCCAAATGCTCATCTAGAATCTGGTCACTCCTCTATCAAGAGGTGGAGTCAGGGGACTTCCCTGGTGGTTAAGAATCTGCCTGCCAATGCAGGGGACACAGGTTAAATCCCTGGTCCTGGAAGATTCCACATGCCATGCGGCAACTAAGCCCGTGCTCACAAATACTGAGCCCACGCTCTAGAGCCTGCGCATCGCAACTGCTGAAGCCCGAGTGCCTAGAGCTGGTGCTTTGCAACGAGGGAAGCCAATACAATGAGAAGCCTGTGCACCACAACTAGAGAACAGCTCCCGCTCGCCAAACCAGAGAAAGCCAACATGCAGCAACGAAGACCCAGCACAGCCAAAAATAATAAAATAAATTAAAAATAAATAAAGCCAACCTTATTAAAAAAAAAAAAGAGGTGGAATCAGAGACTTCCTTGGTGGTCCAGTGATTAAGACTCTGCACTTCTACTGCAGGGGACTTAGGCTCCATCCCTGGTCAGGGAACTAAGATCCCACCTGCCGAGTTGGTGCAGTAAAAAAATAAAAATAAATTAAAATAAATTTTTTAAAAAAGGGTGGAGTCAATGTCCCATCTCCTGCCCTGACCCCTTGAACTTTGATGAGCTTGTGATTGCCTGGATCAAGGCAGAATAGTGGGAATGGCTTCCACTAATATGTTATTTTCAAGACTAGGTCACAAAAGATGGTACAGCCTCTTCCTTGTGAGCTGAAAAACTCACCCTTGAGCCTTCAAGCTGCCATGCTGTGAGGAAGATCCAACCAACCTGGGCAGAGAAACCATAAGGAGAATTCCTGGGACTCCACGATGAGAGATGCTTAGCCAGCATTCAGCTGCCTTTAGTTCTACTTGACTCAACTGCACCAGAGGCTCTGAGCCCAAACAATACAGCTGAGACCTTCCCAGGGCCTTGGAGCTACTAAAAGTCTATGCAGCTTTGAGGAGGATGTCAGAGGGAGTTAAGAAATATGTTATTAGAAACTGGAAGAAAGGGAAACCTTACGTGCTGGCAGGAAGTCTGTCATCTGCAGAGATGTGGAAACTAAGAAACGTGTAATGAACTCAGTGATAGAGAAGGATATTGAGAGCATCATCTGGCTTTTTCTTGCCACCTATGATAAAATGAAAAAGGAGAGAGATGACTAAAGAACAAACTATTACATAGAAAGGGGTCAGGACCTGCTGGGCTCACAAACAAAACTGTTTCTCATTCCCAGCCTCTCCAGATGGCAAAAAATTATCCAACTGAGAAAAGACCTGAAGCTTTTATTACCTGATTTCAAGACTTACTATAAAGCTACAGGAATCAAGACAGTGTGGTATTGGTGAAAGGACAGACACATAGATCAATGGAACAGAATAGCGAGCCCAGAAATAGACCCACTCATACATGGTCAATTGATTTTCAACCAAGGTGCAAAGGCAATTCAATAGAGAAAGGATAGCCTTTTCAACAAACAGTGCTAGAACAAGTGGACATCTGTATGCAAAAAAAAAGAGAGAAGAGAAACGGAGAGAGCCTCAGCCCATATCTAACTACCTGTACAAAAATTAACTTGAAATGGATCATAGACTGAAATATAAAACCTAAAACAATAAAACTTCTAGGAGATGACACAAGAAAATTTTTGTGACTTGAGTGAAGCAAAGATTTCTTATACAGGACACAAAAACACAAATTGTGAAGAAAAACCTGGTAAGTGGGACTTAGTCAAAACTTAAAACTCCCAACTCTTTCAAAGACACCATTTGGAAAATGGGGCTTCCCAGGTGGCACAGTGGTAAAGAATCCACCTACCAATACAGAAAACACAAGAAATGCAGGTTTGATCCCTGGGTCGGGAAGATCCCCTGGAGAAGGAAATGGCAACCCTCGCCAGTTCTTGCCTGGAAAATTCCATTAACTGTCCCCTGGCAGGTTACAGTCCATAGAGTTGCAAAGAGTTGGACATGACTGAGCACACACAGCAGCAGCGCATTAGGAAAATAAAAAGCCAAGAAGCTACTACATACAGGGAGAAAATATTTGCAGAACACCAGTCTTAAGAAGGACTGGTATCTAGGAGAAGTAGATATTTACAAAAAAATACTCAAAAGTCTATCTTAAAAATAAATTAAATTTTATTATAAAACAAACACCGATTTAGAATGGGCAAGACTATCTGTTCCTCACTGAATTGTCTTTGCCCCTTTGTAAAACACCAGTAGTCCATTATATATGTGGGTCTATTTCTAGACTCTATTTGGTTTTCATTGATCTATTTTGCTTATCTTTGTAGCAATACCACACTGTTCTGAAAACTGTTTTGTTGTTGTTTTGGTCACTAAGTTCGGAGAAGGCAGTGGCAACCCACTCCAGCACTCTTGCCTGGAAAATCCCATGGACAGAGGAGCCTGGTAGGCTGCAGTCCACGGGGTCGCTAAGAGTTGGACACGACTGAGCGACTTCACTTTCAGTTTTCACTTTCCTGCATTGGAGAAGGAAATGGCAACCCGCTCCAGTGTTCTTGCCTGGAGAATCCCAGGGACGGGGGAGCCTGGTGGGCTGCCGTCTCTGGGGTCGCACAGAGTCGGATATGACTGAAGCGACTTAGCAGCAGCAGCAGCAGTCACTAAGTTGTGTTTGGCTCTTTTTCAACTCCATGGACTGTAGCCCACCAGCCTCCTCTGTCCATGAGATTTTCGATGCAAGAACAGTGGAGTGAGTTGCCATTTCCTTCTCCAGGGGATCTTTCGACCAAGGAATCAAATGCTTGGCTCTTACTGCATCTCCTGCATTGTAGGCAGATTCTTTACCACTGAGTCACTGGAGAAGCCCCTTGAAAACTATAATTTTATAATAACTCTCAAAATCAGGTAGTGTTAGTTCTCCCACTTTGTTATTATTTTTCAATGTTGTTCGGCTTATGCAGGTCCTTCGCATTTCCATGTGAATTTTAGAATCAGCTTGTCAATTTTTGCAAAAAGTCTGCTGGAATTTTGATCTGGACTGCATTAAATCTATAATTTCAATTTGAAAAAAACTGATATCTCAACAATATTGAGCTATCTGACCCATGAATAAGTTCTCTCTCTCCATTTATCTAGATTTTCTTTAATTTCTCTCAGTAGTGTTTTGAGGTTTCCAGTCTACAACTCTTATACATCTTTTGCCAGGTTTATCCCTAAATATTTATTATTTTTAATGCTATTATAAATGGAATTTTTAAAAGTCCAATTTCTAATTGTTCATTTCCTGCATATAGAAATGCAATTGATCTTTGTATAATCACCTTGTATTTTTCAAACTTTCTAAACTCATTTACTAGTTCTAGTAGCTTTTTTTGAGATTCCATCAGATTTTTCTACACAGATGATCATGTTATCTGTAAATTTTAATTTTTCTTTCCCAATATAATGTTCTCTATTTCTTTTCCTTGTCTTATCAAAATGGCTATAACCTCCAGTACAATGCTGAACAGAAAGCATGAGAACAGACATTCTATACCTTGCCCCACATAAACATTAACTCAAAATGGTTCACAGACCTAAATATAAAACTAAAAAATCTTCCTGAAAAATAAGAAAATTTTGTAAGCTTTGGATTAAGCAAATATTACTTAGAGATAATACCAAAAGCATAAGCCATTTTATTTATTTTTTTCTTTCTAATTTTATTTTATTTTTAAACTTTACATAATTGTATTAGTTTTGCCAAATATCAAAATGAATCCGCCACAGCCATTTTAAAAAGTGGTAAATGGCACTTCATCAAAATTCAAAACTTCTACTCTTTGAATAATACTGTAGGAGAATGAAAACACAAGCTACAGACTGGGAGAAAATATTTGCAAGTCATATATCTGATAAACAGCTTGTATTTGCAATATATAAAGAACTCTCAAAACTAAATAATAAGAAAATTAACAAATCAATTTTTAAATAGGCAAAAGATATGAACATACATTTCACCAAAAGAGATAAACAGATGGAAAATAAGCATGTGAGCAGATACTCAGCATCACTAGTTGTTACGAAAATGCAAATTAAAACCACAGTGAGGCCCCACTATATACCTATTAGAATGACTAAATGAAAAAGACTGACTGTACTGGATTGAACAGTGCTCCTCAAAAATTCATGTCCACTGAAACCTCAGAACATGACCTTATTTGGGAAGAAAGGAAGAGAGGAAGAGGGAAAGGAAAGGAAAAGAAAGAAAACAGAGAGCAGACCTCAGATCAAACCCAAGTGGGACTATAAGTTCCTTTGGTTCAGTTCAGTTCAGTTCAGTCGCATCCAATTCTTTGCAACTCCAAGGACTGCAGCACATGAACAGGCCAGGCCTCCCTGTCCATCACCAACTCCTGGAGCTTGCTCAAAATCATGTCCATTGAGTCAGTGATGCCATCCAACCATCTCATCCTCTGTTGTCACCTTCTCATGCCTTCAGTCTTTCCCAGCATCAAGGTCTTTTCAATGAGTCAGTTCTTCGCATCAGGTGGCCAAAGTATTGGAGCTTCAGCTTCAGCATCAGTCCTTCCAATGAATATTCAGGACTGATTTCCTTTAGGATTGACTGGTTTGATCTCCTTGCAGTCCAAGGGACTCTCTGGAGTCTTCTTCAACACCACAGTTCAAAAGCATCAATCTTTCAGCACTCAGCTTTCTTTATGGTGCAACTCTCACATCCATACATGACTACTGGAAAAACCGTAGCTTTGACTATACAGACCTTTGTTGGCAAAGTAATGTCTCCGCTTTTTAATACCCTGTCTAGGTTTGTCATTGCTTTTTTTTTAAAAAAATTTTATTTTAATTGGAGGCTAATTACTTTATAATATTGTAGTGGTTTTTTGCCATACATTGACATGAATCAGCCATGGGTATACATGTATTCCCCATCCTGAACCCCCCTCCCACTTCCCTCCCCATCCCATCCCTCAGGGTCACCCCAGTGCACCAACCCTGAGCACCCTGTTTCATGCATGGAACCTGAACTGGCGATCTATTTCACGTATGGTAATATACGTGTTTCAATGCTATTCTCTCAAATCATCCCACCCTTGCCTTCTCCCACAGAGTCCAAAAGTCTGTTCTTTACATCTGTGTTTCTTTTGCTGTCTCGCATATAGGGTCATCGTTACCAACTTTCTAAATTCCATATATATGCATTAATATACTGTATTGGTGTTTTTCTTTCTGACTTACTTCATTCTATATAAGAGGCTCCAGTTTCATCCACCTCATTAGAACTGACTCAAATGCATTCTTTTTAACAGCTGAGTAATATTCCACTGTGTATATTCCATTGTGTCCATTCATCTACCAATGGACATCTAGGTTGCTTCCATGTCCTAGCTATTATAAACAGTGCTGCGATGAATATTGGGGTACATGTACCTCTTTCAATTCTGGTTTCCTCGGTGTGTATGCCCAGCAGTGGGATTGGTGGGTCGTATGGCAGTTCTATTTTCAGTTTTTTAAGGCATCTCCATACTGTTCTCCAAAGTGGCTGTACTAGTTTGCATTCCCACCAACAGTGTAAGAGGGTTCCCTTTTCTCCACACCCTCTCCAGCATTTATTGTTTGTAGACTTTTTGATAGCAGCCATTCTGACCGACGTGAGATAGTACCTCATTGTGGTTTTGATTTGCATTTCTCTGATAATGAGTGATGTTGAGCATCTTTTCATGTGTTTGTTAGCCATCTGTATGTCTTCTTTGGAGAAATGTCTGTTTAGTTCTTTGGTCCATTTTTTGATCAGGTTGTTTATTTTTCTGGAATTGAGCTACATGAGCTGCTTGTATATTTTTGAGATTAATTCTTTGTCAGTTGCTTCGTTTGTTATTATTTTCTCCCATTCTGAAGGCTGTCTTTAAACTTTGCTTATAGCTTCCTTCGTTGTGCAAAAGCTTTAAAGTTTAATTAGGTCCCATTTGTTTATTTTTGCTTTTATTTCCATTACTCTGGGAGGTGGGTCATAGAGATCCTGTTGTGATTTATGTCAAAGAGTGTTTTGCCTATGTTTTCCTCTAGGAGTTTTATAGTTTCTGGTCTTACATTTAGATCTTTGATCCATTTCAAATTTATTTTTGTGTATGGTGTTAGAACATGTTCTAGTTTCATTCTTTTACAAGTGGTTGACCAGTTTTCCCAGCACCATTTGTTAAAGAGATTGTCTTTTCTCCATTGTATATTCTTGCCTCCTTTGTCAAAGATAAGGTGTCCATAGGTGCGTGGAATTATCTCTGGGCTTTCTATTTTGTTCCATTGATCTATATTTCTGTCTTTGTGCCAGTACCATACTGTCTTGATGACTGTATCTTTGTAGTATAGTCTGAAGTCAAGCAGGTTGATTCCTCCAGTTCCATTCTTCTTTCTCAAGATTGCTTTGGCTATTTGAGGATTTTTGTATTTTCATAAAAATTGTGAAATTATTTGTTCTAGGTCTCTGAAAAATACCATTGGTAGCTTGATAGGGATTGCATTGAATCTATAAATTGTTTTGGGTAGTATACTCATTTTCACTATATTGATTCTTCCAATCCATGAACATGGTATATTTCTTCATCTATTTGTGCCAGCTTTGATTTCTTTCATCAGTGTTTTATAGTTTTCTATGTATAGGTCTTTTTTTTTTCTTTAGGTATGTTTATTCCTAAGTATTTTATTCTTTTCAATGCAATGGTGAATGGAATTGTTTCCTTAATTTCTGTTTTCTCATTGTTAGTGTATAGGAATGCAAGGGATTTCTGTGTGTTAATTTTATATCCTACAACTTTACTATATTCATTGATTAGCTCTAGTAATTTTCTGGTGGTGTCTTTAGGGTTTTCTATGTAGAGGATCATGTCATCTGCAAACAGTGAGAGTTTTACTTCTTCTTTTCCAATATGGATTCCTTTTATTTCTCTTTCTTCTGATTGCTGTGGCTAAAACTTCCAAAACTATGTTGAATAGTAGTGGTGAGAGGGGGCACCCTTGTCTTGTTTCTGACTTTAGGGGAAATGCTTTCAATTTTTCACCATTGAGGATAATGTTTGCTGTGGGTTTATCATGTATGTCTTTTATTACATTGAGGTATGTTCCTTCTATGCCTGCTTTCTGGAAGGTTTTAACCATAAATGGATGTTGAATTTTGTCACAGGCTTTCTCTACATCTATTGAGATAATCATATGGTCTTTATCTTTCAATTTGTTAATGTGGTGTATCACATTGATTGATTTGTGACTATTAAAGAATCCTTGCATCCCTGGGATAAAGCCCACTTGGTCATGATGTATGATCTTTTTAATATGTTCTTGGATTCTGTTTGCTAGAATTTTGTTAAGGATTTTTGCGTCTATGTTCATCAGTGATATTGGCCTGTAGTTTTCTTTTTTTGTGGCATCTTTGTCTGGTTTTGGCATTAGGGTGATGGTGGCCTCATAGAATGAGTTTGGCAGTTTCTCTTCCTCTACAATTTTCTGGAAGAGTTTGAGTAGGATATTGTCATTGCTTTTCTTCCAAGGAGCAAGTGTTTTTTAATTTTGTGGCTGCAGTCACCATCTGCAGGGATTTTGAAGCCCAAGAAAATAAAGTCTTTCACTGTTTCCATTGTTTCCCCATCTATTTGCCATGAAGTGATGGGATGGATGCCATGATCTTAGTTTTATGAATGTTGAGCTTTAAGCAGCTTTCATCAAGAGGCTCTTTAGTTCCTCTTCACTTTCTACCATAATGGTGGCATCATCTGCATATCTGAGGTTATTGATATTTCTCCCGGCAATCTTGATTCCAGCTTGTGCTTCATCCAGCCTGGCATTCTGCATGATGTACTCTGCATATAAGTTAAATAAACAGGGTGACAATACACAGCCTTGATGTACTCCTTTCCCAATTTGGAACCCATCCATAGTTCCATGTCTGCTTCTAACTGTTGCTTCTTGACTTGCATACAGATTTTGCAGGAGGCAAGTAAGGTGGTCTGGTATTCCCATCTCTTAAAGAATTTTCCACAGTTTGCTGTGATCTCGTAAGACAGCAGAAAGGTATAAGGCAGTGCCTTATAGGGGCTTTCATGCAGACAAAAGCCCCTCTAAGGAGCTACAGACCATGCCTCACAGATGCTGTCATTTGTCCAATAGGTTTCTGAGAATTTTAAGGCTTCTATAGTAGCATCAATGGGAGTTCAAGGTAGAAAAGGGTTTATTTAGAAGAGATTTGTTGTTTGGTTTCTCCTTAATGGCACAAAACTCAATAAGAGTCATAGAAAACCCAAAAAGTTGTTTTTTTTTTTTAATAAATTGTGCTGGTGGAAGCAGTGTGAGCTAAGACTAAAAGGAACAGAGACAGTGCAAAATGAAATGGAGCTTTTGAGTCCCTAGACTTCTGTAGGTAGGAAGCAAGCTGAGAAAATCACTCAGCTGTATTTTATGGGGGGAAAGGACACACAGAATCATATCCAGGGAGCAATACTGGGTCCTAATCATGAAATTGACAAAATTTACCATCATTTGCCCAGCTGGACTCAGAATATCTGTGGACCAATGATTGCTTTATATCCCCGACTGTTTCCCTCTTTGAATGGGAGAATTTCTATCAATTATCCTTTGCCCGCACTCCCACTGGATGTTGGATATGGGAGGCAGACAACTTGCTCTTTAGTTCACAGGTCTTCAAGTCAAGAGGAAAGGTCTTCAAGGAGCTCTATCCACATCATTGTATCCAAGGAGCCTCATCTGTACCTGGACCTGGGTCATGGTGTTGAGCCTGATCCTGTAATGGCATAAAACTTTGGGAGGTCTTGGAAGGGTAAATCTTGCATGCAGGAGGGAAACAAATTGCTGTGGCCAGAGAGCAGACTTGGACTATCGTATTTTTTTTTTTAAATGGCAGCAACAATACATTCCCCAGTCCATATACTCTTCTGGAACTTTCCAATGCGTCCATCAAGAGGTGGAATCTAGAGACTTCCTTGGTGGTCCAGTAGCTAAGACTCTGTGCTCCAATGCAGGGAGCTTGGGTTTGATCCCTGGTCGGGGAACTAGATCCCACATGCCACAATGAAAGATTCTGCATGCCACAATGAAGACTGAAGATCCCAAGTGCTGCAACTAACACCCAACGGAGACAAATAAACAATTTCTTTTTTAAAAGAAAGAAAGAGGCCACCATTTGTCAGTGGTCTCAAAATACATTTTTTTAAAAAGGTGGAATCTATATTCAATCCCCCAGAACTCAGGTTGGGCTTCATGATTGCCCAAACCAATGGGAGTATAGCAAAAATGACACTGTGTTACTTCTGAGGATAAGCCACAAAAATACCATACATTTCTACCTTGATTTCTTCGGATGCTCACTCCTAATATCCAGCTACCATGCTGTGAGGAAGCCCAAGCAGCCTTTGAAGGGGTTCACATGAAAAGTAACCAAAATTCTCACTCCACTGTCCTAGCCGAGATCCTAGAGCCAACAGCACCAAAACACCCATATGAGTGTATCATCTTAGAAGTGGATCTTCCCATCTCCACTGAGCTGCCTCAGCTGAAGCCCCACGGAGCAGAGACAAGCTGATCAGATCAGCTTGATCGGTCACTCAGTCGTGTCCGACTCTTTGCGACCCCATGAATCACAGCACGCCAGGCCTCCCTGTCCATCACCAACTCCCGGAGTTCACTCAGACTCATGTCCATCGAGTCAGTGATGCCATCCAGCCATCTCATCCTCTGTCGTCCCCTTCTCCTCCTGCCCCCAATCCCTCCCAGCATCAGAGTCTTTTCCAATGAGTCAACTCTTCGCATGAGGTGGCCAAAGTACTGGAGTTTCAGCTTAAGCATCATTCCTTCCAAACAAATCCCAGGGCTGATCTCCTTCAGAATGGACTGGTTGGATCTCCTTGCAGTCCAAGGGACTCTCAAGAGTCTTCTCCAGCACCACAGTTCAAAAGCATCAATTCTTCGGCGTTCAGCCTTCTTCACAGTCCAACTCTCACGTCCATACATGACCACAGGAAAAACCATAGCCTTGACTAGACGAACCTTTGTTGGCAAAGTAATGTCTCTGCTTTTGAATATGCTATCTAGGTTGGTCATAACTTTCCTTCCAAGGAGTAAGCATCTTTTAATTTCATGGCTGCAGTCACCATCTGTAGTGATTTTGGAGCCCAGAAAAATAAAGTCTGACACTGTTTCCACTGTTTCCCCATCTATTTCCCATGAAGTGGTGGGACTGGATGCCATGATCTTCGTTTTCTGAATGTTGAGCTTTCAGCCAACTTTGTCCTGTCCAAATTGCTGATTCATGAGCAAAATAAGTGATTATTGTTTTCTCAAGCCACCAAGTTATGGGTACTTTGTTACATAGTAACAACCTTTATCTGGAGCAAAGAGGTTAGCCAAGAAAATATGAAGCATGAATACAGACATTGCTTCAGCCAACTACGCTCTGCCATGGTCTTACATCAAGTGCGTGGAGAATCTCTTGCTTCTTCAGTAGGAATTCTCTGTCTCCACAACCTTTCTTTTATTGCTTTGGCTTTAAGGTCCTTTATATACTATTTTTAAATACTTCTAGGTAAGGTCTCTGTTTATCCATTACTGTGTAACAAACTAACCCATAACTTGGTGGCTCCACAAAATTTATGTCTTGTACTACTAAAAAAAAAAAAAAGCCAATGTCAAAGAGTGAGGAATTATTCCAAATTAAATAAAAATTGAATGCAATATATGACCCAGAATTTTGTTTTGCTATAGCAGACACTATTGGAACAACTGACAAAATCTGAATATGATCTGTATAGTAGACAGTACTTTTGCATCAATGCTAATTTCCTTATTTTAATCATTGTCCTATGGTTATATAAAAGAATGTTCTTATTTTTAGGATATATGTGCTGAAGTATTTAAGGATAATGGAACATCACGGCTGAAAGTCTCAAAGAGAAAATGATAATAAAATGTTAATGTTTGGGAAATCTGGGTAAAGGATATGTAGCAATTCTTTATTTAGTTATTGAAACAAAAGTCTGAAAATATGTCAAAATAAACAATTTTAAACATAAAAAAGAGAAAGACTGAGAGAGGAATACTTTAAAATGCATAACTTCTGCAAGTGAAAAAAGTCATAAAGTTAAAAGGCAAAGTTAATAGTTAAGGACGTTCCCTTCTGGGTGTATATACAAAATAACTGTAAGTAGGGACTCAGACACATTTGTATACCATGTTCGCAGCAGCATTAGTCACAATAGCCAAAAGGTGAAAACAATTCAAGTATTCATTGACGGATGAGTGGATAAACAAAACGTGGTATATGCACATGATCGAATATTATCCAGTCTTTAAGCCCTGACACATGCTACACGAAGAATGAACCTTGACGACATTATGCTAAGTGAAATAATCCTGCCAACAAAAGGACAAAAATGGTATGATTCCACTTATGTGAGGGTCCTAGAGTAGCCAAATTCATAGAGACGCAAAGAACAGAAGTTACCAGAGGCTGGGGCGGTAGGGAGAGTGGGAGTTAGTGTTTGATGGGCATAGAGTTTCAATTTGGAATGATGAAAAGGTTCTGGAGATGGATGGGGATGGTCGTTGCATAACAATGTGAATGTACTTAATGCCACTGAACTATACACTTAAAATGGTTAAAATGGTAAATTTTATGTAATGCATATTTTACCACAATAAAAAATGAAATGAAATAACAAAGACCATTAGAAAACTGGAAAAATATTTGTAATATATTTGCAAACATAACTGCAGTGCATTGTCAGTTCTTTTTAGCATGGGAAAATGATAGGAACATGCAATGCCAAACAAGACGGATGAAGAAGAGGAGAAATACAAAATGGCCAAACAGCACTTTGGAAATATATTCAGTCTCTCAAGTAAGCGGTTTTAGTGAGTACATGGGATAATATCATATACAGCTGGTGAGTGTGTAGATGAGCATCTTTCTGGAAGGCAATTTGGTTCTATGCATCATATCTTTTTAAAAAGTACCCTACAATTGCACTACTGGGAATTAATTCTAAAGAAGTCGTCAGATAAGATACAAGGACAGCAATACAGAATGGCTTATATACAGACAAAAATTTGAATCAACACAGAGATCCAGGAAGAGGGGGGTTGTAAATGAATGCTGCTACATCCATGGACTACAGTGCAACCTTTAAAAACGATGACATTCTGCTATATTTATTGACATGCAGAGGTGTTCATGACATATTTTAAGTGTAAAAAAATGCAGAATAAGAAGCAATATGTTTAGTGTGGGGGCGGGGGGTGCATGTGTCTGAATACATTAGAAGCCGAGAAGAAATGTTAGCCTTGCTCATTTCTGGCTGGGGGAACTCCAGATACTTTCTTCTTCTTTATACTTGTCTGCATTTTCTAATTTTTTTTTGGCTATGAGCATGTATTACTTCTATCAGAAAATTTTAGAAAGACCTTTTTTTCACAACTACAGAAAAGCACAGATGTGGTCCTGGCTGGAAACCAAAGATGCTGTTATGAATCCCACTGCTGTTCTCATCTGGGGATCTCAAAACACATCACAAAACATCTGCTGAGGTCCTGGCAGACCCTGAAGATGTCTTGGTCAAAGTCACCCTGCCTGGGAGTCTCCTGGAGGGTAGTCTCGGATCCCTGTCCTTCCACAGAGCCAGCTCACGGACATTCCTGAGGTCTTCCATCACCTGGAGCAAGTGAGCAAAGTTCTAGAATCTCATTCGCAGCCCCTTCCATTGCTTTTCAGGGCGTCAGGCTCCCGCTGGAGCACCTGCTTCACCGCTTTCCCCTGCCACTCATGCCTCAAGCTGACTACAGCACAGCCCTGAGGAGAGACGGTCACATCGTGGTGCCCCGATGCCAATCTTCTCTTGGATACTGGGCTGCTGGGCCCTGGTAAAGCTGGGAGCCCCCATCCTGGACATCTGGGGTATCTCATCAAGGGTGCCACAGAAAAAGCTTGGCTTAGGGACCCAGAAAATGTGGTGCATCCCAGATCGGGTTCTTATTTGCCACATGTGGGTTATGAGTTATGCAACCTGGCTGGTGGCCTTTTCCTTCAATTTCTTTGCCTGTAAAATGGGTACACTGGACTCCTCTCTAGCTCTGCATAGAGATGAAGTAGCAACAACGATAGAAATAATACCATTAAGGATTATTTTAGCTACTACTTTCCAAGAACCTACTATGTACCCAGCCCTGTGCAATACACATATAGATTTCGATCAGCTCATCTTCACAATGTCATGAGATGGGGTCTGTAACTGTACCCACTTGACAGATAAGGAATCTAAGGCTCTAAGAGGTTAAGTGAGTGGCCCTTATCTCGCAGCTTGGAGGCAGTACAGCGTAGGCTGAAGCTTTAGCTGCCTGTCTCCTGATTCCACGCTGGGACTGCATTCTGCTCTGCCCTTTCTCTCCCCACCTCTGGTACGTTTCTTCCTTTTGTTCCTCCTTCCTGACTGAGCAACCCTAAAGTGAAGCACTGTCCTAGGCGTGCAGAAGGTGCAAGGAGCTGGGGGGGGGTGGGGTGGGGTCTGTTGATATCTGTGTACCCTCCTGCCCTCAAGAAGGCTGCAGGCTAGAGCCTGCAGACAATGAAGCCTTCCATCCTTCATTGTTTATAAGAGCATCACAATGGGCTGCCCATCCACATGGGACCACATAAACAACTCATGTGACTTTTGCACAGTGGAAATCTCTGCAGCCATTACCAAGGACAAAGTAGCCGCTCAGAGAACAATATCTAAGATATGGTGTTAAGTGGAGTAAGCAAGAATAGAAAGGAAGGTTTTACATGAGCCCATTTGATTTTTTAAAAATGTGTAACATCTTAATTTGATTGATTGATTATTGTTATGACAGTATTCTTTTTAGTGAGGTAGAATTCACACAACATATTAACCATTTTAAAGTGAAAAATTTGGTAGCATTTAGCACATTCATAACATTATGCAACCACCACCTCTACCTACTTCCCATTGTCATCATCCCAAAAGGAAACCCTGTTCCCATTAAATAGTCACTCTCTTTTGCCTCCTCCTCCAACCCCTGGCAACCATTAACCTGCTTTCTGTCTCTTTGGGTTAATGTATTCTGGATATTTCATAGAAAAGGAATCATACAATTTGTGGCCTGTTGTGTCTGGCTTCTTTCACTTCATGTAATGTTTTCAAGGTTTGTTCATGTCATAGCAGGTATCAGAAGTTTATTCTTTTTTACAGCTGAATAATATTCCACTGTCTGGGTAGGGCTGTTTGCTCATTTATCAGATGAGAGACATGTATTTTTCCCCCACCTTTTGGCAACTGTGAATAATGCTGCTATGAATGTTTGTGCATAAGATTTTCTTTGAGTCCCTGTTTCAATTTCTTTGGGTATACATCTAGGAGTGGAGTTGCTGGGTCACAGAGAAACTCTATGTTTAATTTCTTGAGCAACTGCCAAACTATTTTCCACAGTGACTATACCATTCTACATTCCCACCAGCAATGTGCAAGGGTTTCCATTTCTCCATATTCTTGCCAGTACTTTTATTTTCTGCTTTTTCTTTATAGCTATTCCTATGAGTATAAGGCTACTATAAGATTTCCTAGTGACTAATGACACTGAATATCTTTCCATGTGCTTTTTGGCCATTTGTATACCTTCTTTGGAGACATGTCTATTCAAGTCTTTTGACCATTTTTTAATTGGGTTATTTGTCATTTTGTTGTTGAGCTGTAAGAATTCTCCATTTGGGTTTTAGGACATGCCTGTCTATGTATGTCCCTTCATTCAAAGCATTCACAAATGTTTATCAAGCACCTACTAAAGGTAAACATTCATAAATGTTTATCTATCACTGTAAAGTGGGAGACAAAAAGATGCTTGCTTAGGGACTTCCTTGGTGGTCCAGAGGTTAAGAATCCACCTTCTAATGCATGAGACGCAGGTTCAATCCCTAGTCAGGGAACTAAGATCCCACATGCTGCAGGGCAACTAAGCCTAGGTGCAGCAGCTAGAGAGAATCTTTGTGCTGCAACTAAGACCCGCTGTGGCTATAAATAAATAAATAGTATTTTTTTTTAAAAGATGCTTGCTTATAAGGAGCTTCTGGTCTAATAGGGAAGACAGAAAAAAGGAAGCAAATAAATAAAACAAGATCTATTCAGATTGTGGTAAGTGCTAAGGATAAAGTAAAGTGATGTGATGGAATAGACTGGGAGAAGAATTTCTGTACTCAGTGTGGCCAGGGAGGCCTCTCTTTCAGGAGGGAACATTTGGGTTGAGACAGAGAGAGAACAGAGCCAAGATCTGGGATAAGGGCTCAGGCAATGAGAAGAGTTAATGCAAAGGCCCTGAGGCCAAATGAGTTTGCTATATGTGAAGAACAGCAGGAAGGCCAGTGTAGCTGGAGCAGAGTGAGCATGGGGAAGAAATATGTGTCGATAAAATCAGAGTTGCAGATGGGGGCTGGAGCACTTCCTAAGTCTGGACAAAACCTGGACACATAAAATAGATTGTGGCAACTTCTGCGGTGATATGGACTTTCCCTTTCTACTGTACAGATTCCTCTTGTGTTGTTTTTATTAAAATCAAATATTGCTTTTGTGAGAAAAATTATTATAAAGAGCAATGCATGCCCAATATAGAAAATTTTAATATAGAATCACATAAAGAAGAAAATTAAAATAAAAACTACCCAGATGGTCAGCCCCTAGAGATAAGCCCTCTGGTAGGGATTTTATTTCTCCTCAGAAAAGGCAATTTCATATCAAAGAGCATATCTTCCAGCCTCTGTAAGTTGCCCTGGAGCCCTCGGAAAGGCCCTCTTAAGAAACAACCAGATCTCACATATAAAAGCTTTCAAAGTATGTACAACCTTCAGTCCAGCATTTCACTTGTAGAAGCACATCTTAATGACATAATTGGATGACTGGACAATGTAAAAATGTTACAAGAATGGTGACTACGTCGCTATTTATAACTGAGAAAAACGGAAAACAGTCTAAATGCCCATTAAAGGGGGAAATGGTTGAATAAAATATGGGACATCCATACAGTGGGACGTTCAACAGCTGTTACAATAATGAATCGATATTTATTGACAAGGAATGGTCTTCTGGTTGTATATAAAGCAAATAAATGGTTATGAAACTTTATGTATGGAATGACCCCCATTTGTTTTATTTCTATATAGGGGTATATACCTATATAGGTATTTATACATTTCCTGGTGGCTCAGATGGTAAAGAATCTGCCTGCAATGCAGGAGACCCAGGTTTGATCCCTGGGTTGGGAAGAACCCCTGGGGAAGGGACTGGCAACCCACTCCAGTATTCTTGCCTGGAGAATTCCATGGAAAGAGGAGTCTGGTGAGCTACAGTCCATGGGGTCACAGAGAGTCGGACACGACTGAGAGACTAATGCTTTCACTGTATGCTTGAAAGTAGACCACAAAAACATACACCAACATGTTAAATTGTTATTTCTGAGTAAAGAAATTACAAATGATATTTTTCATTATCTAATTTTTCCACAGTAAGTGAATACTACTTTTACTTTCAAAACTAAATAACATCCTAGCTCAATCCCACCTCAGGGCCTTGCCCTGACAGGTCCCTCTGCCTGGAATATTCTTCTCCAGGCATCCTCCATTTAAAGTCTTTGCTGAGATGTCATTTTCTCGAGGAGCTTTCCAGACCATTTTAACTTGCCCCCAAACACCACTCTCTCTTGCCTCTTAACTTGCTATATTTCCCTTTTATTTCATAGAACTTATCAACTTCTAACCGAATTTGTAATTTGCTTATTTATTACACTTATCATCTATGATCTCTTATCCCCTACCCTCAGCCAACAGATCAGCTCCAGGAGGTAAAAAAATTTTTGCCTATATTTTCCCCTGTTGATTCCCAGAGCCTAGAACGGATTCCCAGGCTTGGAGCAGAGTAGGAGCTCAATAAATACTTGAGGAATGAATGAAATATAAGCAAGCAAATGGTTTTCCTGCACGGATACCTTTGTCCTTGCCCTTCTGATTTTCAGAAATGGTATGGATGAGGCATCTGCCAAGCCCAGTAAAGGACTGGAGGGAGAAAAGATGTCCTCTCGGTTTCCACATTCCTGCTCCCCTCACTTGCCTGAGAGCAGAGGTAGCTGCGCTGAGCCCTAACTACCACCGCCCCCTGCTGGGAAGTTTGAAGAACTGCAGAGCTCTGCTGTGACCCCAGACACGTTTGAAAAATGATGAAACCTGGGAGTTTGAAGGAAACCAGGCAGAAAAGTTATGGGGTGAAGCCCCCATGTTTTCCTCTGGCAACCAGATAAACCCGTGGAGGCCTTTATTAGGCTGGAAGAGGGGTTGAGAAGGAAACGGGGTTCACTTTCTCAGCAGTGGGGTCCTGAGGAGTCCTGACTCAGGCAGTTTCTCTCTCAGGGTGGAAGGAATGCTCCTGATGAGAAATTTGGCGCAACTTAGCAGCAGCAGACCTTAGTGGATGGGCTTCCCTGGTGGCTCAGTGGTAAAGAATCAGTGCAGGAGATGCAGGTTCAAACCCTGGGTCAGGAAGATCCCCTGGAGAAGGAAATGGCAACCCACTCCAGTATTCTTTCCTGGGAAATCCCATAGACAGAGGAGCCTGGCAAGCTACAGTCCAGGGGGTCGTAAAGATTCAGACACAATTGAGCAACTAAACAATGACGACCTTAGTGGATATCAACCATAATTCAAAGTCAACTCTCCAGGGATCTTTTTTTTTTTTTTTTTAATTTCTGGCTTTCCTGGAGTTAGTTCAAGTACAGGGTTTTTCTCAGGTTTTGTGTTTACCATGTGTTCTTTTTCTCCACCCCATCCCACAAAAGGAGAATTTTGAATCCAGTTTTTATCCAGACCTTTAAATGAATGCGCAAGTTCAGTTACAGAAAGAGGAAATGGAATGGTCACGTTTGCTTACTGGCTTAGCATTTTTAAGGAGCGGTTACCTCTAGCCAGGCAGGGTTCTAGATGCTGGGTATACAGCAGAGAAAAAAACAGAAATCTCATCCGTCACAGGGTTGATATTCTGGGGAGGGGACAGATGCTTCACCCAGAAATAAATTCAAATACCTAATTTAAAACTGTGCTAAGTGCTCTGAAAGAGAATATGGTAAAGAAGAGTAATGGGATAGACTTTGATTTTGGGAAATCCACACAAGAACAAGATATTTAAATTTGAATTTTGTTGCCAATAGTCAGGGGCCATCTGGGGGCCTCAGTCTTTCAACCTTGGCAAAATACCTCCCCAGAGAACAATAATTTGCTCATTTTAGTAACTGTTTGCTCTATAGCACAGAGTATCGCACAGTGGTCTAGGATCAGAATCCTGGCTTCAAACCCTGGCTCTGCCCTCTTCTTCTTACCCACCCCTCACCCAGCACCATAGAACAAGGGTATTAGTTCCCTGACCAGGGAATGAACCTATGTCCCTGGAGTGGAAGTGCAGATCTTAACCACTGGACGACCAGGGAAGTCCCTGCCATCTTCTTTAGTTTCTACTTTTTTGGTCCCATAGAGTTGTTATACGGAGAAGGCAATGGCACCCACTCCAGTACTCTTGCCTGGAAAATCCCATGGACAGAGGAGCCTGGTGGGCTGCAGTCCATGGGGTCGAGAAGAGTGGGGCACGACTGAGCGACTTCACTTTCACTTTTCACTTTCATGCATTGGAGAAGGAAATGGCAACCCACTCCAGTGTTCTTGCCTGGAGAATCCCAGGGACGGGGGAGCCTGGTGGGCTGCCATCTATGGGGTCGCACAGAGTCAGACACGACTGAAGCGACTTTGCAGCAGCAGCAAAGTTATTATAAGGACTTAATAAGATAGAAATAAAGCAACTGATATAGTACCTGGCAAGTAGTCAGTATTTTAAAAAACACCAATTGTAATTGTTAAAGGCTCTGAGAAGTTCTGCAACTGAGAAACCTTTTTTTTTTTTAATTTACCACCTTCACTAATTTAAAAAAATGTTTATTTAGATATTATTTGGCTGAAGCAGGTCTTCGTTGTGGCACATGGGACCATTTTTTGTTGTTTTTGTTTATATTTACTCTTTTTTAAAAACTTTTTATTTTGTATTGGGGTATAGCTGAATAAGTGTTGTGATAGCCTCAGGTGAACAGCCAAGGGACTCCGCCATATATATACATATACATATTTCCACTCTTCCCCTAACTCTCCTCCTTTTCAGGCTGCCACATAACGTTGAGCAGAGTTCCCTATGCTATACAGTAGATCCTTGTTAGTCATCTATTTTAAATATAGCTGTGTATGTATGTCCATCCCAAACTCCCTACCTATCCCTTCTCCCAGCACCAGGGATCAACCCTGCATTTAGAATGTGGAATCTAAGCCACCAAACCACCAAGAAAGTCCCTAGAAACCTCTTTAACTAGATTCATTCTTCAGCTATAGAAAATTTTTGTTATATTTTATATTCCACTATATATTTTGGGGGGAAATTATTTCAGCTTTTTTGGAAGGAGTGGTAAGCAGACATTCTTCACTGCCTTACCCCAAATCATTTGCCATCTTTTTTCTTGTTAACAAAACTCTAAGTTTAGGATTTGACCAAAGACAAAATAGTCCTCCAATGGTTTAAGCTCCTGCTAATGGTCTTCTGCAACCCAAAGCATACCTCGTGCATATAGGGGCCCCAGGTCTCTGTTCAGAACTAAGATCAACCTGGTTTTCTCCATTTGTGTTAATACCTGCATGTTCACGCTTAGGACAGTCTCTGGGCATTGTTACAGGCAGAACGAATTCTTCCCTGAGACCTGTTCCCTCTGTAAAACCATGACTCACTTCAGAGACTCTCGTTGGCCTCACACCTTCATTCCAGAGTGGATTCCATGATCTATTCCCCTTTGTCTTCCTCATCTCTCCTGTCTATTTTTGTCCTTTGTAAAAAGCCCTGGCCCCTGGCCGGGATACAGAAATGTTAGCACACACTCCCCCTTAATCCCGCAGGCTCCTCTTCCCTTGTCCAAAGTCATCCAAGACAAGAGGGCAAACTTAGCTTTCTCTGTCTGACTTTTCCTGGGGAAACAGACGTGCTCCATTGTGGGTCCCACCCTCAAAGTCTCCTATTCTCCTCACGACATGTAACTCAAGGACCTTCTTTCTGTCTCAGAAGATACATACAAAGGATGAATAGCAGATACATGGCACGCAGCATGCATACACAACTCCCTAATCCAGCACCCTAGGCAGACATTGCTAATCAATCACAGTACTCTTTTTTTATTAAGCCAGGATAGCCATGCTCAATTGAAGTTGATAGGTGAGATCCTTAACCCCTCTGACATGGATGGTGGTAAGGGATAAAGAGCAACATCCACACTCAACTCAAATAAGATTCCTCTGATGCCTGTCACTGTGATACTCTTGGTGAGCCAGAAGGGACCCACCTTGCCTGAAGTCTTCCTTTTATTTTTGAAGTCTTTCTTTTAAAAATATTTATTTTTTCACTGCAACATGCAGGATCTTTAGTTGTAGAATGTGGGAATCTAGTTCCCTGACCAGGGATTGAATCTGGGGCCCCTGCATTCAGAGCTTGGAGTCTCAGTCACTGGACCAGCAGGGAAGTTCCTGGCCTGAAGTCTTGGACAGGACAGGTGTGAGGACCACAGACTTCAGCCTCCAGAGACACTGCATAGGACGTCTGTCCAGGCCTTTTACACATGTGTCCTGGACTCACTCTAAGACCATCCTCAGTCCCTTTTGAATTCAGTTCCATAGAACAAGTCTACAGTGATCACCTACTGTGTGCCAGGACTGAGGGCCCTGGAAAGATGAATGAATCCTGGTTTCCAATCTGGAAGGTTCTGGAGAAAGAGAGAGACTAACAGAATGATAAGCCAATGCAGTGAATGCTGCAATAGAGCATTCAGCAAATACTGACTGAGTGCCTACTATGTGCCAGGCACTGTGCTGAGTGCCACGGGAAGATGGTCAGCAAGATAGACACGGTCTCTACGTTGTGGAGCTACAGCCCAGGCAGGGAGTCAGTGCTCATCAAATAATCAGACAGAGGAGTGTGAAAAGTGACTGTGATGAGTGAGGGAGAGAGGATTCCAGTGCTAGAAATCTTCACCTGGGCCACTGGGGAAGAAGGAACAAGTTAGTTAAAGAGTAAGTAACTGCTAGGTAAACCAGTGGCTCTCTAATGGACACAATTTTGGGGCCACCCCTAGGGGACACATGGCAATGTCTGGCAATGTCTTTTTAAGTATCTCTATTTATTTATTTGGCTGTACTTGGTCTTAGTCACAGCATGTGAGATTTTTGATCTTTGTTGCAGTATGCATAATCTTTAGTTGCAGCATGCCAACTCTTACTTGGGGCATGTAGGATCTAGTTCCCTGCCCAGGGATTAAACCTGGGGCCCTCTGCATTGTGAGCATGGAGTCTTAGCCACTGGACCCTCACAGAAGTCCCATCTGGCAACGTCTTTGATTATTACAACTGGGTGGTATCTAGTGGGAAGAGACCAGGGATGCTACTCAACATCTTCCAACCCACAGGTCAGCCCCCAACAACAAAGAATTATCTGGCCCCAAATGTCAATAGTACTGATGACCTCACGATTCCCCACCTCCAGCCATGGAAGAGAGGTCGAGGGTGTCAGTTCATCTCCCTTGCCATCTCCAACCAAGCATGGCCATCCTGGCTCACTGAGAGAGTGCTGTGATTGACTGGCAGTGTCTGCCACGGGCACTGGGTTAGGGAGTGGTGTATGCATGCCATGTGGCATGTATTTGCTAGTCCTGCTTTGCAGGTGTCCTCGGAGAACTGAGACAGAAAGTTCCAAGGCCATGCATGGTGACACTGAGAAACTCTGACCTAGATAAAGAGAGACGGGAAGAAGGGTCCAGATAGATGGAAGACTCTTTGTCCTCAGAGAGTAAGCAACAATTTAAAAGAATGAGTGGACATAACTGGCTGTGAAAAGGTTCCCCTTGCTGCCATGTGGCAAGTCTGTGGACGGTCAAGGACAGGAAGCAGGGAGGCTATTGGAGTCATCCAGGTGAGTGGTCGCAGGGATTTGATCGGGACAGCTGTGCACACCCTGCAGGCCTGAGCTGAGGGAAGACAGAAGACTGGACACGAATTCACGGAAGAAGTTTTGAATTCTGGTTTCCATTTGGGGTTAGATATTCTAAATATTGGAGTAAGATTGTCTTTAGGATTAAATGACCATAGGACTGTCTTTTACCTAAAATGAGCAGAAAAGTCATGCACAGAAAACTCAACTTTTCATCCAAGGACGGGCGTAGGTTACCCCAGAAAATAGGATTTAGGAAGACACTGGAAGGCAAAATCCAAGCTGTGTTTTGTTCAGTGTTCTTAATCAAGCTGAACAGCGCCCCATGAGATTGGTGTTCTTACCCACCCATTTCACAGGTGCAAAAAGGGAGTTTCCACAAAGAAGAGCCACTTGCCCTCCAGGAGCCAGGCAGCAAGCGGCAGAAGTGGCGTTCTTCCCTCTTGACTCCAAGTGTCCCTCCTTCCCCACAGCCAGGCCAGGAGACGGCAGGAGGAAAGACAGGATTGGCGGACTTCAGCACTCCGAGGCATCTGCATGCTCTTCACTGGCGGAGAACCCATCTCTCCCAATGTTGTTGTTGATGTTGTTTAGCTGCTAAGTCATGCCCAACTCTTTGTGACCACATGGACTATAGCCCAAAAGACTCCTCTGTCCATGCAATTTCCCAGGCAAGAATACTAGAGTGGGTTGCCATTTCCTTCTCCAGGGGATCTTTCCGACCCAGGGATCAAACCTGTGTCTCCTGCATTGACAGGCAGCTTTCTTACCACTGAGCCACCTGGGAAAGCTCCATCTCTCCTATCTTCATAATAATTCTCAAGATCAGTGGTTCTAACCCTTGTATAATTCCCCCCGCCAAGAGGAGAATTGGCTGCATCTGGAGACATTCCTGGTTGTCACAATCTGGGAAGGGGTTACTCCTGGCATCTACTGAGTGAACACCAGGAACACTGCTCAATGTCCCGCCATGCACAGGACAGCCCCTATCCCATTAAAAAAAAAAAAAAAAACTACCTGGCCCCAAATATCAAAAGAGCTGAGGCTCAAGAATCCTGCTCCAGGATCAAAGCCCTGTGAATACCCATGGCTGTGCCGGAAAGGTGCAGGGGCCCCAGCCCTGCAGAGCCCTGTGAGCTGAAGACATGCTGAAAGGTCCTTCACCCGAGAACCCTGGGTGGGATGACTAATGAGCCAGGAGCTCAGCCTTTATACAGCTCCAGAGCGGGGCCTAAGTGACAGGTTCGGCTGTCATGATGCCACGGTTTCAACAAAGGGGACTTGGACAGGCGGGCAGAGGAGTGTGGAAAGGCTGTGGGGGAGGTCAGGGCAGCAGCTGTTACTGGAATCTGGGCCTCACAGAAAGGAACAATGCCCCCAGAATGCCAGGCGTGCCACGGAGACAGCTGAGCCTGCAGGGCGGGCGGGCGTGGGCAACGGGCATCTGAAGGGCACCAGTAAAAATGGAATTGTCTGGGTGCCTTGGTCCCCCCACGCAGGCAAGGCAGATGACTGAGGGCTAAAAATACCAGGAGAGGAGAAGCCACCAGAGGCTTGTCTGGCTGCCTGGGACTGGGTCTGACCTCTAGGCTCCCTGGGGGTGGTAAGAGCTGGGATCCCTAAGCCCCCAGATCGGATAGCAGAGTGAGGAAAACTGCAGTGGTGGAGTCTGGCATGCAGGCTTCAAATGTGCCAGGCACTAGCCCTGGAGAGTGACTGCTCTTCTCTGAGCCTCAGTTTCCCCATCTGGAAAATGTGTCTAATACTAGTACTCTCCTCCCAGGGCTGTGAGAATGAAATAAGATGATGGTTAAAGCTCTCAGGTCAGTGTCTGTCACATGAGCTCTAGATAAACAGGACAATAATGATTTGATTTCTCTGGGGACCTCAGTTTGGGGAGATCATGGGACAGTGGCTGGGAGGTGGTCACGGTGGGCAGGCCTGCTTTCTCCAGGCCTTATTATCTACCCCCAAGAATCCAGCACAGGCTTTAATGTCCCCTCCAGACCCAGCACTTCCCCCTCATGCGTGTCCTTCCTCCACCAGGAGGCTTCATTTCAGCAACACAAACATGTCCAAGTGTCACAGCTCACCTTCCCCCAGCACCTCTGCCTGAGGGTGAGGTGGGGGCTGGGGTAGGAAATGAGCTGCAAAGATAACCAGTAGTAACTGCTTTGCGCACATGCGTACACACACACACACACACAGGTATTCATGGTGCACATACTCTGGGCAAAGCCATTCACAGGAATTCTACGAGTTACTATGTGGATGGTACTTGGAACAGTACCTGGCACAGAGCAAGCACACAATACATGTTAGTTGCCATCCTTAGCATCTCAATGATCTAGTTTTACTTTTAAAACAATCTTCTAAGGCCAGCTCTATTGTTTTCCTCCATTTATAAGTAAGGAATCTGAGGTTCAGGGTAGTTAAGTCACTTTTCCAGAGCCCTACAATAAAGGAAGTGAAGGAGCTGACCTGGAATCCAGCTTTCAATAATTGTACCACTCTGGTATATCAGGGTCAAGTGGTAAAAGATCTTAACTATTGGACCAAATCGGGGAGCGTTCTTCCTCACGTAGTAGGGAGGCACTGAAAGTTCTAAAACACGTATAGGTCATCATCAGAACTGGGTATGTCAGGAAGTACTGGAGTTGGGGTATACAGAAGGCATAGGTGGAAAGGCAGGAGAAGAGGGGCCTCAAACAAATCAGGATCTACTACCATATGCCAGACCTAGGACAACATTTAGGAGAAATGATTTGCAAGACATGATAGGGGCAGAACAGACTTATTTGCCAGTGGGACAGAACCAAGAGGACTGAAAATTTTGGTCTGGTCGTTAATAAGCAAAGAGTTTGGTTGAGCGAGAGAAAAGAAAATAAATTCATGTTTGAACATGTTATCTCTTTTACCCCTCTTTTTCCCCTCTCCCTGGACATGGCTGACCTCCAGTGCTCTGGAAAAAGAGCTGACAATTACTGAACACTTATTGTGAGCCCAGAGCATTCCAGCACTTTGCAAGCATGAGTTAACTCATTCAAACCTCACAAGAATGCTTGCAACACTTGGAAATTAGGGTCTCTATTATCCCCATGTCACAGATGAGGAAACTGAGGCTGCTTGATCAACTTGAGCTCGCTACACAGAAGGTGCCCCGTCACTGTAGCTGCCCCATCTCCGCTGGGCACAGAGCCTGTCTACCCAGGTCTGACTTGCTGGAGAAGCCAACTTCCCCACCTGGTGGCTCTCACTGACGCCTGGGGGCCCTGACACGGGGAGATAGGCTATCACTTGGTGACGGAGCCCATCGCCCACCCGACTTTGGGCTGGCAGGGCCTGGTATGCCTTTGTTCTATTGGTGATGGCTGACTTCACCACCCTCCTTAAAGAGGTATTACGCCCAAGGCAAGGCGACCCGCTAGACCGGTTTGTTTTCAATGATAATACGGTGAGCACATATATGTCATTTTCCTGTGCCAGGTTTTGTCCTAAATATTCATGTGCTTAACGCTTTAAATTTAACGCTTTTATTTACTGATATTAATGTACGTATTTGTTAGATCCAGTGAAGTTTTATAAAACAACCACACAGAGAAGAGCTTCCTTTTCACCTTACAAGGAATATAAAGGCTTAGACTTGAATTCCAGGAGCTAAAGAGGAAAAAGTACTTACTAAGGGGATGAGTTAAAAAATACCCCTAGCCAGAGCTGGATTAAAACCTTTAAAAGACTCAAGAAGAGCAAAGACACTAACTCCCACTACCTCATATGAAATGCAAGATAAAAACAGTACGAAACGGTCAGACCAGTGTAAAAACATCTCACGATGTTCTGATTTTTCCCTGCGGTGACTATTTTAGTCCTTTTTAAAAATATATCTAATCTTTTCCCCAAAGAAAGTTTGTCGGGTTTTCCTTTGTTTTGTTCCTGGCACTCCTGCTCAGCTGGTGCTCTGAGTGTGTATTAAGTGTGTCTGCTGCGTGACCTGGCTCTGCCTCCAGCCCCTTGCTCAGTCACAGACAAGTGGACAAGCATCTCGTCCCCGTGGGTGAGGAGAGGGTGGATGACGTTTCAAAAGGTTTCAAGGCACATTGTGGAGTAGAAAGGTCCAGGTGGCTGGTGTGTGTGTGTATGTGTGGGTGTGATGATATCATTCATGTGAAAAAGTATATTAGTATGTGCATGATATGATATTAACACAAAAAAGTACAAGTGTGTGTGCCAATAAGAGAGATTGAGAAAGGGAGAGGGGGAAATTGAGATACAATCCTGAAATAGATCCTGGAACAGAAACAAGGGCAATGGTGGAAAAACCAGAGAAACCCAGATGGAGTCTGGAGCTGAGTCAATGCACCAACATCAGTTTCCTGGTTTCTACCAAAGTCCCAATGACAGCATAAGATGTTACCATTAGGGGAAACTGAGTGAGTGGGACCTCTTCAACTCTTCTATAAATCCTAAAGTTAAAATTTTCTTTTAAAAAAGCCTGGAAGGAACTTCCTGAAGTTCTAGAATAGCAGAACTAATCTCCGATTGTTGTGTTCTTTAGTCACTAAGTCGTATCTGTCTCTTTTCCGATGGACTGTACCCCATGGACTGTAGCCCACCAGGCTCCTCTGTTCATGGGATTTTCCAGGCAAAAATACTGGAGTGGGTTGCCGTTTCCTACTCCAGGGGATCTTCTCGACCTGGGGAGCGAACTCGTGTCACCTGCATTGGCAGGCAGATTCTTTACAGGGAAGCCCAATCTCTGGTGCTAAAGGTTAAAAAAAAAAAAACAGTTATTTTTGAGGAATGTTGACTGGGACAGGGCTCTCGGAACTGGGGTGTTTTGGGTCTTGATACCTGGGTGGTGGTGATGTGGTGTGCACATATGAAAAACTCACCTCACTGGGTACTGAAGAGGTGTGCACCTTTTTACAGGTGTATCTTGATTTTTAAAAAGCAAAGGATTAAAAATATAGTCTAAAAGACTACGTCAAGCCACACACACTGGTTTCCTCTGGGGAGGATTTGGCTGGAGTAACAGAAAGGTAGATTTTTAGTCAAATATTTCTGTAGCATTTCAAACTGTTTGATAGCAAGAATGTATTCATTCATATTGTACTAATTTAACTTTTTATAGAGATGCACACAGAAAAGGGCATAGATCATAACACTGCAGCTCGACAAATCTTCCCAAATATAACACAGTTAGTTGTGTAACCAGCACCCAGATCAAGATACAGCACATTCCCAGTGCCCCAAAGATCCCCAATTATTCACTGTGTACTTCAAATTTCAGTTTAATTAGGGATTCTATACATACATGCTAAGTCACTTCAGTTGTGCCTAACTCTTTGTGACCCTATGGACAGTAGCCTGCCAGGCTCCTTGGTCCATTGGATTTTCCAAGCAAGAACACTGGAGTGGGTTGCCATTTCCTTCTTCACTATAAATATGTATGTGTGTGTGTGTGTGTGTGTGTATTATTGTTGTTTAGTTGCTAAGTTGTGTCCAACTCTTTTAAGACCCCATGGACTGAAGCCTGCCAGGCTCTTCTATCCATGGGATTTCCCCAGGCAAGACTACTGGAGTGGGTTGCCACTTCCTTCTCCAAGGGATCTTCCTGACCCAGGGATCAAACCTGTGTCTCCAGAACTGCAAGCGGATTCATTACCACTGAGCCATAAGGGAAGCCCTGTGTGTGTGTGTGGCGGGGCGGGGGGGGGGGGGGGGGGGGGGGGGGCGGCGCATGCATGTGCACGCACATTTTATTTATTTTTTGCTAAACCTGGTAACCCCAGAGGCCCCTACACTTACGAACTCCCACTGTTCTGACCCCTAACAGCAGGGACTCATTTCACCTGTTTACCCACACACTGTTTTGAAATTTAAAGTCTTAATGTTTACCTTAGAAAAATATCAGAAGCAGTGATCAGCAAAGTGGGAATCACAAGTTTATGTCTCCTTTATCCATCTCCCCTCATTCCAAGCCCCTGAAAACAGTCAACCCAAACAAAGGTGTTGGATCCAAGTTCAAACGGGAACTTTGACTCTGAGATACCCCATGCTCCAAACGGTCAATGGAAAAGAACTGTCCTTCCTTCAAGGATTCCCTCCACCAGGTTAGATCACCTTTCCCAAGCCTGGGAAAAGGTAAAAAACTTCCTGGCCCCAAGTTGGGGTTCCAAGGTCTAACATCTAAGTGCCCCAAAGACAATCACAGTGGCTAACATTTATCGAGGGCTCAAAACACTCTATCCTATTTGATCCTCATGACAACCTTATGAGGCAATGCTATTATTACCTCCATTTTACAGATGTAGAAACTGAGATTTAGAGAGGAGAAAAAAAAAAAAAACTTCCTGAAATAATACAGCTGGCCTGAATTCAAACCTTGGCTTATTGGATTCCAAAACCCAGAGCAATCACACAAGGCCATCTCGTGAGGAATCAAAAGCAAATACTCCTCCTGTCCTCAGTCTGGCAGATGACCAATTCCTGGGACCTAGGGTCTGGGGTCTGCAGTCCCCTGTTCTCTGGCTCCTTGCTGCCAGCATTGCCAAAGAAAAGTCTGATGCCAATTATACTTTTTCCACAGGAGCTATGTTCTTTCTGCCTAGAAATATGTCAGATTTTCTCTTAACCCTGGAAGTTTGTGAATTTTGCCAAGATATACCTTGCTGTGTGTTTTTTCTCCTCATCCATCCAGCATGGAGGAGCTTGGGAGTCCTTTCAATTGGCAGATTTCATTCTCTCCTCGGCTGAAGACAATTTTCTTATGTGTGGTCAGTCATGTCCGACTCTTTGCAACCCCATGGGCTGTAGCCCACCAGGGTCCACTCTCCAGGCTCCTCTGTCCATGCAATTTTCCAAGCAAGAATACTGGAGTAGGTTGCCATTTCCTACTCCAAATTTTCTTGAATTATTTATTTTCGGCCCCTCCTTCTGGAATGTGTATCATTTGCTTCTCTTTATTTTCCTCCAAGATACTCTCTGCGGGTCATCCTCCAGACCACTGTATGGATTGCAATGACGCTCCTTGTTGACAAGTCATCTAGTTAAGTTTTTATTTCAGAAATCAGGTCTTAAAGCTCCAGGAAGTCATTTTTGGATTTCACTGGCATTTCTGTGTGTTTGTTTGTTTCAGTTTTTGTTTTATGTAGTAAGCCAATACATGGGTTCTAAAAAATAATCAAATTAACACACTGCTTCATTTTCAAAACAGAAGACTATTATGCCATAGACAGTTGGACATAAATTCCTACTTTTCTCAAATTGAAGCTTAGTATGTACATCTCTCTCCTTAACCAAACAAAGTTTTACTGACATACATCAAGCCCTAAGAACAGGACCCCACACTGAGTGGGGCACCAATAAATATTTAAGTAATTCATGTCCTTTGAAATTGGGGTTGATACCATTCTTGCTTTAAAACAATGTACATCTCTAAGCACTACTTATATTTTTTTCTCTCCTCACACTTTCTTTTAAAATCATCAATGGGTAATTTTAAAAATTACCATTCGATAATATTGACCTTTTTCATGTACAGTTCCATGAATTTTAATACACTTAAGTTTTATTGTTGTAATTAATATTACTTGGCTGTTGCTCTGTTTCCTCCTGTGCTCACTAGATGTGGAGGACAGTATAAAACTCCTCGGAAGTGTCCATGTCCCTGTAACTTATGAGTATGTTACCTTACATGTAAGGTCCCCTGAAAAAGGGGACTTTGCAGAGGTGATGAAAAATCTGGAAGTGGGGAGATGATTCCCACACCGAGATTACTGGATTATCCATGCTGGCCCAACATAATCATTGGGGATCCTCAGAAGATGGAAAGGAAGCAAGAGGATCAGAGAGGTTGAAGCCAAGAGCCTGGAGTGATGTGTCCACGAGCCAAAGAGTGTGGACAGGCCTTAGGAGCTGGAGAAGGCAAGGAATGGATTCTCCGCAAGACCCTCCAGAAGGAATGTTAGCCCTGCATTTTCAATTGATTTCTGACCTCTAGAACCATGAGATGAATAAATTGGTGCTCTCTTAAACCACCAAATTTATGGTAATATTTTTATAGCTGCAATAAGAAACTAATCCAATAGATTCGTTTTCTGATTGTTCTGCCCGATATTCTTCTCTCTGGCTTCTGTTCAGGTGGGCAGTTATTTTTCTCTTTGGCTCCATGGAACTTAGGTCCGGTTGTTGGATACTTCTTGACCATAGGAATCCCACCAGCAGTGAAAAGCTCTCAGGCCTGGTGGAGCTGCATTCTCAGGCAAGGTGCCTTAGCCGCACCAGCATCAAGGACAGAGAAGCTTCAGCCCACCCATGAAGCTCCCTCCCCTGATATACCCTTGAGGTTGGGGCTGAATCCTACCCCTGAACACCTACACAGATCCAAACCCCAAGTCTTCTCAGACTGCCACTCCCAGGGCTCTAGGGGCTCCCCAGTGCCAGTCCAGCTCATTGAGAAGAGAGGATACTTGGTTCTCCAACAACAGAACCTAAGGTCTAACACAGCCTGTGGGCCCAAGTCCTGGTGGCCACAGGGCACCATAACCTACTCAAGGTGCCATGTTCCCAGGATTTCCCTGACACACATAATCTCACTTAATCCTCTCAACAGCCTTATGAAGGTGTGTGTATTACTATGGTCTCCATTTCCCAGGTGAGGAAACTGAGGCCCTGAGAAACTTATCACCCTGACCAAGACCCGCCCCCGCCCCCCACCTTGAGTTAACAGAGCCAGAACTCTCTCCCCAGCACCTTCTCCCAAAGGCCCAGTTGAATAAAATATGTTCTTAGAGGGTCCAGCTGTGCAGATGCCCCTCTGGAGGGGCCTCAACCAGGGACCTCTACCCCTACCATGCATTCTGTACATCTCCTGTGGCTGCAACAAACTCTTTGTTTAGCCATTTATAGCTACTGACTGCTCACACAAGCGTTTTAATGGAAATCCATGGTGTGCCTATTAGCTCAGGAAACATTTGTTCTGGTGTTGTCAGAGAATCTTGGGCAGAAAAGCTCTTTTTGATCTGTCTGCGTGCAGGTACACGCGCGTGTGAGTGTGCATAGATGTGTTATTATGTGCCTCTGCACAAGTGCATGGGTGGGTTTTGTCCGTGTGGGCGGGCATGGGTGTGGGCGCATGTGCCCGCTTGGTGTGTGTACCTGTGCCTGCACACAGATAGGAAAATACATTTTTTGTTATTAAAGATTCTTTAGAATCGGCTCCTGGGTAATTCTAACCCAGATGTGACTGCAGAGAGGAAATAATGTACCCCTTTTTTTTTTTGCCATGGCAATAAATGATTCTTGGGTTTGCACCCCCAAAAGTGAAATTTTTTTTCTGAGAAAGAAAGTTGAGTGATTACTGCCATTTACTGAGGACCTGCCTGGGCCTCATGGTTACTCACTCTGGAAAAATCTCATAAGGAAGGTCTTTTATGGTTCTCACTTTACGTGCTCAGAGAGGTAAAGTCACTTGTCCAAGGTCACACAGTGCCCCCACCCCCTGTTCAAGTGCAATTTTGTCTGACCTCCCAGCCTGAGGGCTCAATCACTCCACTCCACTGCCTCAAACTGCCTAAGGTTGAATGAAAACTTTATAACAATCCCTACTCAGGCCCTTGACAAGGAAAGCAAAGTCTGTGTTACTTGTTTCTTTAACTACCTTGTTCTTTCCTAGGGGTCAAGGATCTTCCAATTTTCTCCAGCAATATCCACAGAGGTTTCAGCACATCAGAGCAACTGAGAACGTATTGGTAGACTGATTTGGTTGATAGGATCTTGTTTGCTGGCCTTGCTCCCAGTCAGATTGCCCCTGTCATGGGCACCCTAGGGGCTGGTTCGACACAGTGTCTCCTGCCAGGAACTCCTTATTACTCCCCTCGTTTCTGGTATGAAATTCCAAGGCCAAACCATGCGATCTGCCTTGCACACCTTGCCGTTGCCTCACATTGTGCGCCTGGCTCCCTCATTCACTCAGCTCAGGTCACATGCTCCTTCTGCTCCTCAAGATTCCCAATCTGTCCTCCTCTGAGGCTCTGCTGTCCCTGGGGCCAGGAGCACTCTCCCCATCTCTGCTCAGCACTGCTGCCTGGCACTACCCTCTATTTCGTCCCTCTGTCGTATCTGTCACCACTGGAAATTCTCTGCCTTGTGCATTTGTATCTTTTCATCCATCTACCCCTTGCACCGTGTCATGAGGCATGCAGTTGTCGCTAGGCGGCTGTCTCCCCTACACTAGCCCCACGCCTGGCATGTAGCAGGGCTCCACGAGGCGGTGACCACCCACCCAACCATTGACTCTGTGGCCATACCACTGGGGTGGCTGAGGAGATGCTCTGCTTCTTAGAGGCAGATGTTCTGCTCCTTGGACTCTGAAGCCCGTCACCCACAGCCACTGAACAAGGCCACGACTTTATTCCAAGCCCTCCCTTCTCACTCCTTCGATCCCAAGGCTTCCTGCAAGGCCACAGGAGGAAAACCATCCTGAGAGAGATTAACCACCACAGTGCCTTGAGTTCTGAGAGCAAACTACCTTTCCCAAGGCCCTTTAAGAGCCTGGACTCTGGAAGCGAATGGGCCTCAGATCCACTCCCAGCTTCTGTCTGATCCAAGGCATCTCATTTTGCCTCTCAGGTCAGTTTCCTCATCTGTGAAATGGGGACACAGAAAACAAGGGGGTCTCTCCCACACAGGGTGATTAGATTTTAAACAGGAGCACAAAACATATACACGGTTCCTGGCACACAGCAGGCACTTGATGAGAGCTGTTACTTCTTCAGTCAGTTAACAGACTTGCTGAGCAGCTGCTGTGTGCTGGCCAGTCAAGAGCTTGGAGCCGAGGAGAGTGTGGTGAGGACTCACCCTCCTGAGCGGCCCACTGAGAGTGAACAAAATAAGTGAACTGCACGGTATGTTGTTGTTGTCCAGTAGCTCAGTCGTGTCTGACTCTTTGTGACACCATGGTCTGCAGCATGCCAGGCTTTAGGAAGTGGTAAATGCTGGGGAGAAACACAAAGCAGAGAAAGGGCTCTGCAGGGCAGGGGCTAAATGGCTGTTTTTAAAAAATATTTATTTGGCTGCATCAGGTTAGTTGTGGCACTCAAGATCTTCGCTGCGTCATGCAGGATCTTTCATCGCAGTACACAGACTCTCGAGTTACAGGAGCACTCGGTCTCTCTAGTTGTGTCCCACGGGCTCAGTAGTTGCTGCGAGCAGGCTTAGTTGCTCCGCAGCATGCAGAATCTTGGTTCCCTGACCAGGGATTGGACCCATGTCCCCTGCATTGCCAGGCGGATTCTTAACCACTGGACCTCCAGGGAAGTCCCTAAAGGGTTATTTTTAAAATAGCGTGCTGAGGAGGTCTCATTGAGAAGGTGAGCAAAGACCTGAAGGAGGTGAGGGAAGGAGGTTCACAGATGTCAGATGGAAAAGCATTCCTGGCAGAGGAAACCACAGGTGCGAAGGCCTGAGATGGGACCCGTGACTGATAATGTAAGAGAATTTTAAGTCTGCTCTCCCCGCCATTTTCCTCCTCAAAATTGACAAGCACAAGTGCCGACTGCCCAAGCGCTGCAGCAAGCGAGCAGCATCTCTCCCTGTGCACCAGCCGCCCAGCTCTTTAACCTTGAATGCCTTTCTGGGTCCCACGTGTCACCGGGTGGCGACTGAGCTGCCCTTACTTCAGAAGAACGGCATGGGGTGGGGAGGCCTTAGGTGGTGTCTGCCTCACCTACCACTGCCAAAAGTGGTCATGGGGTTATTTTTAAACGTGGGGAGGAAGTATTTATTGTTCCCAGGCTGAAGAGAGCTGGGCAGACTGTGGGATTCTTCTGGGGGAGCAGTGCTGTGTCCTTTCCACCATGGTGAGTACTCAGGGCCCCCGGAGGAAGTAAGTGATGCTGGGTGGCAAGGAGGGGACACCACCTACAAGCAAAGGACCAGGCGGGAAGGGGAGCACGGCAGCTCTCTGGGGCCCCAGATCCTGGAGGAAAAAGCACTGCTTGCTGCGTGCACACAGAGGAACCCCAATCAATGCCCCCGATAAGCCACAAATAACAGCAGCTCCCGGGGACTCGCAAAAACAAAATAAGAGAGTTGGCTTTTTTATGGCTTGTCTACTGACCTCTTGAGGAATCAATAACTCCCAGGGCTTGCAAAATGGGATTGAACGCTTTTAAGGATCAAATTGTAATTCTTTTCTCTTGTTCAGGCAGCTGGGGAAAAGAATCTTTTTGTTTTCACCTTTTGAACTTGCAAATTTAAAACCTCTCTCCCTGTGTTGTTTAGTTAGGTGTCCCTCTCCAGAAGCAGGAAGCCCCCAAAATCAGGATCAGTGTAAGGCTGTGGTTAGGGGCACAGACTCTAGAGTCAGTCTGCCCGAGTTCAACACTGGCTCTGCCGTTTTGTGACTGTGTGACCCTGGGTAAACGAGCCAACCTCTCTGAGCCTCGGTTGCCTCCCCGGGAAAATGGCGATGGTAATAATAGCATCCACTTGACAGAGCAGTTATCAGGACTGAATGCAATAACATATGCAGTGTTCAAGCGTTTGCTGTAACTCAAGTCAGAAGCAGGTGGGGAAATGTTAACTCACTCCCCTCTGCTCTGTTTGCATGGTGCAAGGACAGAACATTTAGAGAGGAGATGTTGCTGCCATTTGGATCAGGGGAAAATCGAGGGGGACAGAGCAGTTGGGTTTTAACACCCTGAAAATGTGTCATTTCATCTCGCATTCTTCATGGTTTAGTGAGCCTGACTTTTTTTTCGCCTCCAATCAATTCTCCTTCTGTGCATTACTGAACTTTTTTGTGAAATGCACCGGAACAAAAGCAGCCGAGTCCTGCTGGAGCTGATCCGAAAGCCTGGCCTCCATCCCTGGAGACACACCTCTACCTCCCCTAGTTTGCAAAGGAGCTGCTGCAAGGCCCACAGTCTTTTACAATCCACCAGAACCAGGCTGATTTTGAGAAGTCTTATTCCATGTCCTTTTAACTTTCCAGCACCGCCTTTTTGAGATGAGTGTCGGTACCATACCCCCATTTCACAGATGAATGGCTGAGGCTTACCCAGAGATGGAACCTGATCTAGTTTTCTAATTCCCAGCCTCTGACTCTTTTAACTGATGTTTGTTTTGTTTTGTTTTGTTTTTTACCCTCTAGTCACCTAAGAAAGCCAAGAAGAGAGCAGAGGGAGCCAATTCCAATGTGTTCTCCATGTTTGAACAGACCCAGATCCAGGAATTTAAGGAGGTGGGTGCAACTGGGTGGAGATTCCCACATGCTAGAAGGAGCCTTTCCCTCATTCCATATTCCCTGCAAGGACCTCTCAGTTATATTGTCTTTGTTTTCGTTCTGTTGTTGTTGGCCGTCCCATGCCATGTGTGGGATCTTAGTTTCCCAGCCAGGAATTGAACTCACGCCCCTTGCAGTGGAAGTGCAGAGTCTTAACCCTTGGATCAGCAAGGAAGTCCTAGCTTGTCTTTATCCTCTCCAAAACACCCCAAATTCAGTCTGAACATGTGTGTGAATGACTTAAAGAAATTAACTTTTGCTGATCATCAAAACAAAGCCTATGTCTTGTTGAAAATGTAGGAATGAATTTCGGAAATGCATGAAGAATAAAAATGACCTGACTTATATATAATTCTATGACCCAGAGATGATCAGTTAACATTTTGGTATATGCCCTGCCAGTGGTTTTTGTTATGTATGCACATATTTGTTAAACAAAGTGACCATCTTCTATGCACACTAATCTGTACCTGTTATTTTTTCTTGAGCAGTTCAGCACCAACATTTTCCATCATTTATTTAAATCACCTCCTATGGTTAGATGTTATGTTTAGAATGTTTTACTATTATAATTAACACCCTTTGCTTGTATCTCTGGTTATTTCCTTGGGGTAAATTCCTAAAAGTGGAACAGTTGGATCGAAGGAACATTTTTTTTTTTTACAAAAGGAACTAAAACCAAATACAACCACTGGTCCAAGCTGCCCTCCAGAAATCCTGTGCTTATTCTGACTCGCATCAGCCCCAAGAGGAGAAGGTGCCTTTCCTGCCACATCTCCATCAACACTGGGTGTTAACATCTCAAACATGATTTCTGCCAGTCGGAGAGATGTCTGAGAGTATTTGAGATTTTAATTTTTACCATCTTAATTGTTGACTGCTAGCTGGGTCTGAAACCCTACCCCAGTCTATGGGGATGTGCCTTCATAAGCAAACCTAAGTACCAATTATGTAAAATTAAACCACTGCTGCAGGCTCAGGATACACTGAATTAATTTTCCAGCCATCCTGATGGCTCACACTGAGTTATCCACTCTCTCACCTGGCCCTTCAGAGGAAAACACTCTAAAGCTATGCCAGAGAGGCCACAGTATTTTATATGAAAGGAGAAACCACTGGGGACTTCCAATGGGACATGAAGACTTGCCCCTTCTGTCCCCACCAGCATTCAGATCACAGGAACATCATGCCCCACGGGCTGCCAGGGAGAGAGGAATTCCTGGGATGAAATGTCACATCTGAACCTGAAATAGTTCTCTTCCCTGGAGAAGACTACATCGTCCCTGCTCCCTCCCTCTGTCCCAACTTCTGGAATGAGATCAGCTGCTGGGGGCATGACCTGGGGGTGCAAGTACTTTCAGGAACCAGTTGTTAAAAGAACTCAAGAAACGCAGATATGATACGTCATTGGTACAATACCTGGGCATTCACAAAGCTCTTGGAGTCTCCCTCAGAGCCAGCTGGAAAAGATCACTGGCTTCGTTTTACAGATAATGTGGGCTTGCAAGTTGGTGAGCAGACTCCAGTTTTTAACTCATTTTTTTTTTCAACAACAGCTTGATAAAGTTATAATTCACATACCATGTATTCACCCTTTTCAAGTAAGTGTACAATTCAGTGGTTATTTAATACAGTCACAGCATTTTGCAACCATCATCACTTATCTAATTTTAGAACATCTTCATTGCCCCCAAAAGAAACCTCATACCCATTAGCAGTCACTCCCAAGTCCCGCCTCCCCCCAGCCCCTCATAACTACTAGTCTATTTTCTGTCTCTAAGGATTTGCCTGTTCTGAATGTTTCATAGAAATGGAATCGTTCCCTATGTGGCCTTCTGTGTCTGGCTTCTTTCACTTAGTATCATGTTTCAGGGTTCAACCATGTTGTAGCATGTGTCCGAATTTCCTTTTTATCGTTGAATGACATTCCATTGTGGGGAGAGACCGCATTTGTTTATCCATTTATCAGTTTGGAGCTGTTGTGAATAGTGCCGATGTGGACGTTCACACACAGGTGTTTGTATGGGTCCATGTTCTCATTTCTCTTGGGAATACACGGGAGCATGAAATTGCTGGGTCCTGTAGTAACTCCAGATCTAATACCTAATATCCCTTGATGCTCCTTGAAAACCCCAGAATCCCACTTCCCCCAGCCCTTGGCACAATCTCTGGGGGCTCCTTCCCACAATTTCTCCTGGGCTGACCAGACAATCGCCTCCCTTTTGCAGGCCTTCACCATCATGGATCAAAACAGGGATGGCTTCATCGACAAGAATGACCTGAGGGACACCTTTGCTGCTCTGGGTACGTCACCCCGCACCACCACCCAACGCCAGCTAGGAAGGTCTTATCCCACTCCCGTGAGGGGCAGGAGGTGAGGCTCTCAAAAAGGTCAAGAGCTTGTCATTTTGAAACAGCTCAACCAAGATCGACCTTTAAGGCAAATTTCAGAGGATAGGAAAGAAGTGTTTAGTCTTTGAGTATCTTAACATATATTTTTCTTTTAAAATCATTTTTATATGTTTTTGAATACAATGGCAGTTTACAATAGAAAACTTGGAAAATTCAGAAAAGTATAAACGAGTAGACAGTGTTGACCACTAGGGCATATTCTGCTATTAACATCTGAGCCTCTAATTTTTTTCCTAGGCATCTCGTGTGCGTGCATGCTTAATAGTTAGACTCATTCTATTTTGGATTCACCTTTTAAAATTTAACATCTCGGTAGGGTGATCATGAACACCTGGAACTGTTTCAAAATATAAGTGTCCAATCTGTCATCTCCTCCTCCATTCCTACCCCCAGACCTCAGGTCCATGAACAGCTGGGCAGGTTTTGTACTGAGCAGTTATACAGAGTACTATTCGTATTTGTAGCCACTGTAGATTATTACATTTAAAACATAAGTTATCTTAATAAGGGGTGGCTTTTTCTAATTTATACAAACGTACTATATGGGCTTGTGACAGTGGCTAGGACAGGTATATCAGAATCTCCGAGGCTGTGCGGGTTAGAGCAGCTATAATTTGAAAAATTTCCCTCAAATTCTGATCTGTTTCTCCCACCTCCAAGTGAGAAGGGCTAATTTTATAATATGAGGATTTCTTATTTGAGTAAAACATTAAAACATCTGTATAAAATGTTCCAGGTCCTGAAAGCACAGATTTAAAAATAACTAAACCCTCTGTGAGTTGTTTCCAGTTGTCTGGTTATTATAAATAACACTTTTGAGAACATCTCACGTGAATCTCTGGCCCCGTCTACTGTGTCTCCGATTATTCCTAGACAAGATTCCTTGAAGTAGGATTACAAGGGCAAATGCCAGTGCCCTGACAGCTGTTTCTGTCCCAGCTCAGAATCGCTGAGTGTCTGTCTCCTGCTCTAGGGCGTGTGAACGTGAAAAATGAGGAAATTGATGAAATGCTCAAGGAGGCTCCAGGTCCCATTAACTTTACTGTGTTCCTACAGATGTTCGGGGAGAAACTTAAGGGTAAGTTCATGTGTATTTCTGTTCATCTGTGTCTGTATAGGTATATATCTGTATATGTGTGTGTGTTGGTTTGTGCACCTGTGTGTGTCTGTCTTTATGTGTCTTCATCTTTGGGCATCGATTAAAAGCACTAGGAGAACATACAGGAGCTGGCAGATGAAGGCAAGGTAACATAGGAGAGGGAGAGAATAAAAAGAGCAGTTAATAGTGCTCCAAGGTTGGCCCTCATCCAGACCTCATACCAAGCACTTTAAATGCATTATATGCATCACCTTAGTCGAGGACGTAGCTTCTCTTCTTATCCTCGTCTACAGAAGGGGAACTGAGACTCAGAGACGGAAAGTCACGTGCCTGAAGCCACACAGCTAACAAATGCTGGAGTCAGGATCCAAATCCCAGTCTTTCTAAGTCGAGATCCATGCCTGACCTTGGGTTTGCTCCAGAAATAACTGGATTCTCAGCCCACGCTTTCAAAACACCAAGGCTCGGTGCTCAGAAGTGGTGAGGCCTTTCTTCCTTACCCAAGATTCTCAGCCACCCATGGCACATCAATCCCATTTTCTGTTTCAGGAGCAGATCCCGAGGAGACCATTCTCAACGCGTTCAAAGTGTTTGACCCTGAAGGCAAAGGAGTGCTCAAGGCTGATTAGTGAGTGGGCTGTGAGTGGTGGGAGGGGGACATGGGGGTTCCTTGCTTCTCCCCACAGCCCTCCCCACAAAGCCGGGGTCAATATCTGCTTTTCTCTCTCTGCAGTATCAAGGAGATGCTGACAACGCAGGCGGAGAGGTTTTCCAAAGAGGAGGTAACGGGCCCCTTCAGACACCCTCTGTACCCCAGTTACTGGCCTCACTTACTGGCCTCACTTACTGGCCCCAGTTACTGGAGAGGGACTCCCCCTCTAGACTCTCTTACATAAAATATCCCTGACCCCACACTGAGAGAGAATCTGCTCTGGTTTACTGAGCCCTTATCTCATTTCATTCCCTCAATCACCCTGTGAGGTAGTGACTAGCACTATGGTCATTTTACAGATGGCGAAACTGAGGCTCAGGGAGGCAAAGTTACTAGCCTAAAAGGACAACACTAATGGGAAATGCCGGGTCCTAGATCCAAACCTCTGTCTGACTCCAGGTTCTGCCTTCCTCGTAACACATTGAGACGGTGACGGCATCAATTTCCTGATGGACTGAAAGTGTCATGCAGGGTGACCATGTATTGTTGTGTAGGTTGTACACCGCACAATCCTCCTGGATGCCCTTAATAATATATACTGCAGAGTATATATTCGTTGCAAGTTTTTTCCAGCAGATGGCAGTAAAGTGTCTTGCTATAATTTTCTAAAAATCAGAACACAAGACTTTCTGGCAGGTGGCAGTAATGTGCCTGGAAGAAGGGGCACTATTGTTATCAATAATTCATCAAAGGCCCTGTATGAACAAGCAACTGTCTTGTCAACATTACTAATTAATCTTAATGAATCTATTTAAAATAGTCCCTTGCGCCTTTCAGGCCTGATTCCGTGAAGTTTCACATTTTACTAAAAATTTTATTTGAATTTCCTCCTTAAAATTCAAGCAGTTGAAAGAGCCTGCCTTTAAACTCCCACTATCTGTGACTTCGGACAAGCTCCTTAACCTCACTGTGCCTCAATTTCTTCATCTGTAAAGTGGAGACAATAATAGAATCTACTTCATAGTACACATGACGATTAAATGAGTTCAAATGTATAAAGTGCTGATACATGAAAAAGGTAATATGTGTTAGCTATTATTAACCCCAAATTAAAAAAACAATAATTAGCCAATATTCTTTAAGGACTTCCTGGTGGCTCAATGGTAAAGAATCCTCCTGCCAATGCAGGAGACTCAAGTTTGATCCCTGAATCAGGAAATCCCTTGGAGAAGGAAATGGTAACCCACTCCAATATTCTTGCCTGGGAAATCCCGTAGACAGAGGAGGCTGGTGGGCTACATTCCATAGGGTTGCAAAAGAGTCGGACATGACTTAGCAACTAAACAACTAAAAAAATTTTTAATGTAGAAATCACACATTAAAAAAAAATTAAATTTCCCTCGAAGAATCAAATTCCTCAAAGAGTCTGACTCCTTGCCCACATGGCCACAATGGCTGGCCCTGAGGAGTTATAATCTCTGTAGATGGACTATGTCTCCATTTAACCACAGTCCCCAACAGGCCCATCATGCTCCCCTACATAACCTGCCCACCCCTTTGCACACACAATTGAGTTTGCAATCCCTGCTTTCCCCATTGCAGGCTGGGTACCTAGGAACATCCCTGCAGGATGGCCCTTGGGGTCAGCACCTGGGGAAGGAAGCAGGAGGGCAGGGAGGGAGATGCCCATGGCACCCCATATCCTCCAGGCCCCAGCTGCCTCTCCACGTGGGCCGCCCTCCCCCCGAAATCCTCAGTATGTCTTGCTGGTTCGTTGCAGATTGACCAGATGTTTGCCGCCTTCCCCCCTGATGTGACTGGCAACTTGGACTATAAGAACCTGGTGCACATCATCACCCACGGAGAAGAGAAGGACTAAGGGAGTGGCTTGCCTTTGGGTGGGCAGATGGGGGCATCCATGCCCTCTTCTCATTTTTCCCAGCAGTGCACCACCCCCAACCCTGGCCAGTTGGTCATGTGGCTGCCTCATTTATCCACCTCCATCTTCTTTGCAGCCTTGGTGCCCTAGAGCTACCACGTGACCACACAGCTGGCAGATGGAAATTCACCCAGAGTCCGTGTTCAAATAAAAAGGAGGTCGTGTATTTGCTCATGGTGTGTCCTTGAGTAAGGAAGACCCTTTGCTAGTTCCCATGAGGCAGTATATTAGTTAGGGATGGCCCTGCTGCTGTTATTATTGAATTTTAGTGACTCTTTACTTAAAACAGATCTTCAGGGACTTGGGACTCTGCTTGTGGTCCAGTGGGGTCACCAGCAGTTCCTGGTTCTTGTCTATCCCTTCAGCAATCCTAGTGGAAAGAGGACACCTCTCTCTCTTTCTCCCAGATCCACACAAATCCCAAAACAGGGCCTGTGCAATACGGGAACCAACCCTGAAACAGGTGCAGTACTCTGACTAACCCCCTCGCACGGGGGTTGAAATCAGCCCCTTCCAAACCTTACGTGGCCTGAGGGTGGGAAGGGCCATTCCCAACGGAAAGTCCAGATGTATTTTAGGAGGAAGGGGGAGTAGATGTCAGGTAGTCTAAGTTTTCAAGGGAACCCCAAGAATCTGGGAGCTAGCCAAAGTGAAAGATGTACTGGGAACAAAGAGCTGAAGCTGGGATCCAAGTGGCAGCTGGGGTCACCTAGAGGGAATGAGACGGTCTGGGTGGTTGGAGGAGCCAAAACTGAAGTGAGTCTTTAAGGTTCAAGAACAATAACAGAGACCCCCCCAGAGGAGAAACTCAGGGTCTGCTCCAATGACATCACTTGCTGGGAAATGGGGTTCCTTTTGAGCCAACTGAGAAGGCAAGGACTCAGGACCCCATGCCATACCATGATGACCCTTCATGATCCACACCCTGTGATGACCCATGCCCCCCTCACATCCAGAACCTGTGACCTGGGGCTCCTGCAGAGACAAGGCCAGGCCCAGGAGAGGCCCCAGCTCATGGCACTCAATGGAGTTTGTATTTCAGGACAAGACATCCTGGACACAGCTCTACAGTGACACACTCATCCATGCGCCCCTCCCACACACAGATACAGACACAGGGCCTCCACGGCTCCCGGTTCCCACCTGTGAGTCTGCTGCACCCTATGTGGTTCTAGGATGTGAAATCAGTATTTTGGCTCCCATGTGGCCCCTACACTTCACCTGGTGAGCCGTGATGGGGGGTTACCATCTCAAGGGTTCTCAAGGGCCACAGTGACCTCTCACCACTCTTGCCACCTGTGCCAGCTTTGGATCTCCACCCTCCTGCTCCTCTACCCCATCCTGGGGAGGTGCCAGCGCCCCAGTCTCTTAGTAGTGAGTGTAAAGAGGCACTGGGGTTACAGAAGACAACATTTACTCTCTCTAGTTATGTACAAATGGCCAGAGCCGCCTCAGACTGTTACCTTCTTCTTGGACTTCAGCTCGTCCCCTTTTTCAGGCATGCTGTCCCTGTTTCGAGACTCTCTTGTGGCGTAGTGGCTGAGCACCATTTGCCGAAGGCTGCTGTGGTCCAGGGGCTGCTCCACTGCACCAAAGACGGGACCCGTGTGAGGAGTTCAAAAATCAAATGCAGCACAGCAGGAGGGTGGGCTTCCTTCCCAGGGCTAGCGCCCCTTTGCCCTGTTCAAGGAACTTCAAGCCTGGTTTGGTGACGCTCCACAGCACTGGGGGTGGGAGTGTGAACATTCTCCAAGTTCAGGGAGAGGGAGGACAGGCAGGGATGTGCTGCTCAGGGATGGCCAGACAATAACTGTCTTTTTCCTCCCAGACGAGGATGTGAAGGTGAGTTGGATTTAATATCAAGGAGATAGGGCTACCACGTGCAGTTGCTCAGGATGTAGACTGCACAAAGATACCTGTTTCTGCAGGACTGAAACCCACGCCCCCCCCCCCCCCCCCCGCCACACACACACACACACACACACACACACTTGATTGCCAAGCCACGTCTATCCAGCAGGGGTGGCTTTTTCTAATTAATCTGCCTAGAGGGGCTTCCCTCTTCTAATTTATACATGCAAGCCATAGAAGCGAGTGGGCTAAGAAAACCTTTATCAATATTCCCTTGAACAGAAATGAAGATATCATCTGTATATTCCTGACCTTGTGAGGACAGTGTTATCAATGGCTGTTCTCTGACACCCTCCTCATTTAAGAACTCAAAGGGTCAAGGGAAGCTGTGCTAAGGTGGCTGACACCAGCCCTGGTTTTCACTCCTGCTAACTTTCAGTTGCCTTGAATAAGTCAAACAGATGTGTGTACACCTGTGCATCTCTGCATATGCACATATTGGCAATTCCCTCCCTCCATTCTTGGCACACCTGCACACTTGAAATGCTGCTCACAGAAGAGGGGAAACTTTTTTAAAAACCAGTTTTTCCCCTCTGGTTACTGAAATCACACAAGGTCACTGTAAAAGAAATTCTAAGCAATGACAGAATTAACTCAGAAATACAAAGTTCTCTGCAACCCACCACCCAGAAATACCCACTGCAAGTCAGCATATTCACCCTCTTCATTATTATATATATAATCAAGACACTTTCCTTCCCTTCTTCCTCCTCCTCCTTCCTTTTCTCTCTCCTCTTCTCTCTCTCTTATGTACCAGGTTGTGAAAGGCAGTCTTGTGCACTGTAGGTTTTACACAGCATCCCTGGACACTAGATGCCATATACACACGTCACGTGTGTATCATACACACATAAACATGTCAGTTCATGTCAGCCCACAGCATTCTTTTTAGTGGCTGCAGAATATTCCATCACACGCATGGGTGAACTGTAACTTATTTAACCAATCTCTAACGGGCGAGCGTTTCAGTCATTTCCAGTTCAGCTGCCCTCCTACTTCCACCTTCGACCCTTGAGTAAGTTTTTCTCTGAAGGACCAATCCCCACAATCAAGATTACAGACTCTACGCATGTATCTGAAATCCAGGGTAATTATTAGGTAAGCCCATTTCACCTGTAACCTGCCTTCACTAATCAAGGTCATTTTCTTATTGGTACAAACGTCTCGCTTGTCCTCCAGGCAACATGTAGCCTAAACAATGTGTCTGCCTGAGTTGTTTTCTAGGAGCTTGGGTTCAGCTGTGTCTAGTTCCAGCTGAGCAGGTTAACCCTGGATAGAGCCACAGTCCTTCCACTGAGCACACGTGAGTGTCGCTGGATGACATCTTGAACACACAGAGGCCCACACTTAGTTACACCTCTACAGAACCAGGATTAGGGCACCACTTTCCAATCGCCTTTCCCCACATGTTCCATGCCTCAGATCACCAGGCATCTTTATTCTTTATCCCATAATCACCAGAGCCCCTTGCTTTCTGGGAGGCGGATTTTGGAGATTTGTCTCCCCATCTCCTCTCCTTGGCTTTGCGGACTTGCGAATGAAGCACCCTCTCTCTGCTGACCCTCCGTGTCTTGGCCTGGCTTGCTGCGCACAGCAAAAATGCAACCTGGCTCAGGAACATAACCACTCCTCAACCTTCCCGAACATGTTGCCAAATTGCCCACCAAACACCATGTGGGGCCAGAATTTACCCCCACCTCCAGAGAGAAGGGCTAGTTCCCTCAACCCCCACAAACCGCAGTACCACCAGCTTCTGCTTCCAAAAGTAAAGAAGATCCATGTGCCTGCGCCCGCAGGGCTACAGTTTATCTCTGGTGTGAACCAAGCCTCAGCTGCTTCAATCATGGGATAGGGGGACACAGATGGGGTTGGGGAAAGGAGATCACAGGTGGAGCGAGACTCAAGAGCATACGGTGAGGGTAGGAAATGGCATCAGGGAATCTCATCTGCTCATAACTTGCCATCTTGGAAATTTTGGCTACTTTAAGGTTCATGAAATGGTCACAGAGTAGTTGTAATTTTTTAAAGTATCCGAGATAACTAAACTTCAGAATCTGTGGCTTTGTCATCATGCTGTAGAAAGAAAACTCCAGGTAAGAAGAGAACTCACCTTCATCCAACTTGTCGCTAAAGGGGTCAGCCCCCAACACTGGAGGGATGACCTTGATGGGTTCTGCAGGCTTGAGGAGGGCGGAGCCGCCCCAGAAGGGGTTGAGGAAGGATGGCTGGACCTCCGCCTCTGCTACTTCCATTTCCATAAGCCGCTTGTAGGATTCTAACACCAGCAAGTCATTGGTCTTCTTCTCAATGATGGCTGGAAAAAAGGTGTAACCAAGAAGTTTGCCAGAGACCTGGGTCCTAGGGGAACTAGAGGTAGCGCTCCCTGCTGGAGAGGAAGAGAAGTAACAGGACGGGGGCAGGTGATGAATGCCTATAAGGACAAGGGCTTTCTCTTGGGTTACATCATTCATTCCCTAGAGAGCGCAATTTGGTTCTTGAGAGGCAAAACCAATCTGACTCTTTGATGTATAAGGCACGATGTACATAAAAAACATGAACAGTTATATGGTATATCAACTGTATGAAAATTCCATAAGGAAGAGCAGGCTCCATAGCGGACAATAATAAAAAGAAGGTTGAGGAACTTTTTTTTAACCCTAAAAATTGGGAGCCGTGGGCAAACTCTGCCTTAAACTACTGATCTTTTCCTCAGGGCTCTGAGTTTGGGGGAGCTGTCCTTCCCACTGTGTTTCACAGCCCCATGGAGTCATCAGAATAATTCATTCATTCATTCATTCATTCATTCCACAAATGATTATTGGATGCTTATCAGACCAGGCACGGTGCCTGAGACGCCACGAGGCATGGAGGGAACACAATGACCATAAACAATAACAGAGATGCAAACCCTGATGAAGCTCATGAGCTTCAGTGTGAATGGGAAGAAGGAGAGAAGGGCAAGTCAGCAAGTAAACACACACACTCCTCACTATCCAGATGCTTGTCATCTGAATTCAGTAACTATTGGGTTTAAGGGTTGTTTTTTTTTTTTTAATTTTCATATAACGCATACTGTTTCTCTTCTCTCTGAAAATCAGGGACCAAAAAGATTCACATCTGAAACTTGCTATTGGTTCTCAAGAACCTCCTCAATTCACACAATGAGAATTACCTGTATATAGAGACAAACTAGGCAAGGATTAAGTAATAGAATTGCTATGAGATTGAGTACCAGACCACCTGACCTGACTCATGAGAAATCTGTATGCAGGTCAGGAAGCAACAGTTAGAACTGACATGAAACAACAAACTGGTTCCAAATAAGGAAAGGAGTACATCAAGGCTGCTTATTTATTGTCACTCTGCTTATTTAACTTATATGCAGAGTACATCATGAGAAACACTGGGCTGGAAGAAGCACAAGCTGAAATCAAAATTGCCAGGAGAAATATCAGTAACCTCAGATATGCAGGTGACACCACCTTATGGCAGAAAGCGAAGAACTAAAGAGCCTCTTGATGAAAGTGAAAGAGGAGAGTGAAACAGTTGGCTTAAAACTCAACATTCAGAAAACTAAGATCATGGCATCTGGTCCCATCACTTCATGGCAAATAGATGGGGAAACAATGGAAACAGTGACAGACTATTGTGGGGGCTCCAAAATCACTGCAGATGGTGATTGCAACCACGAAATTAAAAGATGCTTGCTCCTTGGAAGAAAAGCTATGACCAACCTAGACAGCATATTAAGAAGCAGAGACATCACTTTGCCAACAAAGGTCCATCTAGTCAAGGCTATGGTTTTTCCAGTAGTCATGTATGGATGTGAGAGCTGGACTATAAAGAAAACTGAGCACCATAATTGATGCCTTTGAGCTGTGGTATTGGAGAAGACTCTTGAGAGTCCCTTGGACAGCCAGGAGATCCAACCAGTCCATCCTACAGGAAATCAGTACTGAATATTCATTAGAAGGACTGATGCTGAAGTTGAAACTCCAATACTTTGGCCACCTGATGGGAAAAGGTGACTCATGTGAAAAGGCCCTGATGCTGGGAAAGACTGAAGGCAGGAGGAGACGGGGACGACAGAGGATGAGATGACTGGATGGCATCACCGATTCAATGGATATGAGTTTGGGTAAACTCCAGGAGTAGGCAATGGACAGGGAGGCCTGGTGTGCTGCAGTCCATGGGGTCGCAAAGAGTCAGACACAACTGAGTGACTGAACGTAACTGATGAGAGTGAATAACAGTGGGTACAGCAGGACCAGCCTCAGATGGAGCAGCAGAGAGGGGCCTTGCTGGAGAGAGGACATTTAACCTGAGATCTGAGAATGAGGAACTGGGTGTGGGATAAGTATCCTAGGAACAGCCCATGCAAAGGCCCTGAGGTAGAATTAGTTGGGGGAGAGATTTGGAAATACAGAGAGGAGAACAGTGTGGCCACAGGAGGTGAGCAAAGAGGAAGAGCAGGACAAGAGATGATGAAAAATGTAAGCAAGGGGACTTCCCTGTGGTCCACTGGTTAAGAACCCACCTGCCAATGCAGCGGACACCAGTTCGATCCCTGGTCCAGGAAGATCCCACATGCCTGGGGCAACTCAGCCTGTACACCACAACTACTGGGTCTGAACACCCTAGAGCCTGGGCCCCACAATAAGAGGAGCCATTGCAATGAGAAGCCCGTGAACTGCAATTAGAGTAGCTCCCTGCTCACCACAAGAGGAAGCCTGCACACAGCAGTGAAGACCCAGGGCAACCAAAAATCAATAGTAAGTAAAAAATTTTTTTAAAAATGTAAGCAGGGGCCAGGCTATAAAGAAGTTGATAGGCTGTGGGTAAGAAAGAGTTAATACAGCAAAGTCTGACTTCTCTCCTTCGAAAAGGTTGCTTAGCAGTTTGGTCCTTGGACAGTATCAGGGAACTTGGATTTCAGGAAGGTCCCCACCACCATTAACTGTTAAGAGAGGCTCATCATGCCTTTGTTGTTGTTCAGTCGCTCAGTCGTGTCGGACTCTTTGCGACCCCGCGGACTGAATCACGCCAGGCTTCCCTGTCCTTCACTATCTCCCAGAGTCTGCTCAAACTCATGTCCACTGGGTCAGTGATGCCAGCATGCTTAATCCGTCTATTAAAAAATGTAGCTTATGCTATAAATACTTGCTGTTCTTTCTGGGGTCTGGAACTGGGGTATGTGCCAGGCTGGAGGTGCCTGTATGATCGGCCTCCCCGCCGCCCCCCACCCCCCCGCCAAGCGATGAGTAGCCAATGAGCTTCCCTGGTTGACACCATTTCACTTGTGTTGTCACAACTCATGGCTGGTGGGGATTAAGCACATCCTGGGAGACGACCCTTGGAAGCTTGCTCTTGATTTCCTCCATGCTTTCCCCCAAGCTCCTTTTTCCTTTACTGATTTTGCTTTGTACCTTGTGGCTGTAATAAATCATAGCCATGAAAATATGACTAAAGGCTGAATCCAGGAGCCCTCCTAGTGAATACCTGAAACTGACGGGAGGGAGGCGTCTTGGGAACCTCCCAAACACAGATGGTATTAAGAACCTTCGATTCTATTCTAAGAGCGGTGGAAGTCATTCATTCTAAACTGGCATGATCTCTGTGGGTGCATCTCCCTCTCTCTCCTGATCTCAAGGCCTAGAAATGTGTATTACAGTTAATAGGCATTTGCTACATGCCAGGCACTGCTCTGAGCACTTTATTTCTTTCTTCCCAATTTGAATGCTTTTCATTTCCTTTTATTGCCTTACTGCATTATCGAGGACCACCAACATAATACTGAATAGGAGTTGTGAGAGCAGACATCCTTGCCTTGTTCCTGATCTTAGAAGAAAAACATCCAGTTTTTTTTTTTTTTTTCACCACTAACTATGAGGTTAGCTGCAGGTGTTTCTGGAGATGCCTTTTATCAGGTAGGGAACTTCCCTTCTAGTTCTAGTTTGTTGAGAGTTTTCTTATTATGAATGGATATTGAATTTTGTCAAATACTTCATTCTGTATCTATTCACATGATCATGTAACTATGTCTCTAAGAACTACTTATTTATTTAACCTTCCCAACATTTTTTAGATGAAAAAACTGAGGCACAGAGAGGTTCAGAAGATTTCCCAGATAATTCCCTGATGGTCCAGTGGTTAAGCATCTGCTTTCCAACACAGGGGATGCAGGTTTGATGCCTGTTCAGGGAACCAGGATCCCACATGCCACGGGGCAACTAAATGCTACAACAAAGATCCCAATTGCCGTAACTAAGACCCAATGCGGAGAAGGCAATGGCAACCCACTCCAATACTCTTGCCTGGAAAATCCCATGGGTGGAGGAGCCTGGTGGGCTGCAGTCCATGGGGTCGCTAAGAGTTGGATACAACTGAGCAACTTCACTTTAACGCATCGGAGAAGGAAATGGCAACCCACTCCAGTGTTCTTGCCTGGAGAATCCCCGGGACGGGGGAGCCTGGTGGGCTACCGTCTATGGGGTCGCACAGAGTCGGACACCATTGAAGCGACTTAGCAGCAACAGCAGCAAAACCCAATGCAGCCAATAAAGAAATATGAAACACACACACAGACTCAAAAATCCATGTTTAAAAAAAAAAAACAACAGTTGCCAAAAGTCATACAGCTAGTAAAAGTAGAACCACGATTTGAACTCAAGCAGGTTGGCTTTAGTGCCAAGGCTTTAGTGCCAGGCTTCACCACCAGGCTCACTACCTCCAAAAGAACAAGTCCTTGTGCCTGCTCATAGAAATCTCTGGAAATGGTTGCTAAGAGTTAGTGGGCTTGACTCACCAAAGTACTGCGGGAGGTTGATATCCGTGACTTTCCCCGTCTCCCCTAACTGCACCAGGATCTTGGTGGCATCACAATTTATCTTCTTAAACAGGTTCTCCACTGAGTTCTTGAGATACTCCAAGGTCTTGGTGATCTCCCTGTAGTCGTTCTCGTACATGTCTGCCTCCTCCGTGGTCTTCTTCAGTTTCTCCTATGGCAGACCCCCAGTTCCCATCCAGGTCATCCAGGTGGCCACTCTGGCTGGGCTCAGCCCTCATATGTGAGAGTCTGAAACAGGGTCTCCAAACTGCAGGTTTGCAAACCTCTAAGGGGCTTCCCTGGTGGCTCAGACAGTAAAGAATCCACCTGCAGTGCAGGAGATCCAGGTTCGGCCCCTGGGTTGGGAAGATCCCCTGGAAAAGGAAATGGCAACCCACTCCAGTATTCTTGCCTGGAGAATCCCCATGGACAGAGGAGCCTGGCTGGCTACAGTCCATGGAGTCTCAAAGAATCAAACACGACTTAGAGACTGAACTGAACTGAACTGAGCGACTAACACTTTTCATACAAGGGGTTGCAAGAACAATTTAATGGGCCTCAATCCACATTTTTTAAGTGAAATAAAATAGATCAGAAAATAAAGAAAGACAGGAGAAGATGCTAGTATGCACTGGAAGTAGAGAGGATAGATATTATTTAATGTAAAGATTTGTTTCACTTACATATGTGTATGTGTGTGTCTGCATGTCTACTGGATTGCAGCATTTTTTAAAAGCTGTTGACTCATTTTTTAAAAATGAAGGCCCACGGGAAGAAATATATTTACATTGCAGTCCAATACATTCACACACTGTTGTTCAGTCGCTAAGTTGTGTCCAACTCTTTGTGACCCCATAGACTGGAGCATGCCAGGCTTCCCTGTCCTCCACTGTCTCTCAGAGTTTGCCCAAGTTCATGTGCATTGAATCAGTGATGCCATTCAACTGTCTCATCCTCTGCCGCCTTCTCCTTTTGCCTCCAATTTTACATGTGTGTTGCTGCTGCTAAGTCACGTCAGTCGTATCCGACTCTGTGCGACCCCATAGATGGCAGCCCACCAGGCTCCCGTCCCTGGGATTCTCCAGGCAAGAACACTGGAGTGGGTTGCCATTTCCTTACATGTGTGTATTTATATACATTTATCTAATCAAATGAAATTAAAGTTTCACAAATCAATATTCTTATTGTGTGTTCTAATATTTTCCATTCTGTCTGTTCTATTCCGTCTTGTTATCTTTAAATGCTGTGGCAATCCAACAAACCGATTTCACCATTCAGTTTAAACCACATTACTAGAGACCAGCGGTTCTCAAAGTGGCGTCCCAGGACAAGCAGCAGCAGCTCCATCAGGGAACTTGTCAGAAATGCAGGTTCCTGGGCTCCAGTCCAGACCAACTCAATCAGAGGCTCTAGGTGTAGGCTCAGCAATCTGTGTTTAATGAACCTCCAGATGGTCCTGGACACATGGTAAAGTTCGAGAACCTCTGTGAGTCCACTGATCACAATTTCAGTTTCACATTGGTATCACCTGGGAGCATTAAAACATTGGCTGCCCAGACCCCAGCCTCAGACATTCAGACATCCTGGTCTGGAGTGCCGCCTCGGCACTGGGAACTTTAAAGCCTCAAAGGTGATTCTGACTGGCAGCCCAGACTTGAGAATCGCTGCTCTAGGGTAAGTGCTTTGACGGCTTCCCACCTCTCTCCCTGGTTCTCAGCTTGCAAAGGTGAACTGGGCCCTGGAAGGATCAGCCTTGTCCCTACTAGGTCCATATGGACCATTCCAAACAAGGATCCCAGAGGGCCCTACCCACACTCCCATTTCCAGGTGAGGGAACTGAGGTTCTGAGGCAAGGGAGAAGGAAGCCGTGATTTGAACTGTCCCTCAACCACCACACCGGGCAGCTTCCTCTGTCCCAGCCACTGGAATATTCAGTTCCCAGGGCTGAATTTCCTCAGATGTCAGCCAGAGCCCCTCCTCTCATTCTAAAGGTGCAGTAAAAGATCACATGGTTAAAAACGCTTTTTAACAGCCTGATGTGATGTTGATAACACATGTATGTGTGTGCATGCTCAGTCACGCCCAACTCTCTGTGACCCTCTAGATTGTAGCCCACCAGGCTCCTCTGTCTATGGAATTTTCCAGGCAAGAATACTGGAGTAGACTGCCATTTCCTCCTCCAGGGTATCTTCCCGACCCAGGCATCGCGAACCCTCATCTCTTGTGACTCCTGCATTGGCAGGCAGATTCTTAACTGCTATGTCACCTGGAAGGCTTGGTAACACATGTCCGGCACCTAAAATGTTCCGAGCACTTTACACACACCTTCTTAACTAATCCTCACAATTGCCCCAGTTTCCAGATGAGGAATACTGAAGTCAGAGAAGATAAGTGAACTTGTGCTTACGTCATTTGTGTTGAGTTGTCTAAGAACCTGACCTTGGGCTCTTTATTTAAGCAATTATTTAGTAACAAGATGATGGTGACTTGAGGCTTTATTGACTCACAGGATAAACAACAATAATAATAGTTATGTTTATAGTTCTCTGCCCTGCAGTATGCCAGGCATGTACATGCAGGATTTTATTCAATCTTCACAGCCCTACAAAGTGAGTACAATTATTATTCCCATTTCACAGGTGACAAAACTGAGGTTCAGAGAGGTTAAGTCAACTTTCTCCAAGTACTAACATCAGGAAGTAACTCTTCTGGGAATCATACCCACGCCTTTGTTCCCAGGACCTGGTTGCTTAATTTCTATGCTAAACCTCCGGTGAAAGGACTGATTCCACCACTTCTCTCAGAGGGGACAATGAATGGAAGGTGAGTAGAAAAGGTTCCAAGAGTAAAGGAGATGGGCGTGATCTTTAGTAGGGGGTAAGAAAAGTGGTTCTAAGTGAGCCCATTGCTATTAAAACAAATTCTTTTGCTAAGAGTATTTGCATTTGAAAAGAGGCTCCAGGAAAGCCCAATGAACAAAGAGTTACTGGAGGACTTCAGACAGAGGTTGGGCGATGCTTGGGGTTGTCTGATCAGCCTCTCCAAGCTGTATCCCCCATTAGGCCTTCAAAACCCCACGATGCAGAGCAGCAACAGTCCCAACCCCAAGGAAGCATGTGAACACTGAGTGGCCAAGAGTCAAGGATGTGTGGGATGCCAAGTATGTGTCCAACTTGAGGGGGGTCTCCTTGAACTTGGGCCCTGCCTGAAAGTCTACTTTCCCCATTCCCGAATCCTGGGAGAAGTTGCTGAGCCTGAGAGGTGCTTTGCTGCCCTCCAGTGGTGCATTAGAGAATGGCAGGGCCGTCCCTGTTCACCACCTGCAATGCCAAGAACAGAAATCAGCTACAGAAAAAGGAAGGGAAATGACCCGTGAGCATAGTTCCTGGGACAGGAACTATTGGATTAGAACAGGGCTTTGCAATCAAACTCTGTGGTTCATATCTTTCTCAGACACTTGCTATCCATTCTCCCCTTATACCTTAATAACAAAATGGTTATCATTTCAGTGTAGCAATGTGCCAACTAAAAGCTGTATTTCCAACCATCCTTTGAAATAGGAATGGCCAGTAAGACACAGATACAGATGCTATTGACTGAAAATTCAAGGAAAGAATTTTTAAGCTGACTAAATCAATTAGCAAGGCCTTTTTTGCCCTCCCTACTTTCTTTCTGCTTGGAATGTATATGTGATGGCTGGACCATAATACAACCATGAGGCATCGTTGGGAATGTAAGCCACACACTAAAGATGGCCAAACTGGAAGGAGAAGCCTGATTTACTGATAACATCATGACCGGCCCTAAAGTGCTAATCTCCAGATTTACATTTTAACAAAGTAAATAAACTTCTATTGCACAGACAGTTATTTTGGGTCCCTATTATTAGCAGCTGAATGCAATGCAAAGCTCATACAGTATTGCAACTCCATGATGATGGGGATTGCTTCTCTGAACCTCAGTTTCCTCATCTGTAAAATAGATCATATCACCTACTTCATAGTGTTGTTGTGAGGATTAAATGAGATAGTGCAAGCCAAGCCCTTAGCCCAGTGTCTTGTGCATAGTAATTGCTCAGGAAATGCTCGTAATTACTATTATTGATTGAGAACAGGCCACAGCTAGGACAAGGGAGAGAGAGAAGTAAAGACAGAGGCAGAGATCTGTTTGGAACTCAGGGATGAAATTACCGGCACAAGGGCCTGGGATAGGCTTCCTGATGTGGGAGAGTCTTTAAAATGGAAAAAGCAAGCCTTTGTCTTTTTTAGGAACAAAAGTTTGCAGCAACATCTGCAGCAGAGGCTGCCTGTGACAAGGGGTCATAACATGTCAAGACATGACTCAGGCCAGTAGTCACAGGACAGACATCTTACTGCTACTGAGAATCAACTGACAGGCCATCAGACAGACAACAGAGACTCCCAAGCCCTCCCTCCCCAGGCTGGTCTTACCTCCAGCTCTCTCAGGATGGAGTAGCTGTCATCATGGGATGATTTCTGCTGGGATCGCAAGCGCAAGATCTCATTCTGCTCAGGAGAGAACCAGACCATAAGGAAAAGTGGAGTCCCCCTTCCTAGCACACCTCAAAATGAGCCAGTGCCTTGAAGAGTTCATGAGGACTTATTTTATTTTTTAAAAAATATCTAGAATATATTTTAATTTATTTTTAATTGGAGGATAATTGCTTTACAATGCTGTGTTTATTTCTGCTGTACACAATGTGAATCACCTATAAGTACATATATATCCCCTCCCTAGAGAGGATTTCGGAGAAGGCAATGGCACCCCACTCCAGTACTCTTGCCTGGAAAATCCCATGGACGGAGGGCCTGGTGGGCTGTAGTCCATGGGGTCGAGAAGAGTCGGACATGACTGAGCGACTTCACTTTCACTTTTCACTTTCATGCATTGGAGAAGGAAATGGCAACCCAATCCAGTGTTCTTGCCTGGAGAATCCCAGGGACAGGGGAGCCTGGTGGGCCGCCGTCTATGGGGTCGCACAGAGTCGGACACGACTGAAGCGACTTAGCAGCAGCAGCAGTGAGGATTTAAATTATCCATTTCAAGAAACCCCAGAACCCCTGGACCCCTCTTAGGTCGATGGAAGTTTTCTGATGCTTTTTAAATTAAAAGGAGGATGAGGGCATGAGTGGGTGGGTGCTTCTTCCTTTCTGGAGAATTGCCCCTATAATCAATAGGATTTGCTGCCATGGTGGCAATGTTCTATCTGCACTGTCCAGTACCGCAGCCATTAGCCACGCACAGGCACAGAGCTCTTACAATGTGGCTAGGACCAATGAGGAACTTATTTTTGGATTTAATTTAAATTGATTTAAACTAAAATCTCCCATGTTGGTGGCTACGGTAATGGACAGACAGCTCCAGAGCAGGGGTTCTACAACTCTACCGTGAATCAGAATCACCTAGGGGTTTGTGAAAACAGATATCTGGGCTCCACACCAGAGCTTCTGATTAAGTATGTCTGAGTGAGGTCCTGTGCTGTGCTATGCCTAGTCGCTCAGTCATGTCCAATTCTTTGCAACCCCATGGACTATAGCCTGCCGGGCTCCTCCATCCATGGGGATCCTCCAAGCAAGAATACTGGAGTGGGTTGCCATCCCCTCTTACAGCAGATCTTCCCAACCCAGGGATTGAACCCAGGTCTCCCGCATTGTAGATGGATTCTTTACTGTCTGAGCCACCAGGGAAGCCCAAGAATATGGAGCTTATCTCTTCTTCAGGGGAACTTCCTGACCCAGGAAGTTCCTGGGTCTGAGCCACCTACTGTCTGAGCCACCAGGGAAGCCCAAGAATATGGAGCTTATCTCTTCTTCAGGGGAACTTCCTGACCCAGGAATCAAACTGAGATCTCCTGCATTGCAGGTAGATTCTTTACCAGCTGAGCTACCTGGGAAGCCTGGGTGAGGCCCTAGAATGCACATTTCTCGCAGGTTCCCAGGAGATGCTGCCACAGTGGTGGCCCAGGGGCCAGATCTGAGAACTCCAGGGCTAGAACAGTGTATCCAAATGTAAAAGGCATGCACTCTTTGATGGGGCAATACCATTTCCAGGAATCTGTCCCAAGAAAATAGTAGGACATGTGGGCAAAGGTGGCCACTCAAGGCTATCCCTTGAGTTATTATTCATTATCTCCATTAGGAACAACCTGAATGTCTACTGGTTGTTGATTGGTTAAGTAAATAATGGTACATTTATATCATGCAGGGAAAGGGTCTCAAATTAAAATACAATTTAAATGCATATTCCAGGGTTATTTTCAGAGAATCTAGGTTTGTAGGTATGAGACAGGGCCTGAGGAATCTTCTTTTTTAAGAAGCATCTTGTGATATTATTACTACAGAGCATCTAGGGAGCATATAGGGGCTCCAGAAGCCACTATAAAGAACATAGGAATAAAAAGGTTTTTAAAATTATGTAAATTTACTTAAAATACCAGGGGAGAGAACCATAGATGATATTGGGTAAAACTGTTGGAGAAAAAAAGTTTATAAAACAGCAAACTATTTTGTTCGCTGCTACATTACCAGTGTCCTTCAAAAACCTTCCCTGCGATACTGGAGATGGCCACCAGAGGGAAGTGGCGAAGCGCCCAAATGGGAGGTGGCACACTCAGGCCACCTGGGCTCCTCTTGCTTGAGACTGGTCTGGTCTCTTCAGAGCAAATGAGACCCCAGCTCCTCTCAGCAAAGGAGGGAGACTATGGTCTGACCAGTTTATAGGGGCAGTGCACTCAGCTTCCTGTGAGAATGTGGGCTGGAGTTGTCAGATCTGATTTTTCTAGAGAAACCAGAAATCCACATTTTCATGTGGAATATCCTGACTTTTAAATGTTGGCAACTCACTAATTTTAAAATTTGGGTATGAAGGAGGCCAAGCAACAGAACAATGAAGGCTGTATTCATCAGTTTATGACCTCTGACTCCAGCCCTCTAGGTAAGAGTGAAGTCAGATGTTAGAATCCTAAATGTTTTTGACTTAAATCTGAACCCTACTTTGGGCAGAGGTGCCACAAGAGGGCAGAGATAAGGTCTCAAACACCCCCTCCAGTAACCCATCTCACCTCCACCCCCTTCATCCAGAACCACTCCATGTCATCTGTTTTATATACTCATGTTTCCCCATACCCTAGTTTAGAGAAAAACTTCGGTAGCTTTTAAGGAAAGCTTGGAAGCTACTACTCCAGTCCGAATATGTCATTCTACAGGTGGGGAAACTGAGGCCCGGAGAAGGCGGGAGTTTGGCCATCTTTCCTCAGACACACTTGTCCTCACAACAGAGACAGGCTGTGTGGCTGAAGAAGAAAGGAGAGTGCCCTCAAGGTGACTGGGAAGGTCAAGGTCAGTTGCTGCTGCCTCCCACTGTGTGCAGGGCAGTCCTGGGCTTTGGGAATGGACAGGGCACCCACGAGGGCGCCTGTCCTCTGGAAGACAGGCCTCCTCTCCCCTTAGCTCTCTGGGCCACCCAGCCAAAGGAGGACCCCAGCTGGACAGTGGAAGGAGAATGAGATTGGGGGTACTTGCCCACCCTCCTGGCAGGTCATTCGTTTGGCTACCGGCCACCAGGAAAGACACACAGACAGCCTTCTCCACATACCTGCCTCCTGGTTCCAGAAACTGCTCCCTCACCTCACCCATTCTGGAGCTCAGCTATGCGATTCTGCACATTCCCTCTTTAATTTCTTTAGACCTTTGTAAATAGTCTCTTTTTTAAAAGCTCACCTCTCTTTACCCATTTTGGGCATGCCATCTGTTTCCTGTGACAGCCCACCTCCGTTTCCACGTGTCAGCTGTACTATTATTATCTATCATTATTACTATCTATTAGAAGCTTTCTTTAAATTGACCAAATTTTGTGTAGTTTGTTTATCACTATTTGTTTACTGTTATTTTTACTACCTGGGCTACCCAGGTGGTGCAGTGGTAAAGAATCCACCTACGAATGCAGGAGACTCAAGAGGGGCAGGTTCGATCCCTGGATCAGGAAGATCCCCTTGCCTGAAGAATCCTATGGACAGAGGAGCCTGGTGGGCTACAATCCACGGGGTCACAAAGAGTTGGACATGACTGAGTAACTGAGCATGCACAGATATTACTACTACTTACCACCCTCAGGAATCCTCTCTATAGAATCACAATGCTCTGCAAGCTGTTCTTTCTAATCCTCATTAAAATTAAATTCATCACTGATTTTGAAAAAATTAAAATGTTTTCCCCTGTCTTCTAGCTACTGTCTACTTGCATGTGGCCCCGCCTTCAGGAAATGGTGACACTGCAAAAGGAAGGGCTCCCCTAGGTTCCCACCCAGCACAGGGACCTCAGAGGGAAGAGTAATGAGTTCTCAGAGGAGGTGACATTTGTCAGGACTAATGGCTGGTATTGCATCAGAAGAAAAGTGGGAGGGGTGGGGAACAGCATGAGGGAAGTTTCAGAGAAGGGAAACAGGGGGTAGCTGGGACTGGCAGCTGATGGGAGTGCCTTGAGGGTCGTGATGAGAGCTGAGCCTGCAGGGGCAGGTTGAAGCCAAATTCTGAAAGGACTGGAGTGTCATGCTAAGTTTAGACTCTCTCTGTGCAGAGAGTTCCAAAGGCTGTTTATGTGTGTTCTGGGGAGTAAGCAGCAGTTAAGTTTGGGAAATTACAGGTTCAACAAAGGTAAAGAGTTTCTTTACTGCAGGACTTATCAGAGCCTTTACTATGCTCACGTACATCAGTTCTCTCCAAGATCAACTTACCATCTCTCCTCAATTCTACAAAGCTGTTTATTGACAGGGGTCAGCCAGCTCTTAAGGCAAAGGGCCACATAATCAGTATTTTGGATTTTTCAAGCCACCTATGGTCTGTCTTGCATATTTTTTTCTCTTACAACCCTTTAAAAATGTAAAAAACAATCTCAGCTCATGGGCTGTGCAAAAACAGGTCAAAGGCCATATCTGGCTGTGGCTACAGTTTACTGAACTCTGGATTATAAGACATACCATGGATTTTAAATGTCACTTCTCAGGGGTAAGGGGACATGAACCTATTAAGTGTATGTATCAACTGAAAGACAAATACCAGTTTCAGGAAGGCTAAAATGTAGAGGGGAGAACACTGGGGGAATATAGTATTTCCCAAACTTTTTTTGACTTGAAGTTCTTTTTTCTGCAGAGCAGCTCAAAGAGTGTTCTGAGGAACCTGCCTTGGGGAAGGCTACTGCGGGAGCAGGTGGGCCCCTGGGCTGGGAAAGGAGAGGTGCCCCGACCTGGATTCTCTCTATCTTCTTGTGCATCATCTCCATGTCATTGTTGAGCTCTGTGACATATGTGAACCGAGCAAAGTTCTTCTCCTCCTTGGCCAGAAACTCCTCGATGAGCTGATTCAGGTTCCCAGTTTTTGTGAGTTTCAGCAGCCGGAGGTGAGCCACCTCATAGCTCTCAAAACTCGCACCCTTGCTCTTCTTCCCATACTTCTTTGCCTTGAGAGCTAGAAAAGGAAGAACCAGCAGCTGTGAGTCTGAAAGGGAAGCCGCTCAGAGCACAGCCTGGCAGAGGAAAGAGCTGCATAACATTATCACCGTGCCCCAGGGAGGGGGCTAGACTTTCCCAGGACAAGGAGGGGGAAAATGAGAGATGAAGTTTCTCAGAAACACACTTCTAGCCATACAGTGCAAATGAGAAGGTAGAAAGGGACAGAAGGGCTAAAAGACCAAAAATCAAATGCAGCTACACAGGGGGCCCTCTGAAGAGCTCAGATCTCAACCTGTTCAGGACAGAGTTAACATAGCAGCCCTGAGACTGCTCTGCTTAGAAAGGTCTGTTTGCAAGGCTGGCCCTTCACCTTCATCTGGAAACTTAAATGGTGAACATTTCCCTACACTGATATAAAACTGTCCGCAAATGGTTAAGAGTGGCTCCTGTGCCCTGACTGTATGGACAGTGTGGCCGAACACCTGCCCTCCTGCTGGGAGCCTGGAATCTTGGGATGTGCTGGGGAGAGAGGGCCTACACGACCAGCCCCCAGTAAGAATCTTGGGCATCGAGTCTCTAACGAGCTCCCCAAATAGATGACTCTTCACATGTGTTGTCAAAATTAGAGGCTGGAGGAATTAAGCATATCCTGTGTGACTCCACTGGGAGAAGATCCGGGAAGCTTGTGCCCGGTTTCCTCTGGACCTCGCCCCGTGCACCTTTTCTCCCTGCTGATGTGTCTACATCATAGCCATGTTTGCAATGATGTGCTGAGTCTCGTGAGTCCTCCTTCAGAATCTCCAAACATGGATAGGGCTGTGGCAACCTCCAATAAAACAAGTTGCTCCTCTAAATAATAGAAGCAGAGCCACAAGGTGAGGACATACCCTGTAGGTTAGGGATGGCGGATAAAATCCAACTCATCTAGCTAAATTTGAATTTCAGACAAACAATGTATTTTTTTTACATAATTCTACATATTTATTTATTTATTTTTAATTTTATTTTTAAACTTTACAATATTGTATTGGTTTTGCCAAATATCGAAATGAATCCGCCACAGTATACATGTGTTTCCCATCCTAAACCCTCCTCCCTCCTCCCTCCCCATACCATCCCTCTGGGTCGTCCCATTGCACCAGCCCCAAGCATCCAGTATCGTGCATCGAACCTGGACTGGCGACTCGTTTAATACATGATATTATACATGTTTCAATGCCATTCTCCCAAATCTTCCCACCCTCTCCCTCTCCCACAGAGTCCATAAGACTGTTCTATACATCAGTGTCTCTTTTGCTGTCTCATATACAGGGTTACAAACAATGTATTTTTAAAAGTATAAATATGTCCTAGTTGTAGATAAACCACAAATAATTCTTTAGTGTAAGTGTCTTTCAAATATTGCATGGGACTAAAATTTTATTCTTTGTGTATCTGCAACTTAAATTTAATGGTGTCTTGTATTTTTCTTTGCTAAATTTGGCAACCTTGCTACAAGGAGACTTGGGCACCTTCAGTTGAGAGAAAGAGGTATTCGGTGGAGAGAGAGATATACCTTCTTCCTTTTTGGACTGCTCCTCGAATTCAAGACGATCATTCAGCTTGATGAGCAAGAAGGATTTGAGCTTGGTTTCATGATCGTAGACACGCTCCAGCTCTCGGATCTCCAGGTTGTACTGAGAGATGTCCTTCTGCTGGCGGTCCTTCATGGCAGCCATTCGAGCCATGGCTTCCAGCCTGGGTGGGGGGAGGGGAGCACAACAGAGTCTGAGTGTCCAGAGGCTCCTTCCTTCTCCCCCACTTCTCCCTACCAGTCCAGACGGACTTCATTCCTGGGCAGTGATCATCCCTTCTTTTAATCATGGAGATTCCTGGGAGTAGAGGAACCACCTTCCTCACCTGAATGACAGGAGCTCACAACTCTAGACCACCGTCAGGAAATGATTTTCTATCGTCATCTCTGTCACCATCCTTATCATCATCACTACCACCACTGCCGTCAGCACCACCATCAGCATCACCATCACCCCATCACCACTACCAACACCATCACATCACCACCATCAGCATCATCAAACATCACCATTATCACTATCACCATCATCATCACCCCTTGTCAAGTAGAATACTATGCCCCAGCCACTCCCTTATATACTCATATGTTTTAATATTTATTTATTTGGGCTGCCCCAGGTCTTAGTTGTCACACGTAGGATCTTCGATCTTCATCGTGGCATGCAGGATCTTCTTAGCTGCAGCAAGCAAACTCTTAGTCTCGGCATATGGGATCTAGTTCCCTGGCCAGGGATTGAACCTGGCTCGCTGCATTGGGAGTGTGAAGTCTTAGCCACTGGACCACCAGGGAATTCCCTATACTAATACTATTTAATCCTCACTTCCACCCAAAGAAGTCCTACAATAAATTAGTGGTGATGCAGCCAGGGTTCAAACCCAGATCTCTCTGGCTCCAAAACCTGCACTCTTCACATGTGAACTCATGCCTTTTGCCCCTCCGGGGGTGAAGCTGGAAAACAGTCCAGACTGAGAGGGATCCCTAGGACTACAGGCAGGGACACCTGGTGGAGATGATACAGAATAGGGGTTTAAATCTCAGCTCCACCACATCTGCCACTTACCTGGATCTCAGGTAAGCATTTTGACATCTCTAAGCCTCCATTCCCTGGCCTGTAAAATGGGGATAATAACTCCTAGGGTTGTGGTGAGGGTTGAAATACTACCCAGAGCATCTAGCATCATGCTTGGCAGACACACAACCAGGGCTCGGACTTACGATGATGATGGTTTCAGGTTCCTCAATGCATAAGCACAGCGGGTAGAGGGGTAAGAAGCCCAACAGGTGGCTGAGACATCTCTGCCCCCAAGAGTCTCTCCCCCAGCCTACCTCTGCTCGTAGGCCTGCGCAGACTGCTCGATGGCCACATTCATTGTTTTCTTCTTTGTCAACAGGCGCCGACGAAGATGCTGGTAGACGTTGTCGTAAGCAGCCTTCTCATGCCTCAGGTCCTCGATCTCCTTCCGGAGCTTCGCGTTGGTGGTCAGCATCTGGTCAAAGTGTACAGTGACCTGCGAGGAGGGCTGCGCTTCAAAACGAGGCTCACTCCTGGGGCGCGAGACAAGCTTCCAGAAGGCAGCCGGAGCGTTGAAGCGTCTTCCCCACACCTCCCACCCCAGGCCCACAGAACCACGGTTGGAGTACTGCCTGGTCTGTGTGTACACCGTCGTTCACCTTCTCCTGACTCAACCAATGAAATGTATGCCTGCTAATGGCTTCACAGACATCATTCTTTCCTTCTCCCAAGGGAGGGAGAGCTGTTTGCAGAGATTTTGTTTGGCCGCATTGCACCATGTGGGATCTTAATTCCCCATGTCCCAAGTGCATTCATGCACATGTGCTGTTGTGTCCAACTCTGTGCAACCTTATGGACTACAGTCCACCAGGCTCCTCTGTCCATGGGATTTCCCAGGCAAGAATACTGGGAAATACTGGGGTGGGTTGCAAAGTCATTTCTCCAGGGAATCTTCCCGACCTAGGGATCGAACGCATGTCTCCTGCACTATAGGTGGATTCTTTACCACTGAACCATAGGGAAAGCCCTTAGTTTCTCAACCAGGGATCAAACCTGTGCCCCCTGCAGTGGAAGCAGGGAGTCCTAACCATTGGACAGCCAGAGAATTCCCCCAGAAGACACCTTACGTACAAGATTCAAACGGGTTTCCAAAATGTGGATCTGTTTTTGCAATTTCCGGGGGTTATTGGCCTCCTGTATTTTTGTGAAGATCTGTCTTTGGTTTATAATTTTTTTCTCCATCTGAACAATCTGAAAAAAAGAGAGAGAGGGAAAAACCCAGCTGTGTTAACATCTGTACGGGGACAAATGCAATAGTTCACTAACTCAAGCATGCTAAAACAAAAACTACCATGTTATTTCTTTTCCTATGAATAGAATTTGAATTTCTCTCTTGGATGTGGACTCAGTCAGTTTGGGACAAAATGAGCAACTAAGAGTTTTTATTCTCACTTGTGCATGTAAATTTCACTCACATATGGGCAAAAATTTCACCTGATCCTAAAGCCACTGTTTTCCTGAAGAAATGGCATTGATTCTCTCAAGAAGCCTTCTGTAACCTTGTTTTTGTTTGGTTGGCAGGTTTTTTGTTTGTTTCTTTTTCTGACTCTTACAATAATGGGGATGCTAGCGACCCTTAAAGAGCAGGTCATGAGGTGTCAGACACCCTGCAACATGTAAGACAGCACCAGACATCCAAAAAATTGACCCCCATCCCTTGTGACTGTTCAGTGCACCTTGGATGTCAGGCAGGTGAAAATCCTCTCTATAATCTATAATCTGTACCTAGAATCAAATTGTCTTTTGCATATACACACACAACATTTTTCATTCTTTTTTTTTTTTAACTTTTGGCTGTGCTGGGTCTTTGTTGCTGTGCATGGGCTTTCTCTAGTTGCAGAAAGCAGGGGCTACTCTCTAGTTGCGGTGCACAGGCTTCTCGTTGCTGTGACTTCTGTTGCTGCAGAGCACAGGCTCTACAGTGCACATGCTTCAGTAGTTGGGGCTCTTGGGCTGTAGAGCACAGGCTCAACAGTTGAGGAGCATGGGCTTAGCTGCTCCGCAGCACGTGGGATCTTTTCCAGCCAGGGGTGAAGCCCACGTCTCCTGCATTGGCAGATGGACTCTTTACCACTGGACCACCAGGGAAGTCCTTTCATTCAGTTTTAATAGGCAAGCATCCAGGAATGGAGTCACTGTATAAATCAAGAGAATGTTCATTGATTTGTCTGGAACTTAACCAAGAGTTGGCCATCATTTTGGAAATCTTGACACCAGCACAACCTGGATCATCTTCTGGTTTTTGTTTGGCCATGCTGTGAGGCTTGTGGGCCTCTTAGTTCCCTGACCATGGATTGAACCTGGGCCACTGCAGTGAACACAGCAACTGCTAACCACTGGACGGCCAGGGAATTCCCATGGATCATCTTCTTTGAGTTGTGGATACAACAAGCCCAAATCAATGTGCAGTGTGGAATCTGGCCCACTGCCTGTTCTCATAAAGTCTTACTGGCACACAGCCATGCCCATTCTTTGCATTGTCTATGGCTGCTTTCAGGCTATGAAGGCAGAATGGAATAGCTGCAGCACAGACCACGTGGCATGTAAAGCCAGAATATTTACTATCAGGCCCTCTGTGGAGCAATTTGCCAGCCCTGTTCTAGATAAGTCAGGCCAAAATGAACATATCGAAATACATATAATTTAAGTATAAATAGCTTTCCTTTATGTTTCCTTTATATTATAGTTATAGCATCATATTGATTTAAAAGAAGAAGGGTAAAGGATTATATCATCTATAAATTTTACTTCAGGATTTTAAAGGAGGTATTATAAAATATTTGCTGTTAAAAAGAGGTGCTGGCAGTTGAGTGATTCATAATTTCAAGTGTCAATGACTAGAAAATGATTAAGTTCATTTAGGCTCAGGACTTGTTAAAAATATGCTTTCCTCAGAAGAACTTCCTCTGCTTTTATGGGCACAGATCTCAGCAGCCTCCCTTAAGGGGTAGCAGCTTGTATCAATTAGGAACACATGCAACAACAAATTACAGAAAGCCTGGCTAAATAGTGGTTTAAACAAATTATGGTTTATCTTTCTCTCGTAATACATTGATGGCTTAGGTTCAGTAACAGAAGGATGTAAGGACAAGATCTGTATAATTCACCTGACTTCTCCCTCAAAACATGGCTGCCACAGCACCAGCCTTCACAGTTATGTTCCATGGAGGAAAACAGAGGAATAAATACGGATGAAGGATAAGACCTATATCTAAGACGTTTGCTCCTTCGAAGAAAAGCTATGAAAAATCTAGATATTATACTCAAAAGCAGAGACATCACTTTGCCAACCAAGGTCTGTCTAGTCAAAGCTATGGTTTTTCCAGTAGTCGTGTATGGATGTTAGACAATAAGGAAGACTGAGCACTGAAGAACTGAGACTTTCAAACTTGAGAGTCCTTTGTACAGCAAGGAGATCAAACCAGTCAACCTAAAGGAAATCAACCCTGAGTATTCATTAGAAGGACATATACTGAAGCTGGAGCTCCAATACTTGGCCACCTGATGCAAAGAGCTGACAATGGAAAAGACCTTGATGCTAGGAAAGATTGGATCTCACACAAAGGAAAAGTGGATCTCACACAAAACTGGCAAGGTATAGAAATGCTGCTTATGATTGACATCAGCCAGGTTTTGGACTTTAGCTGGAACACACTGTCTCCCTCCCCCACAAATTCCCTCAGAGCAAAATCAAATTGCTTCATCAGTGCTGACAAAGTCAGGTTCAAGTCAAGCCAGGTTCCTTTTCCACTTGGCTCTCCTTTCCTGTTCTATGCACCAGGCAACATCCTCAACACAAACCCACTCCAGCTCTCTTCTGATATAAAACAAATGACTTGCTTTGATTTATGGGAGGGTAGCGTCCTCCCCCATATATCAGGTGTGGCCTCTGCAGCTCTGAAGGGCTGCCTGTCCCTGCCTGAGCTGACCCCTAGAGTCCTCAGGTTCCAGCTCCTTGCCAAAGAAGTTATGGCATCAGCTCTTGTGACTAAATTCAGAGCTGTATTCCCTTTGGCACCTTTATGTCAGACACTGCTTTTGTGATGCTGAAAGTAATTAGGCTTCAGCCCAATGGGAGACATTACCCAAGCCTGTAGGTGAAGGGGAAATGCACTGCTACGCGAGATGCCCAGCAGGAATGCATCAGCTTATTAATTATTCTGTGAGGCCAAGCAGGGCCCAGTGGTATCCTTGCCTCCAGTGACCCCTTGAAAGGACAAAGTTCTGGACACTGTGTGGTGGACACAGCAGGAGGGGATCCTGGGAGCTGGGATGGAATTAGACCAAGAGGGTTTTTGTGCTGGGCAGTGAGTGCCATAGTCTTTGGAGGATTAGCAAACTAAATCGCCTTTTCTAATGTTTCTGAGAATCCACATCCCTGTTTCTTTTTTCAATTTTTCTTTGTTCACTTTTTAAAGCATTTTTTTCCCTTTGATGTGCACCATTTTTAAAGTCTTTATTGAATTTGTTACAATATTATGGGTTTTTTTTTAATGTTTTGGTTTTTTGACCGCAAAGCATGTGGGATTTTAGTTCCCCAACCAGGGATCGAACCTGCACCGTCTGCATTGGAAAGCAAAGTCTTAATCACTGGACCACCAGGGAAGTTCCCTCTTTGTCCACGTTTATTGCCTTTTTCTCATACATTCATATATTCATTCATTCACTCATTCATCAATGTTTATCAAACCGCCGCTTGATGCCAGACAACAGGGGTATGACGGTATCCAAGACAGAGTGGCCCCTGCCCTCAGGGAACCTACAGTCTAGGACTGGAAGCAACCCAGGAAGCATGTTGAGTCCTAGAAGAGGGGAGACAGAAGATAATTTGGACACACACAGAAGGGGCACATAGCAGAGAAAAATGAAGGGACAATTATCCTGCATAAACAGCATTTGAGCTGAGACCTAAAGGATGAATAAGACTCCTGCAAGCAGAAAGGATGGGGCCCAGCACTCCAGGCAGAGGGAACAGCATGTGCAAAGGCAGAGATGAGACACAGCAGTGTGGGTCCATAAAGGCAGCCAGTGTGGATGGAGCACAGAGGACAAGGGAGGTGGGGGTATTTACTTCAGGTTCCAGAGTGCCCTACTTCTCTGAGTACCCCCACTGAGTGTGCTATTTGTTCCTGGCCAGGAACCTAATACCAGGGGGATATACTTTAAATTGGAAAGAGGCCATAGAGAAGGCCTCCCTGAGACCTGAGAAAGTCACCTTTAGGCTGAGAAACGGAGAAGGCAAATGGCACCTACTCCAGTACTCTTGCTTGGAAAACCCCATGGATGGAGGACCTGGTAGGCTGCAGTCCATGGAGTTGTGAAGAGTCGGACACGACTGAGCAACTTCACTTTCACTTTTCACTTTCATGCATTGGAGGAGGAAATGGCAACCCACTCCAGTGTTCTTGCCTGGAGAATCCCAGGGACAGGGGAGCCTTGTGGGCTGCCATCTCTGGGGTCGCACAGAGTCGGACACGACTGAAGCGACTTAGCAGCAGCAGCAGCAAGCTGAGAAAAAGATAAGCAACTAGGGTGAGGCATTTGGGGGCAGCATATGCAAAGGCCCTGAAGTGAGAAAAGACAGCATTATTTGCGGGGCGGGGGCGGGGGGGGGGGTTGGAGAGAAAGTCTTTTGCAGCTGGAGTGAGAAGACTTAAGGAAGGAATAACATGGGATGAGCCTAGAGGGGTAGGCAGGGGCTAGATCACATAGGGACTTTCAAACCACAGTAAGGGATGAATGCTGTCCAGCAAATGTCTCTAGTTCTTTGTTTTCTGGATCCATGAGGACTGCACTTCCTAGGCCCTTTTGTGAATGGGTAGAGTTGACTATTTTTGGATGGGTATGGGCTCTGGGGGTATTTATGGGTTCTGTAGACTGTCTTGAGTCAATGGGTCATGAGCAGACATGACACACTGGAGCACTCAATTGCCAGGGTGAGACCCTCAGGATCTCATTTTTTTCTACCACAACCCCTGGCAATGTCCAAGATGGGGGCTAACCCATCAGCCTGGCTGCAGGATGAGAGGATTTAAGAGCCCCTAGCCAATCCACAATAGACCATAAATCATGTACGAAAAAGAAGCCTTTGTTGTTTTAAACCACTGAGTTGGGGAGAGGGAGTGTTTGTTACTGCAGCATACCTAACCTCTCCTGACTGATACAGTAAGGATTTGGGAGTTTATTCTAAGTGTAATAGGGAGGCACTGGAGACCACAGTGGGGAAATGGATCAACAGAACTGAGAGATTAGGGGTTACAATGGTGGTAGAGACAGGTTTAGAAAGGCCAGCAGTGCAGCGTGTGGTGGGGAGCACACCTTCCCCTTGTTCAGTGTTCTGGTTAACCCTTTAAGAGAAAGACCACACCTTCTCATCCAGTTCAGCCAACAGCAGTTTCATTGATTTAATCAGGGCCTCGTAGTCCTCCTTAGTTTGCAGCAGGAAACGCAGTTCCAAGTAGTTTTTCTCATTGAGATCCAGGTTCCTGGAGGACTTGATGAGATTCAAAAGCAGGGTGATCTCATCCTGCTCCTCCTGCAGGGTCTTGATTTCCTTGCTGTTGGGAAAGCAGCACATGATTAACTCTGAACCCCTGGCTTTGCCTGGATTGGACACTCCAGGCCCCTTGACCCTGAAAGGACACTCAGAGAGGTACTTCCCAACCCAGAGAGTTGGAAGGAACTCACACAAGGTCTCTAGTCCAGGTCCTGAACTTACATCACCTCTGACCCAGTTCACTGCAACTTCCACTGCTCTGCGCCCTTCTCTGAGTGATACCTTTTTTTTTCTCCTCAGAACAATTTGCAGCTGTGCCTGTCAAAACCCATTACCTAGACATGGTGGGAGCCCCCAAGTTTTCTTTCGCCAGCAGCTCACTGGCATCTGTCTGATGTTGCAGACCTTCTTTTCCAGCTTTCCAGCCAATTATCTCTGGTAATGACAGGCAAACCCATCAGACAGGATCTTTCGACTGTGCATCAACACAGAGCTGCACAGGAACCTCTAACCGCCACCAGCTCCTCTACTCAGGGGCTAATGATTTACGAAATTGGCTGACATGAGTCTTCCTTCTCTCCCTTGTCTACTCCAGAGAAGAAAGGGGGTCGAGGACATGGGCAAATGCAGACTTTGAAAAGAAAAGAAGGCTCGGGCGACTGCACAGCAATTGAACAATGTGAAATGGCACAGAGGCCGAATTTCTTGCAAAGTCCTTGCAGCCTATTCCTGCTGTTCAGTGCGATTTGCAGGCTTGCTGCCTCAATGTCCTTTGGAAGCTTGGAGAAATGCAGCATTTCAGGTCCCAACCCAGGACCTACTGAATCAGAATCTGCTTTGCAACAAGATCCTCAGGTGACTTCTATGCACTTTAAAGTTTTGGAAGCACCACTCTAGAACAGTAAAGAACATTCAAGGGCAAAAGGTCTGCAAAGACTTTTCTATTAATGATAAAAAGTAAATATTTTAGGTTTTGTGGGCCAGAGGACCTCTGTTGCATCTACTCAACAGGGCAACCATATGAAACACAACAATGAATAGGTGTGGCTATGTGCCAATAAAACTTCATAAAAACAGGCAGCCAGTAAGACTTGGCTCATGAGCCACTACTGCTCTAAAGCAGCACTGTCCAGTAGATTATTTTGCAGTGATGGAAATGTTCTCTAGTTGCTCTGTCTGATAGCATCCACCAGGCACATGTGGCTACTGAGCACCTGAAATGTGGCTGGTGAAACTGAAGAACTGAATTTCTAATTTTATTAACTGTGACTAATTACCAATGTAAATGGCCACATGCTGCTAGGGACCACCAGAGAGCACACCTAGTTCTAGAGCATCTTGGCTTCTAAACCTGGCCCTTGGGACTTCTCTGCCCCTCTTAAGCCCCTCGTGGGAGGGGTTTTTGTAAAGCTACAGAGAAAAAAGAGAGAGAGCAGGATAATCCATCAAAGACAGGCTTTCAGGGTGTAGTAAGGTCAGAAAAAAAGCGAAACAAAGGTTTGTCCATCTTTAGGCAGGGCTGGGAGTGCAGTGAGGGGAGTGAGGTGCTTCAAAAATGAAGGAAATCTTCACTTTCAGGGTGGTGTAGGTGCAAGGTCAGCACTGGGGAAAAACACTTCCTTAAATATTGTACCCTAACCACCTCACTTAGCTCAACCCAGTTTTCCTCCTATTTGGGGTGTTTATGTCTACTCTTTCACTCCCCTCCCCCGCTTCAGTTCCATCACAGTGAAACCAGATCAAATGGGCTGGGGTAGGGTAGAGTAGGATGCAGAAGAGTAAGAAAGATTCAAGAAAAACTGAAGACACACCAGGAAGCAGGCATTCCCTGATGCCCACACCAAGGACAGACTGTGAATCAAGGTCTCCAGGCACAGAAGTGCAGGCTGTGGACTGCACAGCCCAAGGGAGCACCATCTACTTGAAAACATATCACCGATTTGCTGACTTATTGTACTTTTCTGAGAGACAGTTCAGCTCAGTCGTTCAGTCATGTTCAACTCTTTGCGATCCCATGAACCGAAGCACGCCAGGCCTCCCTGTCCATCACCAACTCCCGGAGTCCACCCAAACCCATGTCCATTGAATCGGTGATGCCATCCAACCATCTCACCCTCTGTCGTCCCCTTCTCCTCCTGCCCCCAGTCCCTCCCAGCATCAGAGTCTTTTCAAATGAGTCAGCTCTTCGCATCAGGTGGCCAAAGTATTGGAGTTTCAGCTTCAACATCAGTCCTTCCAATGAATATTCAGGACTGATTTCCTTTAGGATGGACTGGTTGGATCTCCTTGCAGTCCAAGGGACTCTTAAGAGTCTTCTCCAACACCACAGTTCAAAAGCATCAATTCTTCGGCACTCAGCTTTCTTTATAGTCCAACTCTCACATCCATACATGATCACTGGAAAAACCATAGCCTTGACTAGACAGACCTTTGTTGGCAAAGTAATGTCTCTGCTATTCAATATGCTGTCTAGGTTGGTCATAACTTTCCTTCCAAGGAGTAAGCATCTTTGGTCATGTTTTAACAAAATCTCTTCATAACAATGATGTTTCCAACAGATGGCAGTAAAGAATCTTGAGAAAAGGGTGCCTTTTTCTAATTCACATAGTGATCCCATATTGACTAGCAGTGGCTCTGAGTAAGCAAATCCATGGAAAATCTAAAGAACTCCTCTAGCCTCTGAACTTCGAACATCATCTAACAGTCAAATTTTCTTTCTAACAACAGGCAGTTACTGCCTGTATAAACATTTTACATGTAGTTAAGGAATCACCTTTCCTTGGACAGAATCTAAGAATGCCTGTTTAACGTTTGTTTCTTCAATCCCTGAGAACACCTTTCTGTTGCCCAAGGAAAACTATACATAATTTCTCGGGCAACTCAATTTCAAATATTCAGTCTTGAAGATCCCAAAGGGCCACACAAGCAGGAAACATCCTGTGGGGTATCCACTGCCGGGTGATTTCCCCTTCTCTGGGAACTCCCCACCTTCACTGCTAGAACCGCTGGGGATACCCATAGCTATTTTCCATCCTATAGTTCAACCCCCAGACTACAGCTGATTGGGCCAGAAGCAGACACCAGACCCAAGCTGAGACAATCAGATTCTCCCTCTCCTGAGAATTCTGGGATGGATTCTCAGAATTCTGGAATTGATTAAGGACAGTCTCTCTTTGTGGCCCTTGGTAGCTCAAGAATTGGAGGAAGCCATCTACCACCAGCCACAGCCGAGATTCAAGAGAAGGAAGAACAAAACCCATGTATTGAAAGAAACAGGAACCAGAAATGGCTTCTAGTTTGGATCCTTCCCTGAAACATGGGTGCTCTGCTCCCCTTGGGGTCCCCGAGACACCCTGAACTCTAAGAATATATCTCCTTTCCTCACTGAAGCTGTCCCAGATGGGTCCATGCCCCAGAGGCCACATCAGAAGGCAAGCCCCATGAAACCAAAACCTCAAATTTTCTCTGACCATCACTTACCGCTGGTTCGTGATCTTCTGCTGGGAGCGGAAGTTAAAGGACTTCCGACTGTCCACCATCTTCCGGAACTGCTGCCTCAGCTTCCGAAGCTCCCCCTCAACCAGCTGCTCTTTGGTCTTCTCTGAAGGTTCCTGTGGACTTTCAGGGTCTTTTCTCCTGTGCTTTTTCTGGGTGATACAGGGTGGGTATTAAGCAACAGATTAGGTGACTAGAAAAGCCCACATTTCAACTCAAGGATGGAGGGCAAGAAGGGTGCTTGAGGCAGAGCTAGAGTTGAAAGACCACCCTTGGGTGATGTCAACTGCTTGTGTGTTACATGGAAAACCTGCCCTGGGTTGCTGGGGTGCAGAGGAGACTGGGTCTCATTATTACATACTGAAGAGGTGGCCTTGCTGTGTGACCTTGGGTGAGTCACTTAACATCTCTGAGTCTCCAGTCTTTCATCTATAAAATGGGTGCACACAGATTTGCTGTCAAGATCCCATAAGCTAATATGTATTTAGTGGACAACACAATGCCTAACCCCACAGTAAACCCTCTATATATAGGAGCTATTATTACCCACCGTTGGCATCTTGAAGGAATTGTGCTTTTCCTCTGTTCAGACACCGTACCCAAGGGAGCTCAAAGCCAGCAAGTGCTCCTTTCTCTCTCTGCAATGCCCTGTCCACAGTGGCAAAACAAAGAAAACTTGTGAGCCACCCCTGCTGGTGGTGCTGGACCCAGCAGCACCCTCTCCCTCCTCCCACAGTTTGGCACCAGAGGAGGACACGACAGATGGCTGCCCGGGTGTGAGAAGAGGCCTTTTTTTTTTTTTTTTTTAAAGCAATGTTTTCCTGAAACCTGTTCCTCTCACAATTTATTATTAGGAGCCAGGCAGATGGTTCTGGCATGTTGGTTACCCTCTTGCTCCCTGTGTTCCCAAAGAAGAGGGGCGAAATGGCATCAAGGCAGTGTGTCCTCTGATGGGGTTACATCGAAATTCACCCAGCTTCAGCCGTGAGGACAACCGTCCCTTGCTTTTAAAAGCAGGAGCCAGTGGTACGGAGAGGCATTAGGTATTCAGAGGCGGGAACAATGCTAATACTACGAGCCCATAGGGCTGTAAGATCCACTGCACCCCAACTTCCAGACTTCAGGAACTAAATTCCGAAACTAGAAACTCTGAGCTCTGCCACCCACTGAAGGTTCCTACAGTGCAGTGCTTTAAAGCATTGCTGTATCAACCATCAAATCTCAGCAAAAATTCCTCCGTGGCCACTTGTTAATTTGGACAAGTCATTTCAGTTTTCTGGGCCTTGGTTTCCTCATCTGGGAAACAGGAGAAATTCTAGAAGCCATTTCAGGTTGTTCAGCATGTAAGGCACTAAACCAGGCACAAAGTAAGAACGCAGTAAATGATACCTGTTATGATATGGTGTGATATGGGTCTTTTCATATGATGACAGTTCAGCATAAAAAATAGTTATGTGGGCTTATGGGGCATCCAGCATTCCTCTGTCTCCTGTAGCAATACCTGGAATTTCCAGTAGGAAGCCACACCCTCCCTCACTCCTGGTCATTTCCGGATTGGAACCTGTGACTCTGGATGGGCCGATCATAGTGCCAGAACCCTGGCCAATCTGCATAATCTCAGGGCCCTGGCCTGAGGGATCAATTCCATGATCAGTCCATGACCCCAAGCAGAGTAAATGGTGGAATTTAAGCTTGCACATTCAGGAAGGGAGAAATTCTGTTTCCCACTGCACTTTAACCTATGTGAATGAGGTTGCGAGTGGCTGGCAACCATCTTGCCTCTTCAGGGAGCCTAAGAATAAAGCTATCTTGGAGGACAGAAGACAAACTCAAGAGAAATTTAACCTTGGGGGAATCATCTGAGACCCTGGATATAGCCAAGCCTGAAGATACTCTGGGTCATGTCCAATTACATGAATCAGCATATTCACTTTAAGTAATCCAAGATGAGTTTTCTGTTGCTTGCAACCAAATGAGTTCTCATGCCTGAAGTAACTAAATCTCTTCAGCACACAAACTAAGAGGCTGCTGCTGCTGCTGCTAAGTCACTTCAGTCATGTCCAACTCTGTGTGACCCCATAGATGGCAGACCACCAGGCTCCTCATCCCTGGGATTCTCCAGGCAAGGACACTGGAGTGGGTTGCCATTCCCTTTTCCAAAACTAAGAGGCTACTGTGTGCTAAAAACATTGTAGGGAATTGAGGTGTAAGTCAACCTTCAAGGTGCTATGAACCCTGCCCTAGGTAAAATAGTGGGAAAAGGTGCACAAAGAAGATGATTTTCAATTTGGGTTTTGAAGGATTAATATGAGTTCACCATGCAGAGAAGAAAAGTGGGGAAGAAATTGGGGGTAAAGAGAACTGTCTGGGCAAAGGCTGAGCAGCAAGTTAATAAAAGGAGTGTTCAGAGACAGGTGTGTGCTCTAGTATAGATCGCAGCACCCACTGGGAATAGCCAAGAGGTTTGGAAAAGCCAGGATGTTCCTTAAAAGCAGGGGTGTAATATCAGCCTTTAAGAGATGAGGCAATTGTCTCCCAACAACGACTTCTCCTTCATGAAGAATTGTTGCCACGGTAGCTGCCTGACCAGGGCTTATACTTCCCAACTCCTCCTGAATCCATGCAGGCCTATGAATTCTCACCCATGGGATGTGAGCACAGAGATGTGTCCCTTCCAGACCATGACTTTAAGAAGTGGATGTGACATTTCCATCTTCTCTCCCCCACTCTGACATTTATGGGAAGTGCAACCACAGATGGGCAGAGCCACAAGACAGGTCCCCTAAACCAACTTGTGGAAGAAGTCACCTGCCAACCATGAACATCCTCATTGGACTGTTACCAAAAAAAGAAATTAATTTCTATTATGCTAAGCCAATGAAATGTGGGAATGTTATAGCTAGCATGACTCTTAGAACAGCCTAAGTTCTTCTTAACAGGACTCATTTTGTCCTTCCTCAATGTGCCCGGTTCTAGAGGATGAATCATGATTGGTTCCCACTAATCCTAGTAACCCTATTTCCCTTTGTCAATGATTGGTCAAAAGATGAGCATGTGACCCAGATCTGGCCAATGAGACTTCAGAAAAAGTCTATTCCTATTCCTTTATGACAAAAAGAGCTTGTCCATATTCTCCTTTCTTTTGCTTTTGGAAATTATTGTGAAAGAATGATAGCTGGTGCTGGAGCAACCATCCTGTGACCATGAGGAGAAATATCACTGTCACACTAAAGAGAGAGAAGAAATATGGGGGGAAATTTAGGTCCTCACTGACACTGTTTGCCACTGCCCCATTCTTAGAACAGCCTACCTCTTGGCTTCTTGTTAAGTGAAATAGTTAAGTGTCACTACTGTTTAAGGTACCCTTATCGAGTATTTTCTTCACTGCAGCCGACAGCATTCCTGCCTTACATGACCCACTACCTTGAAAATGATTCTCTAGCTGCTGGGTGACAGGACAGTAGTGACTGAGACTATAGGACCTTTGACATTTCCCTAATATGTTCTAGGGGGTTTCTAGAGGGTTTGGAGACTAACCGAATTTTGGTAAATCACAGCTGAAGGAAAACATCTATTTGTGGAAAATTTCCACATACAGGGAAGTAGAGTAAAGACTAAAGTTCTATAGCTTGGTTATTTCTGGAACAGCTCTCAAGGTAGGCCTAGAGGCTATAGCAGGATTTATTAGACTGAAAAGATTTGGCCAAAGGACACTCACTTTAGATCAGATCAGATCAGGTCAGATCAGTTGCTCAGTCATATCTGATCTTCGCGACCCCATGAATCGCAGCACGCCAGGCCTCCCTGACCATTACCAACTCCCGGAGTTCACTAAGACTCACGTCCATTGAGTCAGTGATGCCATCCAGCCATCTCATCCTCTGTCGTCCCCTTCTCCTCTTGCCCCCAATCCCTCCCAGCATCAGAGTCTTTTCCAATGAGTCAACTCTTCACATGAGGTGGCCAAAGTACTGGAGTTTCAGCTTTAGCATCATTCCTTCCAAAGAAATCCCAGGGCTGATCTCCTTCAGAATGGACTGGTTGGATCTCCTTGCAGTCCAAGGGACTCTCAGGAGTCTTCTCCAACACCACAGTTCAAAAGCATCAATTCTTCGACGCTCAGCCTTCTTCACAGTCCAACTCTCACATCCATACATGACCACAGGAAAAACCATAGCCTTGACTAGACGAACCTTTGTTGGCAAAGTAATGTCTCTGCTTTTGAATATGCTATCTAGGTTGGTCATAACTTTCCTTCCAAGCAGTAAGCGTCTTCTAATTTCATGGCTGCAGTCACCATCTGCAGTGATTTTGGAGCCCAGAAAAATAAAGTCTGACACTGTTTCCACTGTTTCCCCATCTATTTCCCATGAAGTGATGGGACTGGATGCCATGATCTTCATTTTCTGAATGTTGAGCTCTAAGCCAACTTTTTCACTCTACACTTTCACTTTCATCAAGAGGCTTTTTAGTTCCTCTTCACTTTCTGCCATAAGGGTGGTGTCATCTGCATATCTGAGGTTATTGATATTTCTCCCGGCAATCTTGATTCCAGCTTGTGTTTCTTCCAGTCCAGCATTTCTCATGATGTACTCTGCATATAAGTTAAATAAACAGGGTGATGATACACAGCCTTGACATACTCCTTTTCCTATTTGGAAGCAGTCTGTTGTTCCATGTCCAGTTCTAACTGTTGCTTCCTGACCTGCATACAGGTTTCTCAAGAGGCAGGTCAGGTGGTCTGGTATTCCTATCTCTTTCAGAATTTTCCACAGTTTATTGTGACCCACACAGTCAAAGGCTTTGGCTAGTCAATAAAGCAGAAATAGATGTTTTTCTGGAACTCTCTGCTTTTTCCATGATCCAGCGGATGTTGGCAATTTGATCTCTGGTTCCCCTGCCAGCTTGAACATCAGGAAGCTCACGGTTCACATATTGCTGAAGCCTGGCTTGGAGAATTTTGAGCATTACTTTACTAGCGTGTGAGATGAGTGCAATTGTGCAGTAGTTTGAGCATTCTTTGGCATTGCCTTTCTTTGGGATTGGAATGAAAACTGACCTTTTCCAGTCCTGTGGCCACTGCTGAGTTTTCCAAATTTGCTGACATATTGAGTGCAGCACTTTCACAGCATCATCTTTCAGGATTTGGAATAGCTCAACTGGAATTCTATCACCTCCACTAGCTTTGTTCGTAGTGATGCTTTCTAAGGCCCACTGGACTTCACATTCAGGATGTCTGGCTCTAGGTCAGTGATCACACCATCGTGATTATCTGGGTCGTGAAGATCTTTTTGTACAGTTCTTCCGTGTATTCTTGCCATCTCTTCCTAATATCTTCTGCTTCTGTTAGGTCCATACCATTTCTGTCCTTTATCGAGCCCATCTTTGCATGAAATGTTCCTTTGGTATCTCTGATTTTCTTGAAGAGATCTCTGGTCTTTCCCATTCTGTTGTTTTCCTCTATTTCTTTGCATTGATCGGTGAGGAAGGCTTTCTTATCTCTCCTTGCTATTCTTTGGAACTCTGCATTCAGATGTTTATATCTTTCCTTTCCTCCTTTGCTTTTTGCTTCTCTTCTTTTCACAGCTATTTGTAAGGCCTCCCCAGACAGCCATTTTGCTTTTTTGCATTTCTTTTCCATGGGGATGGTCTTGATCCCTGTCTCCTGTACAATGTCACGAACCTCATTCCATAGCTCATCAGGCACTCTATCTATCAGATCTTAAATCTATTTCTCATTTCCACTGTATAATCATAAGGGATTTGATTTAGGTCATACCTGAATGGTCTAGTGGTTTTCCCTACTTTCTTCAATTTAAGTCTGAATTTGGCAATAAGGAGTTCATGGTCTGAGCCACAGTCAGCTCTTGGTCTTGTTTTTGCTGACTGTATAGAGCTTCTCCACCTTTGGCTGCAAAGAATATAATCAATCTGATTTCGGTGTTGACCATCTGGTGATGTCCATGTATAGAGTCTTCTCTTGTCTTGTTGGAAGAGGGTGTTTGCTATGACCAGTGCATTTTCTTGGCAAAACTCTATTAGTCTTTGCCCTGCTTCATTCCGTATTCCAAGGCCAAATTTGCCTGTTACTCCAGGTGTTTCTTGACTTCCTACTTTTGCATTCCAGTCCCCTATAATGAAAAGGACATCTTTTTTGGGTGTTAGTTCTAAAACGTCTTGTAGGTCTTCACAGAACCGTTTAACTTCAGCTTCTTCAGCGTTACTGGTTGGGGCATAGACTTGGATTACTGTGATATTGAATGGTTTGCCTTGGAAACGAACAGAGATCATCCTGTTGTTTTTGAGATTGCATCCAAGTACTGCATTTTGGACTCTTTTGTTGGCCATGATGGCTACTCCATTTCTTCTGAGGGATTCCTGCCCGCAATAGTAGATATAATGGTCATCTGAGTTAAATTCACCCATTCCAGTCCATTTCAGTTCACTGATTCCTAGAATGTCGACATTCACTCTTGCCATGTCTTGTTTGACCACTTCCAATTTGCCTTGATTCATGGACCTGACATTCCAGGTTCCTATGCAATATTGCTCTTTACAGCATCGCACCTTGCTTCTATCGCCAGTCACATCCACAGCTGGGTATTCTTTTTGCTTTGGCTCCATCCCGTCATTCTTTCTGGAGTTATTTCTCCACTGATCTCCAGTAGCATATTGGGCACCTACTGACCTGGGGAGTTTCTCTTTCAGTATCCTATCATTTTGCCTTTTCATACTGTTCATGGGGTTCTCGGGGCAAGAATACTGAAGTGATTTGCCATTCCCTTCTCCAGTGGACCACATTCTGTCAGATCTCTCCACCATGACCCACCCATCTTGGGTTGCCCCACGGGCATGGCTTAGTTTCATTGAGTTAGACAAGGCTGTGGTCCTAGTGTGATTAGATTGACTAGTTTTCTGTGAGTATGGTTTCAGTTTAGGACCTCTTTAAATTATAGAATTTTGTACAGCTCCAATTTCATATGGTCCAGGAGCTTTTCTATATCTAAAGACTTTTGATCCTAAGTGGATCTGTAATGCACCTTTCTAAAAGTATGACTAAAAAATATCTGACATTCACTGACAATGTGATTTCTCTCTCTGATCTTCAGTCTTCTCATCTGTCAAATGGAGATACTCATCCACATGCTCAGTACAAAATAATGTATATAAAGCTCTTTGCGCAGAGCCTAGCACATAATAGCTGCCTGATGAAGGTACTTGTCTGTGAATCACGATTTTTAAGTATCAGTTTATCTTGCCCTTGAGCTAATTGGCTGTGTTGTGTGTTTTCCCCCAAGAACTGGAGACTCCATCAACTTCTACCTTTTTGCTGATACACACACACACACACACACACACACACACACACACAGAACCAGGCTCCTCCTGGGACACTGGCTTTTCTCCAGCTTCTAGACGCCAACACAGACCTTTCTGTGCCCTCTGGGCTGGGCCCATTCTGTTCCCTGGGAAGAGATCCACCCTCATTCACACAGCTTGGACTTCAGAGAGCCCTGCAGGGTGTCCTGGCCCCTGGCACACCACCCTCTTGGTCAGGGCTCTCAAACTCAAGGCCCAAGGGGCAAATTCAACCTCCTTCAGTTCTGGTTAGCAGGCAGTGTTTTTAAATGTGAATGTGGGTCATGCCCTCTCTCTCCTGGCTACAGGCTCTATTCCTCCCCCTTGCCTAACTCCTCCTCCCCTCAATTCCCACATTTCCTGTATTGGGAGCCAGCAAGAATTTGAGAATGCAGTTCTTGGGAGGAATCTCAGCGCTGCCCATGCAATGGAAAGTGTTAGCAAATCCAGAGGTCTGGGTCAAGGAGCATCATGAAAGTGCCTCCAGCTCCCTGGACCTCAGTCTACCCACTACAGTATCTGTAATCCTGGGCACATGATTAGCTCTTAGCAAATACTATTGGAATGAATGAAGTCTCCTAGTGGGTGGAGACTTTATTGTCTAATATTTAATTAGCTGAGGTAGAGGGGGCAGACTCCTCCTCTGTTGCTGAATTTTAACAATCTGCCCTTAAAAGAAAATCCTGACACCACCCCCCGCCCCAAAAGGGCTCTGCAGGGCCCCTCGGACAGTCTACTATGTGGATTATAAATGCCAAGTCTGAGAGAGAAGGATCCTACCAAAATTAAGTCAAGGCTGCATAACCTGGTGGAATGTTAAAACATATGCTTGCAGCACTAAGCGGGGTGCAGAACACAAATTTTTTAAAATTGGGACAGTTTCGGGGGTGGAGTGAAAGTTTCTTGGGCTTTCTTGGAGTTATTTTACACACTGTAATTTATTTACGTTTAATTGAGGGGGGCCAGGATATTTTCCAAGTTTAGGGGCAGCTAAACCTCTGAAGTCGGGGGCCAGGGGCAGCCACCAGGTATCTGGTTTCCCCAGCAGGGAGCGCTGTGACGCAGCAGGCGCGGCTGCATGCGCAGAGAAACTCACCAGCGGCGGCGCTCAGGACCGCTCCCACCGCGTGTCCGACGTCGGCCACAGCTGCGTGTCGGACGGCTCTGGGAGAACTTCTAGCTGCACCGCTGCGCCGGGCGGCGCCGACCCCCAGCCCCAGGTCCGGGCGTTCTCGGACCCCTGGAACGGCGCCTTTGTGACTCGCACAGACTGACGTTCTCCCCTGGAAGGTGCTGGGAGGGTGCAGGGCCCTTAAGTGAGAAGCAGAACAGCAGATCAGAGGAAGGGGATTTTGGGGGAGGGCAAGAAGGGTAGCGACACTCTCCTCGGAGACACCCCTTACAGACTAACTGAACCCTCACAGCACTACTTGACTCAGTGACCGCTATCCTTCCGTGACTTGGCCACTCACACCGCCATTCAAGCTCCAATGTGCTCTTATTCACACGAATCTTCTCCCGCCTCACATTCGACGTCCTTACAGCAATCCTACTGGGTGCATACTTTACATACACAAACGCAAAGGAACCCAGATCTTCCTGCTTTGAAAACAAATACCCACAGGTGCAGGGGAATTTGTCCGTCAATTTTCTTAAGGAGCACCCACCCTCATCCTCTGTGAGCTTAACATGGGGCACCCCAGTCTGATCCTGTTTACCTATGACCAGCACCATAGGTGGTCAGCATTTTTCACGGGCCTAACTGCGTTTGATTGTTTAAAGATAAACATTTCTTCATACAAATAGCCCTGAAATACAAGCCAACCACTTCCTCTGAGGCTAAACTCAAGAAGCAGCCACATTGCTGAAGGGAACCGATTACTGGTTTTAGCGTAATTTTGATGCCTGTGATTTCCACCTTACCTCCAGCCACCTGAATGAATGGTAGCTCAGTCTCATTTAGCTCTCCATTCTCTTATCCCTAAACTCTTGGGACAAGATGTGTTTTAGAAGTTACTATGTTTGGGGTTTCAGAAAGGTGCTTTGGTGCACAAGGAAGCATGTTGCCTCTGATGTTGCTGGCAACCATGTAACCGTGAGGGAAGTTAGTGGGACAGTGTGTATTACAAATGAGATTTGGGCAACATGTCAAAGTCTAACACACTGACATTTCTGCAAGAAAACATGAATAAGAAGTAGAATAAATAAAGATCATAAGCAGCTTCATGTTAGGCCTTGATAACTCACACAATGTGTTTGGGGACAAGTGTTACCAGTCTCATTTTACAGATGAGGAATCTGAGGCTCCCAGAAACAGAGTGACTTTTACAGTTGGTGGAGAATCCAGGATTTGAACCCAGAGCTGTCTCTAGAGACTCATGCTTCATCACAATTCTGATTGAATCCACAGCTCCAAGCCTGAGAAGTTCTGGTAGCTGGTATCTACCATCTCTCTGATATTTAAAGGGCTGCTCTAGCCCTCGGCTCCATATATAGCCCAATGACTCATAATTTCAAGTGTCAACGACTGAAAAATGATTAAGTTCAATTAGGTTCAGGACTTGTTAAAAATAGGCTTTCCTCAGAAGAATTTACTCTCTCTGCCTTTATGGGCACAGATTTCAGCAGCCTCCATGCAGAGAAGTGCAAGGCTTTTTAAATTAGAACATGCCAGAATCAATTCTGCTAAAGGGATCTTCAGCTCCATCAGCGGGGCTTGGAGCAGAGTGAGATGCCAACTTGCCAAAATGATGAGCCAGCGGTGAGAAGTGTTGGCGAGAGCAGCATCTACAGAATGGAGGAGGAAATTTAGAATCAGGCTGCAGAGGGGCTAGGCAAAGGCATTTGGCCACGGACCAGGAAGCTGATTGTCCAAATGACTCTTTGACAAGGGATCAGAAACCCACCTGAAATAACTCAAAATGATTTTTTTTTCTCTCCAGCATCTGTTCCCCTTCCTCCCTCCAAAAAGATCCCAATTTGTTCAGGTAACCATCCCTCTCCCATTCAGCCTATGTGGCCAGGAGAAATTGATTTTCGCACACATCTCCAGGATCACTCTCAATTACTCTTAGCCCATCACAGCTATCCCATCCTCCTTGCCAATGATTGGACCTGGAAGCTAATTTTAAGCCAGTTTGTGCATAGCATTCTCCTGGAGATTGCAACTGGCCCAGGAATCGGCACATAACTGACAGTGGCCGAGTCAGACAGAAAGGAAGAACTTACAGGCCAGGGCTGGAGAGGAGATGCTTTTTTTCTAGCTCCACAGATGGGAACAAGGAAGCATGTTGCCCTGCTGTTGCTGGCAGCCCTTCTGTAACCATAAGGGAAGGAAATGTGAGATCAAAGCCAACACGTTATACAGGGGGGAGCCTAAAGAGAATTGCAGAACAGTATAACTGGAACTCCAATCATACCATACCTGAAATCTACCTTGGTTCCACACTTCGTGTTTTTGGTGGGTTGTTTTCTTTTTTTTGGCCATCCCACAAGGCATGTGTGATCTTAGTTCCCTAACCAAGGATCAAACCTGTGCCCCCTGTCCTGGGAACTCAAAGTCTTAACCACTGGACCACCAGGGAAGAGCCACACTTCTTGTTAAAGAAGTTAACACATTTTTTTTTATTGTTTAAGCCAATCCGGATTTCTATTTCTTCTAGCCAAAAGTATACTAAATTATATGAATATCATGGTTATTGCATATAAACCGAAGGCAGATCCCCACGAGGAATAAGAATCAAGAACTAGAAAGCTGTCAGAAATCAAAATAGCTCCTCTCTCCAGCTCTCTCTCTCTTTTGAATCACCTGATCTCTCAACTTGGTCTTATTTTTAAAGACAAATTTTTCCTCCCCTCAGCTTGCTTCTTATGAATTCCCATTTTAAAGTCCACATTAAAAGAAATCAAGGTCTTCTTAATTTCAGCTTCCCAGAAAAGAGAACCCAAATCCAAACCCAGTCTGGATTTGCTGTCCACTGCTGTGGCCAGGGAGCCACCATCAGGTGACACAACTGTCCTTCCACAAGGACTGTGAAAATGATTCTCAAAACAGGTGAGGGCACAGTCATATAGTGGAGAGAACTCTGGACCAGGGGTTATGATATCCAGATTCTAGTCCTAGCTCTGCCACTGAAGTGTGGTGTGCTCTTAGGAAAGTCAGTTGACCTCTCTGAGCCTTAATTTCTTCAGCCTGCCAGGGCCAAGTTGAGAATTTTAAAGCCTGAAAAGACTGTAAAGTATTTTCATCCCACTTACAGCATTGAAAATAAAAACAGTACTAATCCATAAGATAAGGGTCAAGTAGTCTGATAGGATTCTGACTTCTGCCATGATGCTTTTTCAAATAAAATGATGAGTCGTTTTGGGGAAAAGTAATTTGGGTGTCCCTGCTTTACTGGTGCCCTTGGTACTGCTTTCATTTGTCTCTGGGTAACTCAGCAAAGGGTACCCCCTCCAGCCCAGCACTGCTGAGCAGCCTAATGGCCTTGTTAGCAGCATGTGGCGTCACCCAGCCCTGCCTTCTGCTGTGACAGACTGGACAAGAACCCCTCGCCCAAGTTAGACAGAATTTAGACCCAAAAAAGTCCCTGGGAAACAAAAGACTGATGAATAGGTATGGGGTGCCAGAGCCAGGAGACTGTGTGAAGTCAGGGCTGGGGCAGCCAGTTTTTCCCAAGTGTATGTACTTCTTGCAAAGAGTCGGACATGACTGAAGTGACTTAGCGTGCATGTGCACGTGCACCTGCACTCACACGCACGCACACACATGCACTGCTCAGAGGCTGATACACACAAAGCCCTTCCCTCACTTGCTGATAAAATCCTGATTTGTATTCCAGAATTGAGTACGGAACACTGAACATACAGAAGGTGAGTCCACTGAAATCTTGGGGGCAGCCAGTGAGATGTGAGGGAGAGTCCACTGGGAAGTTTGGGACAGATCCAAATGCCAGCTGAACCTCCACTGCACAGAGGTGTGAGCTGAAGTGCCGGGCCCAGGGGTAGAGGGATCTGAACTATATTCCTGCTGCAGAGCTGTAAACCCACCCGAGACTCCACGGACTGCCTAATTGCCTGTAATAATCTCCATGTCTGCACATACCAGCTGCTGTCATTTGCAGTCAGAAACATCATCTACCAAGAGATTGGGCATTATTGGTATTTAAAAGCTTCAAATTATTCTCTAATGGCATCCAGAACTGCCCCACTCCTGGCCTCCCTTTCACTGAAGCCAGAGTTGCCGATTATTATCTCAGTGGCAGACTTCTGAGATAAGGAATCTGTACACCCTACAGAAAGTAATGCAGTCTCATACAGCAAGAGTGATAAACATGTTTATACTCTTCAACCCAGGAAACCTAAACCTGGAGATTCATCCTAAGAAAATAAGCCAATGGCAAAAAAAAAAAAAAGTTTAAAGAAAAATCCATAGACACAAAGATGCTCATTGTAACATTATCTCTACAGGAGAATGAACCTGTGCTTTTGGGGTCAGAATCCAGGCTCTTTGGTGAAGGAGAGTTGGAGCAGTGATAACTGGAGGGGACTCAAGAGGCTTCTGGAGTGCTGGGAAAAATCTGTTTCTTGATCTGGTTACATGGAACCTTGTGAAAATTCATCAAGCTGTGCACTTCTGACATGTCCCTTTTATATATGTATGAAAGTGAAAGTTGCTCAATCCTGTCCAAGTCTTTGTGACCCCATGGACTATACAGCCCACAGAATTCTCCAGGCCAGAATACTGGAGAGGGTAGCCTTTCCCTTCTCCAAGGGATCTTCCCAACCCAGGGATTGAACTGAGATCTCCTGCATTGCAGGCAGATTCTTTACCACCTGAGTTATCAGGGAAGTTCTGTGAAAGTCACTCAGTCGTGTCTGACTCTTTGCAACCCTATGGGCTGTACAGTCCATGGAATTCTCCAGGCCAGAATACTGGAGTGGGTAGTCTTTCCCTTCTCCAGGGGATCTTCCCCACCCAGGGATCAAACCCACGTCTCCCGCATTGCAGGCAGAGTCTTTACCAGCTAAGCCACAAGGGAAGCCCAAGAATACTGGAATGGGTAGCCTATCCCTTCTCCATCAGATCTTCCTGACCCAGGAATCGAATCAGGGTCTCCTGCATTGTAGGCCGATTCTTTACCAACTGAGCTATCACGGAAGCCCCAATATATATGTATGCTGCACTTCAATGGGCTTCCCTGATGGCTTAGCGGGTAAAGAATCCGCCTGCAATGCAGGAGACACAGGAGATTTGGGTTCAATCGATCACTGGTTGGGAAGATCCCCTGGAGGAGGAAATGGCAATATACTCCAGTATTCTTGCCTGAAAAATCCACAGAAAGAGGAGCTTGGCGGGCTACAATCCAAGGGTTGCAGAGTCAGACATGACTGAGCACACACACACACACACACATACATACATACATACATAAACACTTCAATAAAACAGCTCTCTACAGAGAAGAACAACAGGAGGATTTTTTCGGGGTAGGGGGAGGTGGTGACCACACTAGTTCCTTGTCTGGCTTTTTCCTGCCTTTCTGTAGTAATGGTTTCCCTCTGATGCTAATCTCTCAGGGCTTCTACCTCCCTTCTCCGATCCCCTGACCCTGAACACTCTGACAGTAGTCCCTTCTTTAAAGCCCCTTGAGCATCTGAACCGGTTTCAGTTTTCTTGCAGGACTCTGTTGCAGGCCGCCTGCCCCATCCCCTGTGACAAGCAAGTGACCTTCCTAGATTCAATGCTGCAGAAACTGCCCTCCAGAGAGGATGGGAACCAGCCCGGGAGTGAAGCCAGCATTAATTTCAATTTGGCACCAGGAGCCGTGCCAAACCTTTCTATCTTTTTGAAAAAGTGAATAACTGGACTCTCCCTGCTTCCCATATGTGCTCTCATCCTCTCCCTGCCATGGTCCCACCCCCGTGGGCGAGGCACTGAACAGGTAGAAGGCATGCTGAGCTAGGAGAGAGACAGAGAGGGAAAGAGGACACTGGATGCCACTACATTACGCTGGTGCCCCAGCAGCATACGCACCCAGCATGTCTCTCAGCCGCTCTAAGGAAAGATCGTCTCTGTCTGGTCTCGTCTTCATGGGGAAACTGAAGCTTCACTATGCGAGACACTGACGTTTATTTCCCCTATATCTACTCTTTCTCCTTCTTTCCATTTCTTTTTTTTTTTTTTTACAAGTTTTTATTTATTTATTTTTGGCTGTGCTGGGTCTTCGTTGGCTTTCTCTAATTGCAGTGAGCAGAAGCTACTCTCTACTTACGGTGCTCAGTAGTTGTGGCACACGGGCTTAGCTGCCCCAAGGCATGCATGTGGAATCATCCCGGACCAGGGATCGAACTCTTGTCCCTTGCATTGGCAGGTGGATTCCTAACCAGTGGACCACCAGGGAAGTCCTCCTTCCTTCCTTTTCTTACTTTTAGTGGGATAACAGCTCCCCTTGAATGGGAGCTGGGTTTGTGACTTGATTTGATCCATAGAATGCCACAGAGTGATACTGTGCCAGTTCTAGGCATAGGCCTTAAGAAGGCCTGGCAGCCTCCACTTTTGCCCCAGAAGATGTGAAAGACACTTAGTTACTCAGAGACCACCATGCTGTGAGGAAGCCCAAGCTAGCCACATGAAGAGGTCACACGGAAGAGCACCAAGGCCCTAGACATGTGAGTGAAGCTTTCTTGGATCTGCCAGCCTGGCTCATTTGCCAGCTGAATGCAATAATATTGTACAGAAGATATAAAAGACACAGTTCAGCCCTCTAAGGGCTTATATTCTAATTAGGGAAATCTGCTGGAACAAGACTCAAGTGGCTTTGCTCCAAGCACAGCCCAGTGTCCCCTTAATGTCAAGGGTTACACAGCCCTGGGTAAGCTCAGGGTCATGGGCTCCCAGACCCTGGGCGTTGTCTCTCCTACTGGGAATGCTCTCTGGGCAGATCCTGAGCCAGCCTAGGGCTGACTGGGGTGCAGGATGAGGCAACTAGAAGCTGAAAACCAAATGCCAAAGTCAGCAATAGGACCGGCCAGAGAAGTGGGCTCCTGGGGCAGAATCTGGGGTTTTTTCCCAGATTGCTGAGCTCCAGAACTGGGCTGCCCTCCAGAGAGCCTGCAACTTTGAGTGGGAGACAGGGTCTCCCAGTAGAAGGGGCTGAGCCAGTTTAAATATCTGCTTTTCCTTATCTGCCCCACCTTGGGTTTCTGGAACAGGAGCAAGAAAGGCCACCCCACAGGGTACACAGATGATAAATTTAGGCTTCAATCTGACAGGATCAAGTGCAAATCTCAGCTTTGCCTCTTACAGCTCTATGATGTGAGGCAAGTCCCGTCCCCTCTCTGAGCCTCAGTTTCTCTTCTGAGAAACAGGAATAATAACTATACCTACCCATGAACTCTCTGGAAATCATGCCTTAGGCTAGCACATAGTAAATGCACAATAACTTGCTGGTTATTATTATTCAAGAAAATCTAATTAGGGACCTGATGAGGGTTGACTGTGGGGAAGGAGAGCAGAGTATAGTTTCTGGGTCTTTCCAAGGACACACCAGTAGATTGTACTACTGGCCATAAATATCCACTGCCCATCCCGCGTTGAACTCAGACGTGGTCATGTGACTTACTTTGGCCAATGAAATCTGGGCAGAAGTGACGCATTACTTCTGGGCAGAAGCTTTAAGAGCTGGTATGTGGTCCAACAGGCTCTCTCCCCTCTGCCACAACACCCGACAACTTCTAGGTGGGCTGCTCCCTTACTCTGGGTCTCAGAGTAGGCATGGAGTGTGTGGGTCAGGGTGGCTGACAGAGAAACAGAAACCATAGCAGTCATTTTAACAGAATTAGAATGGATGTTGGAGGACAAAAAAAGCAAAGGAGTGCAACTAGACAACACAGAGATGCTAACTGCAGGAAGCAGACACTCTCCCTGGGGCTGGCGGACAAAGGGTAGAGATTGGAGTGTCAGAACCCAGAGCCTTGGAAGAGAGGCCCCCTTGGGGCTGGGACTCAGACCTTCAAGTGGGGAGTGCTTGGCACTTGTGGAGACATAAGGAGGCTGGTTCTAGTGGTGTATGTATAAAACCAGAGACTGGAACCAGTAGCCACTGCCAGATGCAGAAGTGTTGCTTGGGTGACCTTGACCTGAACAGACAATAGAAGGAAGGAGCAAGTCACTTCTCTTTCCTCCAGCCTGCCCCCTATTGACAGAACCTACCAGGAGCAGCTGACAAGGAAGGAATGTGGCTGGTTTCAGCCCCAGCATCACAAAGCAAAGTATGGGAGGGGAAATTTGGAGCTGAGAGACAGCAGCTTAATAACTAACATGTGGAGTGAGAGTGACAAATAAACACCTGTTTTAAGCCACTGTGTTCATGGGGCTCTTTGTTACTCAGCAGAGCCTAGTCCATCCTGATTATCCTGTAGCCTAGCGCCCAAGCCTGAATCCTAAATTTCCTCCAAGTGCAATGTGAAGAAGGCTTCCCTTCTTACTTCTTTACCTTCTCACCTGCCTCATATCAAATGTCTTCCCTTACTAAGAGGTTCTAGAAGCCTCAAGGCTGTATATTGTCATCCTGCTTATTTAACTTATAAGCAGAGCACATCATGCGAAATGCCAGGCTGGATGAAGCACAAGCTGGAATCAAGATTTCTGGGAGAAATATCAATAACATCAGATACGCAGATGACATCATCCTTATGGCAGAAAGTGAAGAACTAAAGAGCCTCTTGATGAAAGTGAAAGAGGAGTGTGAAAAAGTTGGCTTAAAACTCAACATTCAAAAAACGAAGATCATGGCATCCAGTACCATGACTTCATGGCAAATAGATGGGGAAACAATGGCAACAGTGACAGGCTTTATTTTGCAGGGCTCCAAAATCACTGCAGATTGTAACTACAGCCATGAAATTAAAAGACACTTGTTCCTTGGAAGAAAAGCTATGACCAACCTAGACAGCATATTAAAAAGCAGAGACATTGTTTTACCAACAAAGGTTTGCCTAGTCAAAGCTATGATTTTTCCAGTCTTCATGTATGGATGTGAGAATTGGACTATAAAGAAAGCTGCTGCTGCTGCTAAGTCACGTCAGTCGTGTCCAACTCTGTGCGACCCCATAGACGGCAGCCTATTAGGCTCCCCCATCCCTGGGATTCTCCAGGCAAGAACACTGGAGTGGGTTGCCATTTCCTTCTCCAATGCATGAAAGTGAAAAGTGAAAGTGAAGTCACTCAGTCGTGTCCGACTCTTTGCGACCCCATGGACTGCAGCCTCCCAGGCTCCTCTGTCCATGAGATTTCCCAGACAAGAGTATTGGAGTGGGGTGCCATTGCCTTCTCCAAAAGAAAGCTGAGCTACTACCAAATGCAATCTACAAATTTAACGAAATCCCTATCAAATTACCAATGGCATTTTTCACAGAACTAGAACAAAACATTTCACAATTCATATAGAAACACAAAAGATCCCAAATAGCCAAAGAAGTCTTGAGAAAGAAAAATGGAGCTGGAGGAATCAAGCTTCCTGACTTCAGGTTATACTACAGAGCTACAGTCAAGACAGTATGGTACTTGCACAAAAACAGAAATACAGGCCAATGGAACAAGACAGAAGGCCCAGAAATAAACCCATGCACCTATGGATACCTTATTTTTGACAAAGGAGGCAAGAATATACAATGGGGCAAAGACAGCCTCTTCAATAAATGGTGCTGGGAAAACTGGACAGCTACATGTAAAAGAATCAATTAGAACAACTTCCTAACACCATACACAAAGATAAACTCAAAATGGATTAAAGACCTAAATGTAAGACCAGAAACTATAAAACTCATAGAGGAAAACATAGGCAGAACACTCGACATAAATCAAAACAAGATCCTCTATGACCCACCTCCTAGAGTTATGGAAATAAAAACAAAAGTAAACAAGTGGGACCTGATTAAACTTAAAAGCTTTTGCACCACAAAGGAAACTATAAGCAAGGTGAAAAGATAACCCTCAGAATGGGAGAAAATAGCAGCAAATGAAACAACTGACAAAGGATTAATTTCCAAAATATACAAGCAGCTCATACAACTCAACAGAGAAGGCAGTGGCACCCCATTCCAGTACTCTTGCCTGGAAAATCCCATGGATGGAGGAGCCTGGTAGGCTGCAGTCCATGGGGTGGCTAAGAGTTGGACACAACTGAGCGACTTCACTTTCACTTTTCACCTTCATGCATTGGAGAAAGAAATGGCAACCCACTCCAATGTTCTTGCCTGGAGAATCCCAGGGACGGGGGAGCCTGGTGGGCTGCCATCTATGGGGTCGCATAGAGTCGGACATGACTGAAGCGACTTAGCAGCTGCAGTAGCAGCATACAACTCAATACCAGAAAAACAAACAACCCAATCAAAGAGTGGGGGGAAAAAACCTAAACAGACATTTCTCCAAAGAAGACACACAGATGGCTAACAAACACATGAAAAGATGCTCAGCATCGCTCATTATTAGAGAAATGCAAATCAAAACTACAAGATATCACCTCACACCGGTCAGAACACCCCTCATCAAAAAGTCTACAAACAATAAATGCTGGAAAGGGTGTGGAGAAAAGGAACACTCTTGCACTGTTGGTGGGAATGTAAATTGATACAGCCACTATGGAAGACGTTATGGAGATTCCTTAGAAAACTAGGAATAAAACCACCATATGACCCCAGCAATCCCACTCCTAGGCATATTCCCTGAGGAAACAAAAATTGAAAGAGGCACATTGTTCAGGGCAGTACTATTTACAATAGCTAGAATGTGGAAGCAACCTAGATGTCCATCGACAGATGAATGGATAAAGAAGTTGTGGTATATATACACAATGGAATATTACTCAGCCATAAAAAGGAATGCATTTGAGTCAGTTCTAATGAGGTGAATGAACCTAGAACCTATTATACAGAGTGAAGTGAGTTAGAAAGAGAAAGATAAACACTGTATTCTAACACATATATATGGAATCTAGAAAATGGTACTGAAGAATTTACTTACAGGGTAGCAATGGAGAAACAGACATAGAATAGACTTATGGACATGGGGAGAGGGGAGGAGAGCGTGAGATGCATGGAGAGAGTAACATGGAAACTCACATTGCTGCTGCTGCTGCTAAGTTGCTTCAGTCGTGTCCGACTCTGTGCGACCCCACAGACAGCAGCCCACGAGGCTCCCCCATCCCTGGGATTCTCCAGGCAAGAACACTGGAGTGGGTTGCCATTTCCTTCTCCACACATTACCATATGTAAAATAGATAGCCAACAGGAATTTGCTGCATGGCTCAGGAAATTCAATTAGGGGCTCTGTATCAACCTATAGGGGTGGGATGGGGAGGGAGCTTCAAAAGGGGACAACAGAGGATGAGATGGCTGGATGGCATCACTGACTCGATGGACATGAGTTTGAGTGAACTCCAGGCCAACAGGGAGGCCTGGCATGCTGCGATTCATGGGGTCGCAAAGAGTCGGACACGACTGAGCGACTGAACTGAACTGAACTGAACTGATGGCTGATTCATGTTGAGGTTTGACAGAAAACAGCAAAATTCTGTAAAGCAATTATCCTTCAATAAAAAATAAATTAAAAGGAAAAAATAAAACTGAGCACCGAAGAATTGATGCTTTTGAACTGTGGTGTTGGAGAAGACTCTTGAGAGTCCCTTGACTGCAAGGAGATCCAACCTGTCAATCCTAAAGGAAATCAGTCCTGAATATCCATTGGAAGGACTGATGCTGAAGCTGAAACTCCAATACTTTGGCCACCTGATGCGAAAAACTGACTCATTGGAAAAGACCCTGATGCTGGGAAAGATTGAAGGTGGGAGGAGAAGGGGATGAAAGAGGATGAGATGGTTGGATGGCATCACCGACGCAATGGACACGAGTTTGAGTAGGCTTTGGGAGTTGGTAATGGACAGGGAAGCCTGGCAGGCTGAAGTCCATGGGGTCACAAAGAGTCAGATACTTCTGAGCAATTGAACTGAACTGAACTGAGAAGGCTCTAAACCTCTAAACATTAACCTGCTGAGTGAGACAGAACTCCTGATTCTTTACAAAGGAAAGGGAGGTGAAGAAACTTGTTCAAGGTCACACAGTGCACTTTTGTACTCCTTAGACTTGACCCAGGATTCCCGACTCCCGAACCCGGTTGCCTGAGGAACTTGGTATTAAAAACAACAGCAACAACAACCACAGATGCCCAGACCTCAAACTAGGAGATTCAGACTCAGGAAGTCTGAGAGGATCTTGATGATTATCTGTTTAACAACAACAGTAATACATGCAAAGATGTATATATCATTTTTCTCATACCAGGCATTGTTCTAAGTGCCTTAAGTACATGAACTCATTTGTACTTAAGGAATTCTCACCACAACCCTATGAGATCTGTATTTTTCTTTTTCCATTCTACAGATGAAGAAACAGGCATTTCTCTATAACAAGCAGGAAATTTGATGCAAAGGAATATCAGATTCTTTCATCAACTGCAAATTGTTTGGCCCACAGTGGCCAGAATTTAAAAATCAGGAGCATTCGTGCAAAAGAAAATAGAGTTATGGGTTCTAAGAACAGAATATTGGAGCTAGGACTGACCAGGTTTGAAGCTAGGATCATCAACAGTCCTGGTTCTCCCAGACTGTAGAGTTTCCTGGGATGTGGGCCTTCTAATACTAAAACAAGGACAGTTGGTCACCCTACATTCCAATTCTAATATTTTCTAGTATGTACCTTTAGGGCAAATCATCTGGCCCCTCAGTTTCCCCATTGATAAAAAGGAGATAATGACAGTATCTACCTTACAACATTAAGTCAACATTTAAGGTGTTTCTAAACTGCCTGAGTGTTTGCCATTGATATGATTATTAAAACTTGGATTTCCAGATTTAGTTCCCTTGAAAGATTGGAAGACGTGACAACAAAGGACCTATATTCCAATTTACCTGTTTATTTAGCTCACATTTAATATACAGAGCTTTTCACTACAAACCAGGCACTGTTCTAGGCATTTACAATGTTCATTCATTCAAAACATCTCTAAGAAGTGAGTTTTTACTATTGTCCAATTTCACCAATGAGGAAACTGAGTCACAGAGAGAGGAAGTGACTTCCCCAATGTCACACAGTGCATAGGAGGCAGAGCCAGGATCCAAATCCAGCCAGTCTGGCTCCATTCAGTGACCGTCAACTAGCACTGGGTCTTAACTGCCCTCCTGAGAAGGGCATGAGCTCCCCGGATTTTCTATCTCCCTGGTTTTCTATCTCCTTTCCTCCCGGACCCCTTTGAGTTCTGTTTTCCAGCCCCACATCCCTGGGGGGTCTCAAGCACAGTGGCAGCTTTTCTAAATGATCCAAGGGAAAGAGTCTGAGGTCTCTAAGTCCAGCTTTCATTTTCTGGGTCCCAGGGTTTCTCGAAAAACATTCTCTCCTCCAAGAGATTTAGATTTAGATTAATCTCCTTAGCCAGTGGCTCAGGATCAGGCGGACAGTCGGGTCACCTGCTACAGCCTGGCCAGACCCAATTACCTGCTGTGACCCCAAAATTCACCCATGCACACCTGCTCCTGAGACATTTGCTGATTAATAACAGCAGGGGCTTTGGGGATGGTATGTTCCTCACCTTCTGGGAAACTCTTCAGCTTGAACATGGAGGCTGGCTGTAGATAAACACGCAGCTCTTCAACCCTCATCCTCAATCCCCCCAGCTACCCGCCCTGAATCTGCATCATTCGAAAGCTCCACCAGATTCCATGTTATTTAATGTCCCAGAAAATAAAAGCTGATTGAGTCAATGGTCATCAAATTAAAGAGTTTGACAGCTGCCCGAATGTTCAGAGATCATCCCGGTCAGGGTCACGTGATGAACGTCTGTCGAGTTTTCCTGCCTCCTTGTGGTAAGGGCATCCCAATTTCCCTTTGCAGGTTTATCCCTTGACCCCTCTTAGTCTGTGAGGTTGAGGTGGCGGGGGGGGGGGGGGGGCGGGGGGCTGCCCTCATTCTCTCTGGATGCAGGCTGCATCTGCCTACAGCCTGGCTCCTTCTCAAAGCTGCAGCTCTCACCAGATTCCAGAACAACCTTTCCCCTCAGGCCCTGAGCTCCCTGCTCCTGCCAGCCCCACCCATTGCTGGTTCCCTTTCTCCTGCTCACAGCTGTTACAAGCCTTTTATTAATGCTCATCAGTTGCCCTGTGTCCCCTGGGCGACCTTAATTGATTGATGCCCCTGCAGATGGATACACCAGCAGCCCTTTTGAGAACTGAGCAGGGCTCTCATCCCCAGGTCTGTTTCCCCAGGCCCCAGGACTCATCTGCTTCCTTCTCACTGGACCTTCTACTGCCACTCTCTTTCTTTCAGGGTTGCTCTTCTCACACTTAGTTTCAGAGTGGGATTCAATCTCCCAGCAGCCCTCAAGCTCACTGCTCAGAGTTACTTTCACTGGGCACCAGGCACCATGCTCAGGATTTTCACAGGCATGAAAATAAGTTCATCTGCTATCGATCCCTGCAGGAAAATCCATGTGGGGAAGTTACACAACTTCAGCAACCATCATAGATGCCGAACTGTTTTCCAGGTCTGGCAAATCAGTCGTGGGCAGGAGGTCATGCTGGTCACAGGCTTGGGTTGTGGAGTCAAGACAGACCTGAATTCAAATCCCACCTCTGCTATGTACTAGCTGTGTGATCTGGACAAGCGACTTATCCTCTCTGGGCCTCTGTTCCTTCAGCCAGGCAGCCAGGTGGCACAGCACAGGGAGACAGTCTCTCACATTATCATACCAGAGGGTGACAATTTTAACAGGCTACGGAGTGAACACTAACCCTGGAGCCCAGAAAGGAGCAGCACTGGCAATACTACCTCCCTGGATTATTCTTGCCAGCAGTCACTATGGCAAGAACAAGCACTCAGCAATCAACCCAATAATCCCCCCATTTCACAGAAGAGGACACCGAGGTTCAGAGAGGTAAGTCACACATTAAAGAAGTGGCTGAGTCAGGATTTGAATTCAGATTTCTTTTCATCCAGAGCCTGCGCCCTCTTTAGACCTTGTAAGACCTCCAGCCTGGGTAGCTGCACCACACACTTTGTTCACAGTTACAGTCCACCTCGTTCCCCTCTGGGCACCTCTATCATCTCCAGCAGAATTTTCTCTGAAGTGCAAATGGTTGTCTCCCATCTCTCCTTCCCCAACCCCAGCAGAGTTTCGTGCAGACCCTCACTTTGTTCTTAGTAGTCCACCTCTGGCACGTCAAAGGCCATTCCAAACTCCACCTTTGGCACCTCCGACTCCAAACACAGCAAATAATGAGTTCCTCACATTGGATCCTGCGGCAGACATCACTAATCAGTCCTGGAACTCTTTCCCTGCAGATCCAGGATGCCTGCAGTCCAGGCAGGCAGCCACTACCAGCTGATTCAAGCATTGTCAAGAAAAAAAAACCCATTTGCTATTCCTCCTAGAGATTATAATCTCCTTGAGAGCATCAGTAGAGTCTTAATCAGCTCTGCCCACTTCCTGCCCCAAAATAGTTATACGTTTTCCTATATTAAGAACTCAGGGAAGTTTAATACCTTCATGTTTCTAATGTCAAATGGAAATGGAAGCTCAGAAAAATGAAGGGCCTTGCCCAAGGTCACACTGCTGGTAAGAAGGGGAACAAAATCATGTCAGAAACAAGGTGTTCGCTATGTATCATTGGAGGTGTGGAGCCAAGTAAAATTCTTGGCATACTGCTTGGCACCTGGTATGAAATCAATAACATCAAACTTATTTTATGTAAAAAGATATTGGCTCTGTTCCGAGGCCACAGCCTTGTATAAACTGTTCTCAAATGCTCTCTGGCCAGAATCTTTCCTTGATAAGAGAACACAGAAGACTCCAGAAAGCCCAGGTTATTGGCACAGAGACTTATGAGAATATACTCTCTAGAATACTGGGGCAGATCCCTAGGCTGGATTCAGGAGCTGTGAGATCTTACTCTTGAGACCCCATTTCCCAGCAGAGAAGCTGAGGTTGAAATGCTGATCCCAAAAGTTCCCTCTGACATTTAAAGCTGTCTTCTCCTGCTCCCTCCCCATCTCCCAAAGCAAGTAGGTGGGCAGCAATGATCTTCCCAGCCTGTTGTGCAACTCTGGGCTGCCACACAGCTGCAGGAAAGATGGGACCCATGTGGCTGGGTCTGGCTCTGAACAGGTCACAACTTCCTGTGGGACCTGGCTGTCCATGGAAGGCACAACCAGACCATCGATGGAGTCTCTTTTTATTTGTTTTCTTTCTTCCTCCTTTACTCCCTTTCTCCCTTCTCTCTCTTCTTCACTTCCACCTTTCTCTCAGCTTTTCTTTCTCCCTTCCTCCCTGCCTCTCTTTCCCTTCCTTCTTTTTTTTTTCTTTGTTTCTGTTTCTCTTTCTTCCTTTCTCTCTCTCTCCCTCCCTTTCTTTCTTTTTCTCTTTCTCTTTCTTTCTTTTCTTCCTTCTTCCTAACCTGCTCATAACCTACTTACCAAAAACATGGAACCAAGGGATCAAATCCTGGCTCCATCAAGTTACCAGCTCTGTGACCTTAGGCAAGTTGCTCATACTCTCTGTGCCTCAGTCTCCTCATCTGTAAAATGGGCTAATAATGGAGCTGACTGTCACAGTACAGCTTTACAGTCCTTGGGCTCTGTGAATCCACAGCCTAGGAGGGGACATCAGCATTAAATAAATAATCATACAATTAATTGATAATTTTTCTTGCCAAAGGACAGAGCAGTCAGGGAATGTTTCCATGCAATTGTAGCTTGTCTATTCATTTACTGTCTCTTCCACTAGCTTGGAAACTCCAAGAAGGCTGGGGTCATGTACATTTTGTTTACTAATGTTTACCCAGCATTCAGAGTTACTCATTAACTAGGTTTGGATCAATGGATGAATGACTATAGTGATGTTCCATTGGAGACCAGAAGGATAAACTGGAGTAAGGAAGTGAAAAGAGTTGGTGGAAGGGCATCCTAGGCAGAAGGAATAGCATGTACAAAGTCCCTGTGGCTGAAAGGAGATTGGGGTGTTTGAGGAAATGAAGCCAGGATGGCATGTCCGGAGCAAGCAGAGTGACAGAGTGGGACAGGCTCCCCAGGGCCTTGGGGAGTCCCATGGTGGATTTTCTCCAACAAGTGCACAGCCAGGGCTGTAATGGCGGCTGAGCTGGGGTGTCTGAGACACCCTGGGTTCAAATCCCAGCTTCCCCACTTTCTGGCTGCATGACAAGTCAGTTAACCTCCATGAGCCCTGTATCCTCGTTTGCACAAGGGGCATAATAATAGTAACCTATTGCATGGGGTTTGGAAAGGATCATAGACTGTAAAGCACTTAGCAGCGTGCCTGGCACACAGGTAGTGCTCACAAAACGTAGCTGTGGTCGTAAGAACATCATCGTGATTGACACAGGTTTCCTAGTTCTCTTTCACTATCCCTGAAGCTGAGTCTTCCCCTTAAGGAGGGTCTCCATCTCCAGACCCTCTGGGGGACATAGTTGTTCCTGCTTTCCCCACACCCCACTTCCTCAGGCCCTCCTAGGGCTGTTCTCCTTGAAGTTCCTGCAGCCAAGACTGAGGAAATGCTTCCCTTGGCTCAGGGCAAAATCTGCATCCATGTTGCTAAGCAACCAACCCCTATCCAGATGCTAGCTGCAGCCTGGGCAGAGGGACGAACGTCAGCACTCTGGGGAGGGCCTCCTGGGGCATCGCCAGGACCACAGGCTACAACCAGCACTGAGGCAGGACAGTGCCAAGGCAGATGGCTCACTGAGAGTCAGCACACAGCAGTGGAAAGCCCATGGGGTCAAGGGCAAATCCAAATGCATTCGGACTCCAGTTCTACAATTTACCAGTTGTGCAGTCTTGATCAAGTCAGTGACCTCTCTGGGCCTCAGATTATGCATCTCAACAATGGGATGCAGAAGTGAAGCAAAAGTGAAAGTCACTCAGCCATGTCCGACTGCGACCCTATGAACTGTAGCCTGCCAGGCTGCTCTGTCCTGGAATTCTCCAGGCAAAAATACTGAAGTGGGTAGTCATTCCCTTCTCCTGGGGATCTTCCTGACCTAGGGTTCGAACCTGGGTTTCCTGCATTGCAGACAAATTCTTTACCGTCTGAGCCACCAGGGAACCCCGATGATATGCAGACCTAACTCCAAATTCATCATGAGGATTACATGGGCTGATGTACATGAAAATGCCCAGCACATGGTAGGTGCTCAAAGAATCTTGAACTATGGATGGATATACAGGGGTGAGTCCAGTAATCTTGTCACCCATCAGTGTTAATAAAATTCAAACTACTTAGCCTCCCCTTCATGATCCCTTAACTTGATCCTCCCACTTTCTTCTGTCATCTTATTTACCTACGAGTTCAGTGTCTCTCAACCTTGGCGCTACTAACGTGAAAAAACAACAGAAAAACAGATTTATTGGCATATAATTCCTATATCTCACAATTCACCCTTTTAAAGTGTTCAATTCAATGCTTTTCAGTATATCCATAGAGTTGGATAACTGATACCACAATCAATTTTACAACATTTACATCATCCAGAAAGAAATGCCATACCCATTAGCGGTCACTACTCATACCCTCTTCCCCTAGCCCCTGGCAACCACTCATCTGCTTTCTGTCTCTATGGATTTGCCCATTCTAAAGATGTCACATAAATTGAATCATATAGTGTGTGGTTTCCGTACCTGGCTTCTTTCACTTAGCATAATGTATTCAAGGTCCATTCATCTTGTGATGTGTATCAGTAAGTACTTCATTCTTCTTTACGACTGAATGATATTCCATTGTACAGATAGACTGCATTTTGTTTGTTCTTTTGTCAGTCAGTGGCCATTGGGGTTGTTTCTGCTTTTTGGCCATTGTGAATAATGCTGCTGTGAACATTCATGTACACGTTTTTGTGTGGACTAGTGATACTTTCAACTGGACAATTCCTTGTTGTAGGTGCTTCCCTGTGCACTGTAGGGTGTTTAGAAGCTTCCCTGGCTTCCATCCACCAGATGCCAGCAGTACTGAAACCCCCAGGTTGTGACAACCAAAAATTTCTCCACTGTTCCCTGGGTGGCTGCATCACCCTGGTCAAGAACTACTGCACCAAAACTGTCCCTTAGCAGTTCCCAAAGCTTGTTTTACAAGTGGAAATACCAGGAGATTCTCTGAGGGAAATAACCTTCTGTGGTCAACCCAGCTTAGGAAGACACACAGTCCACCTCCCTTGCTTCTGTCCCTGGAAATTCATGGGGTATTTTGGCATTTTCAAGGCTGCTAGGGTGTCTCCAACAGCAGCAACAAACTATGGGACATTGTGCAACTCGACCTTTGTCAAGCAGACTTGACCAAAGAACCCTTTTCTAATCTTCACAGAACACCCGTGACAGCAACTCTGGGCAACGCTTCTCAGACACCTCCTCCCCTCTGACCACACTGGTTTGCTTACTGCTTTCTTGAACACACTTTGCACATTTCGATCACAGAAACTGTTCATATCATGTCTCCAGTGTTGCAGGAACTGTCCCCAATAGCCACTCCCCTCCAACTTGCTCACTAGAGGAACCCCAATTTTGTTTGGGCAGCAATGTGTCCAACGTCAGGGGACAAATCATAATTAGTCAAAGCCAAATGTGTCAATCTTATTTCTCTTTGCCAACAACTGGCATAGGTGTGGACACATATCCAGTCCTGGCCAGAGAACTATAGGTGGAAACTTCTAGAAAATATTTTCTTTTTGAGCTGCTCAAAAAGAAGCCTCTCAGGGGGACTTCCCTGGTGGTCCAGTGGCTAAGACTCCATGCTCCCAAAGCAAGGGGCCTGGATTCAATCCCTGGTTGGTGAACACAATCACACATGCCGCAACTAAAGATCCCGTGTGCTGCAAACAAGACTTGGAGCAGCCAAATAAATTAATATTTTAAAAAAAGAAGGCTCTTACCCACTGAGTTGCACCATCATGCTTGGGATACTGTCTTGCCTGGGGCACGTGACAACCATATTGGCAACATGAAGGTTAGGGAAGGTTAGACAAGGTTAGGGAAGAGGGCCACGCGCTCACAATGACTGGCCAGACAAACAGAGAAAACCTAGGCCCTCGATAGTATCACTGAGCTGCTGAATCAGCACTGCCTAACCCACTCCAGACTTCCTGATGTGTGAAATAATGAATCCTATCAACAGTTGCATCCAAAAGCAAAATACTTACAGCCAGCACATGCCCACTAATGCCCCTTGAACCAGTTGGCTTTGCTGAATAACAAAACACTCCAAAACTTAGCTACTACTTAGTGGCTAAACATTTACTATTTCTCATTATTCTATGAGATAGCTGGGTAGTTCTGGCCCTGGCTGGCCCAACTGGAACTGGAAGACCTAGTGGTCCTCAAGATTCACAGGTCCAGCAGTTGACTTGATGACCATGCATCCCTCATCATCCAGCAGGCTAGCCTGGCCCCACCCCACAGTGGCAACTGCAGGGTTCCCAGAAGCTAACAGCAACAAACCCCAAAGCACAGATGCTTTTCAAGCCTTTGCTTATATCATATTTACTAGCATCCAACAGGCCAAAGCCACTCCCACAGCCGAGTTCAGCTTCGAGGGCTGGAGAAATGGACTCCGCTTCTTGATTGAAAGGACAGCAATGCCATCACAACAGGGGTGAGCATACAGGGATGGGAGGGACTTGGGGCCACGCTGCAATTCCTCATACCTCTGATCTGGAAGGCTCTAGCATTTAACATGGAGCTGGCACACAGTGTGTGCTCTCAGTAAACATCTGTGGAATAAATAAGTGAATTCCCTCAGTCCCACCTCCCCATGGCCTCAAATCCTCACTGGAGGCCTTCCTTCTTACCCAGAGTCCACAGCAGACCAGCCAGGCAGAGGCCTGTGGGGGTGACCCGGGATTTGGTTCCAAATTCCACCACACTAGTGGCACCTGTCCTAGAGAGCTATATGACACACCCCCACAATTACAATTAAGTTGGTTAAGAGTCCCACAGATATAGGTTCAAATCCTAGCTCTGCCAGCCACTGTGTTTGACATTGAAGCCAGCTCAATAAATAAAAATTGTTTAAGACTCACAGACTTAGAGAATTAACTTATGGTTACCAGGGAAGGAAGGATAGGGAAAAGAGATAGTTAGGGAGTTTGGGATGGACATGTACACACCGCTATATTTAAAATGGACAACCAGCAAGGACCTACTGTATAGCACAAGGAACTCTGCTCCATGTTATGTGGAAGCCTGGATGGGAAGGGAATTTGGGGGAGAATGGATACATGTATGACTGAGTCCCTTTGCTGTCTACCTGAAGCTATTACAACACTGTTAACTGGCTACACTCCAATATGAAATAAAAAGTTCTTAAAAATAGGAACAAAAATAGTTTAAAGAAGAAAGATGTTCCTTTCACCCTGCTGAAAACATCCAGACCAGGTCTGGTTATGGTCATCAAGCGTGTAAGGGACCCAGGGTTCTCCCAGCCAAATGCACCTTCAGTCAGGGCCCTACTTCGTGGCCCAAGATGATGGCGTCTGTGTTCCAGACAGCAGGTGCAAGAGGAACAAAGAAGTAACAGCAAAGCAAGTGCATCTGCGTGTCTTAGGAAGAGTTCTCCAGAACCCTCACATCCTTAAGCCGTAATTCAGTTCCATGTCCATACCTATCCGCAAAGGAGACTGGGAAATTCTCTGCTAAAAACTGGATTACTTTTACTTTAGACGAAGGAAACTTTAGAATGGATGTTGGGGAATACACAGCTGTCTTTGTTACAGCTCTCCAGGCCTCAATTTCCTCTTCTGTGAGTTGAAGATAAAAATAGTTTTGCCTCATAAGGTCCTTGTGAGATTAATTAATGGGTATCAAGAGCTTAGTAAATTGGCAATAGATGTTAGTGATTATGATGATGATTAGCAAGATATCCTGGTAGTAAGTAAGCAGGAAAAAAAGAAGTCAGTGTTTTCTGTGCCAAACAAGGGTGTGCCCAGTTTCAGTCAGGTTCACCAACTGGGTGAATGACAGGGAGCTGCCTAGAAAAAACTTCAGATCTGCTTCACCACCCAGGAACAGTCAGAGGTGAATTCGTGCCTCCCTTATCCTCTAGGAAGCAAGCCAAAGTCTCCAGGAACAATTTGTGCTCCTAGGAGGCCAAAGGTGGCCCTTGAACGTTTTCCTTGGAAGGGGGCAATTTTTATTTTCTGATTTTAAAATTAGCAAATCCTCTTGGACCCCAACAAACTAGCAATATCCAACAGGACCAGGAGTTCCCTGGAATTTCACTGGGGGTTTCAATTTATATTGGATTCATTACATGCTGGTTTTATTGCAAGTGCTAAGTAGGAAAAGTCCTGGGAGTCAGTGGCAGTTTATAAGTGGGTGTCTGACTTAGTTATGAGCTTCCTGGAGGAAGAGACTTTTAAGCTGAGATGAAGAATGAGTGTTACTGAGGCAGGAAGGATATTCCCAGCAGGTAGGAGTTGGGTAGCCTGGTTGGCCAAGCCCCACATGGGAGAGTGTGTGACTGGAGCTGAGGCTAGAGGCTGGAGGAACTGGAAAAGGCAGGTCAGATGGACTGCAGGGGAGGATTTTGGTCCTCATCCTCGCTGCAGGGGGATACAAGTGAGGGATGTGATCGTATCTGGAAAAAATACACACTAGCCACAATGTGGAGGACAGATAGGAGGAGGGGCAGAATTACTGACAGGAAACCCCCTAGAAATGATGGCAGCGTCAGCAACAAATTCTCAGGGATACAACTTGCTGTCCCATGTATCCCAGAACACACCAGAGCATCAAGGGAAAGGTACTTCCTTGAACCTAAAATTCTCATATACCACACCCCTTTCCCCTTCAGTCACTCTCTAGCCCTTTCTCTGCTTTGCCTTTGTTTTTACTTTCATTGTCATTTTCTTTGCTATTATATATTCATTTATTTGTTGTTTACTTGCCAGGTATTTGTCTCCCCCTCTAGCATGTGAGCTTCAATGAAGGCAGAGACCTTGTCTCCTATCTTCCTTGATACAGTACAGCCCCTGCCCTCCGCACAGTGACTGACACACAGTAAGTGTTCAATAAAGGCACCGAGTGTGTGTGTGTGAGTGTGAGTGAATGAGAAACTGGGGTGTTAGGACAGCTTATGAAAGTGAGCTGGACCCAGGCTGGCCCTCCAGGAGGTGCTGGCAATTAACAAGAACTACTCACTGGAAAAGACTCTGATGCTGGGAGGGATTGGGGGCAGGAGGAGAAGGGGACGTCAGAGGATGAGATGGCTGGATGGCATCACTGACTCGATGGACGTGAGTCTGAGTGAACTCCGGGAGTTGGTGATGGACAGGGAGGCCTGGCATGCTGCGATTCGTGGGGTCGCAAAGAGTCGAACACGACTGAGCGACTGAACTGAACTCATCAACTTAATCCTGAAATATAAAATCTTGGCATTCTCAAGGCCACAGAGGGTAAACTTCCTTCTGAGGGGGTCTGAAGTCCAGGGAGTTGGGGCAAGGTCTCCATTTGGCCTGTGAGGACAAAGAAGTAAAGTGACTCAGCAGAGACCAGCTGAGAGCCAGGCAGCAGGGGAAACAGTGAATTCATTAAAGATACCTGATTTTCTCAGCTCCACACACCCGTAGGTTTGCAACAGATAATGAGATGATGATGATAATGAAAACGATGATTAACGTTAATGTAAAGCACAGTGGTATTTACCAGATATTGTTCTGAGCATTTTACTATATTAACTCATGTAATCCTTACAACTATCCTATGAGGTGGGTGATGTGGTTATCCCCATTTTACAGCAGGGAAAGTTGAGGCATAACTTGACAAGCTGACAAGCCTCAGAAGTGGCTGAGCAGAGACTGCAGCAGGTGATCCTGGGCCTTGTGTCAGAGCAAAATACCTCGCTACCATCCTGCTCCCCAGCCAGACACAGTGCCCCAGAGGCTTCTGATCCCAAGCCCAGGGTCTAGCTGACCCACTCCCACCCTCCTGCTTCATGAATTCACATTTAGACCACAAATTTCCCTCCAGTGCCTCATTCTCTGATGAGTGGGATGCTCTAATGCTTAAGTAACCACAGGCTACAGAGTCAGATGTACATAGGTTCAAATCCCAACTCAGCCACTTTCAAACTTAGCAGTGAAGGATAAGTGATGTTACCTTTCTCAGCCTCAATCACCCCATCTGCCAAAAGGACCTAATGATGTCTCACCCTGGAAATGGCTATGGGGACTGAGCAAGTCCTCCAGAGCTTGCCTGCACGTGGTGCATGTGGAGGAGAGAGAGTTGCTGTTTTTCTACTTGCCAAAGCTCGACCCCTCTGGCTCCTTCTCCACCAGCCCACCTTCCACCCCACACCAGCAGCCTGCTCACTGACCTTGCCAGAATTCAAAGCCGGGAGAAATTAAAAGCCCAGTGGGATCCCTTCAGATTCCACCAGCTTAGCAACTCAGGCAATTAAAGAATCTCTTAGATTTGAGTTCTGAGCAAATCGGATCTTTAAAAAAAAAAGTCCCAAACTCTAAACCCCACTAAAGAGCTAAGTCTGGTATCCCATGAAGCTATTTTTTAAAAGTCCTCTAAGCATTGGCATTATTAAGAGGTAAGAGCTCTGAGTACTTGCATCTTGGGGCTGCCCAATCCTCTCAGAGGACTCAAGGTCAAGGAAAATGTTAAAAATACAGGTTCCCCCAACAAATGCAACCTGAGGGACAGTCTCTGAACAACAAATGCTTCAAAATGTTAAAAAAAAAAAAAAAAAAAGCTAAAGGAACTGTTTCAGATTAAAAGGGACAAAAGAGAAATGACAACGTAAAAGCATTGCTTGATTCTGGATTATTTTTTAAATGAAGGGGGAGGGACAATTAGGGAAATCTGTCATGTACTGTGGATTAGATAATAGTGGAGCTAGTGGTAAAGAACCCACCTGCCAATGCAGGAGACACAGGAGATGCAGGTTCAGTCCCTGGGTGGGGAAGGAGAAGGGAGAAGGGAATGGAAACCCACTCCAGTATTCTTGCCTGGAGAATCCCATGGACAGAAGAGCCTTGTGGGTTACAGTCCATGGAGCCACAAAGAGTCAGACACCACTGAAGTGACTTAGCATGCATGCACATTGTATCAGTGCTAAATACCCTGAATTTTATCATTATGCTACAGTGACGCAAGAGAATTTCTTCCTTGTTCTTAGGAGATAAGCAGGGCTAAAGAGGAATCACATTGATAGCTTCTCAAATGATTCTGAAAAATAATATAGGTATTTATATATGGAAAGAGAGAAATGACTGAGCAAAGGATATGTGTGAATCCTTTGCACTGCCCCTGCAACTCTTCTGTAAGAGTGGAGTTATTTCAAAGGATTGGTGTCACATTCCTGCCTTCCTGGAGAGCCAAACTCCCTGGATCTTTGGAGGGACCCAGGAATCTTCATTCTAGCAACGTCTGTAGGGGATTCTGGCACACAGGAAGCCTGAGTGTAATCCCAGCTCTGAAGAATGCTGGGGTCTTCTTTCCCAATCAGAAGGCAGAGGGACAGCCCCTCCAGTTTTTACCTTCCTTTCCCCCACTTGTTACAGGCAACAATCAAGGAGCCACTAATGGCGGGTTTTGCAAACCAACAGCACAGAGTTCCTCCAGATTTGTGTCAGAAGCAGAGCTTGCTCTGAGCCCCTAGCCCACTTATAATCACATGACTTAAAATACACTTTGTTAAAGACAACCTTCTGAGGGAGGGAGATGGAAGAAATTAAAAGAGAGTAAAGAAGAAGCCCCCAAGACAGGCTAAAGGGGCACCCTGGGGGACCAAGGGCTCCTGTGTGTTTTTTCCATCAGGGATCGTGATGACATCACTTGACCTTAATCCTCCTTAGTCATTTTCATCTGGGGACACTGGCGGCAGCTGCCATTTATTAACACATGGGCGGCACCAACAGCTCAGCTCAGTGTTGGTGTTCAAATATGCCAGGGCACCGTCTCACCAAGACAGGGCTGCTTCTTACAAGCGGAGCCTCAGAAAAAGCAACTATATCCCAGAAGGCAATTAGGAGGAAAACAACTCGGGTGGAAGCACAGTCCAGACTACTGCTTTGATCAGGACCCACAGTAAGGAATGCATTTGCACCACAATCTGGTTCACTCTAACACACACACACACACAATGACAGACAAGAAATGCTCCATCCTCTTCCAGGAAGGCTCTATTGCAGAGTCTCCAGCTGTCAACCCCCTGGACTGAGTCCCTTGCTTCATCTTCATGGAGCAACTTTGCCCAAGGTCATATCTCTTTCCAGAGGCAGTTCATGTCCAATGAGGGGAAGATAAAAGCCTGGCCATCTTGCCCAACTCAGGACAATTCTGAAGCGCCTTTTAACTCCCAGATTTCTTATGGGGTTAGCCAAAGTCATTGCTAGACCTCCATCCCAGCTTGACCTCTCCCTCTGCCCACTCCTGCTTTTATCCCTTCCCTTCCACAGGAATTGATCTCACAGATACTTGTTCATAAAAACTTCCAAACACTAAATTCTGTCTCAAGGTATGCTTCCTTGGAGAACCAGACCTGGTTCTCATAATAAATCAAACCCACATAATTAAAACAAGAGTTCAGCAAAACCAATATTTATCTTTTCTCTGCCTTGTGCATTCCCATATAATCTATGTTACTTCACTTTTAAACATGTTGGTCATAATCCAATACATTGATTTGATGATGAAGCCATGCTTTGAAAACGCTAGTCTGAACTATGCTCATGAAGCATGAAGGATGATCAGTGTATCCTTGGGCTGTCCTTAGGGGTACGTAAAAGAATGCCTGACCGAACATGAATTGAGTAATAGAGGTTTACTTTTTATATATTAACAGGCTTGGCAATAGGTGGTTCCAGAGTTTGTTTATGACTCAACACCTTCCTCAAAGACCTAGGTTTTTTTCCATATTTCTTCTCCAGCATCTTTGACATGTTGGCCATGAACTCCTCATAGTCACAAGATGGCTGCCTTTGCTCCAGGCATCATGTCCTTATACAACCACCTTCAAATAAGAATAGGAAGCTTCGCTTCACAGCACATTTCTTTCAATTCAGGAAGAAAAAATTCTGCAGAAGCCCCAGAACCAGACTTCCCCTTATTTCTCATTAGTCAGAAGATTCCATTAGCAAAGACAAAACAGTGAATGAAGATTAGTAAACAACCAACAAGGACTGTCACAGCTCATGTCAGGTATGCTACTCAGCCCTTATTTCCTTCTAGGGTCCAATGTCAAAGACCCCGAGGTGGGACAGAGCCATTGATTTCTGGCAGATTCACAAGCAACTATACCACCATGCCAGACATCACTAGTTGATCACAGCAATCTTTCCCACTGAGCAGGAATGTGATGTCACAAGGTATTCCAACAAAATACTCCATGCACCCATTAGAATTAAAACCTGAGATTAAAATCTGATTCCTGCTCTGGCCTTTAGACCAGAGGACAACAATGGAAACTGATATGAGAGAAGATTAATCAGTTTTTGCTCTGTATTTTCAGGACACTCTCTGACTCACCCATACATCCTTCCCTCTTCACTTGGAATATTTCTTCCTTCCCTTGCCCTATCCAAATCCCACTTGCCCTTCAAAGAGGTCCAACTCAAGCCTGATTCCTCTAGGAAATCTCTCTGGGTATCCCAATCTTGTCTAAAATTATTCACTGAACCCACTGATCAATCTTAACATTACTCAAATGGGGAATAATCAGACATAGTGTGCCTGCAGATGTGATGCAGAGGAAGCATCCCTACAAAGTATCTTTGCCCAACTAATCAAGCTGAATCAAATCCAGCCTCGAGATTAACCACTTACATGCTCAGTCGCTCAGTCATGTCTGACTCTTTGCAACTCCATAGTCTGTAGCCTTCCAGGCCTTTCTGTCCATGGGCTTTTCCAAGCAAGAATACTGGAGCAGGTTGCCATTTCCTCTTCCAGGGAAGAGGGATCTCTTCCTGACTCAGGGATCAACCTGCATCTCCCGTGTCTCCTGCATTGGCAGGCTGATTCTTTACACTGTGCCATATGGGAAGCCCTAGAGATTAACCAACCACCAGTTTATAAAAAACATAGGAACTAACATTAAATGATACATGGGATATACTGATCTAGAATGTAATATAATGACACATGGGATAGAAAAATCTAGACTGTCAGAAAATAAAGAACCAATGACCTAGTGTCTTCAACACATAAATGACATTTTGAAAAGGAGCAGAAAGTTTGTAGATTTGTATCAGCCACAATGATGTTATGTAGTAAACCACACTGAGACACAGTGGCTTAAAATAACAATGTACTATTTCTCATAGTTCTGTGGTCAGATGGGTGGTTCTTTCGGTCTGGCCTAGGCTCAGCTGATGTGGGCTGGGCTTGATCATGCATCTATGGTCAGCTAGCAGGTCAGCTGTGGACCAGCTGGTCAGGAATGGCCTCAGTCAGGAAAGTACCCCACCACACAGTTACCCCATAACAAGCTGCTTCAGTTTGCTCTCCTGATTGAAATAGGAATCTAAGAGAATAAGTGGAATCGTGTGAGACATCCCAAGGCCCAGACTTGAAACCATCCAGCATCCCTTCTGTTGCATTCTTGACCAAAGCAAGACACATGATCAAACCCAGATTTCAGGATCAAGAAATAGACTCCACCACTCAATAGGAGAAGCTGCCAAGTCAGATTGCTAAGGCAGTGAATGTGGAGAGAAGCCATTTACTATAATCAATCCACTTCAGGATTAAAAAAGACATGCCAACCAAATGCAATGTATGCCCTTGTTCAGATCCATATTTACAGAAACCAACTGCAAAAACTCATTTTTGTAGTCATTAGGGAAAAACTGAACATAGGTTGAGTATTAAATGATAATATGGAATTGTTGGTTTTTAAAATGCAATAATGGTGTTGTGTGAATTTTTAAATGTCTTTATTGTTAGAAGTACATACTAAAGTATTTGTGGGTGAAATTTATTTTAAAATATTCTATCATAAAAAGGAAGCAGGGAGAATAGATGTACAAGAATAGCAAAAAGTTGATAGCTATTGAGGCTGGGTAATGCATACAAGGTGGGTTATATGACTATTCTCATTAAATTTATGTACATGTGTTAGAAATTTTCCATAATAAGAAATGTTTTTAAACTCTTCAGCTTTCTTTGCCTCATGTAGTTTTATACAGTGTGGTGATTATCCCTGGTGGTTCAAGAACATTAAAGAGAAAGTCTCAATTTGGTGTTTACCTGTCTTTAACACCTATCAAACATTCATTAATCTCTCTACAACAAAATATAAGCAGGTTTCGGGCTCTAGAGCCCTTGGCAGGAACCAGCTATAACAAGAATTTCATATCATGGTTTAATTTCCATTGCATTTATTTTTTACTATTACATTCTCTCTACTGCTGCTCTTCTATTTATGGATAATGACACGAAGCTCTCTTTTTAAATAAGTTAAGGTCATAAAGAGTGAATTTTAAGTGATTAAATCTATAATGATACAGATGATAAAAGATTATGGCTAAAACTGTGAAGGTGGGTGTCTTGTTAAGATCGGCTACCCTCTCTGGGCTTTTCTGGTGGCTCAGTGGTTAAAAAAAAATCTGCCTGTTAATGCAGGAGAATATGGGTTCGATTTCTGGGTCTGGAAGATCGCCTGGAGAAGGAAATGGCAACCCACTCCAGTATTCTTGCCTGGGAAATCCCATGAATAGAAGAGCCTGGTAAGCTACAGTCTGTGGGGACGCAAGAGTCAGACATGACTTAGCAACTAAACAACAGCAACAACCCCTTCTAGAAAACAATTTTAAACCCCACTGGCTTTACAAAATAAAGTTCTGTATCTGAAGTCACAACCCAATGCAGGGCCATGAGGGCCTCTGCTCCAGGAAGTCATTCAGGGACACGGGTTCCTTCCAGCTGCTGCTGCCGCCGCTGCTGCTAAGTCGCTTCAGTCGTGTCCGACTCTGTGCGACCCCATAGACGGCAGCCCATGAGGCTCCTCCATCCCTGGGATTCTCCAGGCAAGAATACTGGAGTGGGTTGCCATTGCCTTCTCCAATGCATGAAAGTGAAAAGTGAAAGTGAAGTCGCTCAGTTGTGCCCGACTCTTAGCGACCCCATGGACTGCAGCCTACCAGGCTCCTCTGTCCATGGGATTTTCCAGGCAAGAGTACTGGAGTGGGGTGCCATTGCCTTCTCCGTCCTTCCAGCTAATGGCTCTGAAACGCTTCAGGCCTTGAAGTCCACCATCGGACCTGCTGCACTCAGCTGGCAGATTAGAGAAACAAGAGCCCGTCTGCAGTGTCACACGGAAGGATGTGGGGGCCAGGCCTGAACATACACACTTCACTTCAGCCCACATTCTGCTGGCTAGAATTTGTACCATGGTCCCACCTAGCTGCATGAGAGGTTGGAGATGTTGCCATAAGCTTGGGAAGAAGGAGGTTTGGTGAACATTGTGCATTACCTCTGCCACTGCTACTGCTGCTGCTGCTAAGTCGCCTCAGTCGTGTCCAACTCTGTGCGACCCCATAGACGGCAGCCCACCAGGCTCCCCCGTCCCTGAGATTCTCCAGGCAAGAACACTGGAGTGGGTTGCCATTTCCTTCTCCAATGCATGAAAGTGAAAAGTGAAAGTGAAGTCGCTCAGTCGTGTCTGACTCTTAGCGACCCCATGGACTGCAGCCTACCAGGCTCCTCCGTCCATGGGATTTTCCAGGCAAGAGTACTGGAGTGGGGTGCCATTGCCTTCTCCAACAGTAGCCCTCAAAAAAATGATATTTGAGAAAAGCTATTTTAAAAACGGAGCTCCAATTCCTCAGGGTGCCCCACACAGGTCTTTATGATCCTTGCCTGTATCAGTCAGGGTTCAGTCAGAAAACCACTATGAAGAAAGGATTACAGGGATGAGACTGGGCATAATGGTGGGAGCTGGTGGAGGAATCTATTCAATGACCTTGTCCCTTAGATAAGTTGTCAAGGAGGAACCCTGGGTTTGAATAAGAGCAAGGACAAGGTAGAACCTGGGAGGATGAAGCTGGAGCCACAGGAACTGAGAGGACTGATTGGCACTGGTGTCTATAGTGCCTGGGGCCCTGAGTTGATCTTCAGAGCATGAAAACATGGCTAATTTCACATCCATCTTCCAAAACTCACACAAATTTCTCTTGTGGCCGATGCTAACCCAGAATTATACAAGGAAGGTAATTTTGGAAAAGGAGTTCTAGCCCAGCTGGACACAGTATAAGCCACTTCATGGACCAGTGGGACACTTAGCCTCACCAGCCAGCACTGCCCAGCTCATACCTTCCACTCCAGCCATGATGACTACAGTTGACCAAGGAACAAAACAGGTTTGAACTATGAGGGTCCACTTACATGCAATTTTTTCCAATAAATATGTACTACAATGGCTACGTGATCTGAGGTTGGTTGAATCTGCAGATGCAAAACCAGAAATTTGGAGGGTTGACTGTAAAGTTATAGGAAGATTTTTCAACTGTGTGTTGTAGAAGTGGACACCCCTAATATGTCTAGAAAAGGCAACTGTACTTGCCTTTTCTAGACATAGTCTAGACATTTTCTCACTTCACCCCTGCTGTTCCCTCTGCCTGGAATGTTCTTTCCCATCATTGTCTAGTGCTCACCTCTTCCTACGTCTTCAAGATCTGATCAAACGTCACTTCCTTTAGGAAGTACCCTGCAGTCTCCAGGCAGAGGGGAAGATGGGTGGGCCCATAAATACAGAAGATTGTGCAAAAAGCCATGGGATCTTTCTCCATAAGCCTTGATATCTTCAGAAAAGCTGCTAAAATTCACTAAGGGGATTTCTTTTAAAAAACAGTGATGAGGCTAGGTTTCTTATCTGGGTTTGACTCAGGGGGGAAGCAAGAAAGCTCACATAGGGACTTCCCTGATGGTCCAGTAGCTAAGACTCCACATTCCCAACACAGGGGGCCCAGGTTTAATATCTGGTCAGGGAAATAGAGCCCACATGCCACAATTAAGAGTTTGAGTTCACATGCCACATCTAAAAGAACCTGCATGCTGCAACTAAGACCCAAATAAGTGGGGCTTCCCTCATGGCTCACTCGCTAAAGAATCTGCCTGCAATGCAGGAGACTCAGGTTCGATTCCTGGGTCGGGAAGATCCCCTAGATGAGGAAATGGCAACCCACTCTAATATTCTTGCCTGGAGAACCCCATGGACAGAGGAGCCTGGCAGGCTACAGTCCATGGGGTCCCAAGAGTCAGACACGACTGAGTGACTTTCACTTTCACTTTCCAATTAACAAAAAGTGGGGGGAAAACAAAAAAGAGAAGTTAATTAAAAAAAAAAAAAAGCTCACATAGACACAAGAGCCCTGAGACAGGGAGTAGCTCAGGGAAGAGAGAAGCATTAGGAAATAAAATACAGGAACGGACGGAAAATTTGGGGACACTTGAGACTGCCTTCGGGTCTGTGACCTGTTTCACTGGATCTCCAAAGGGTCATGAGCAACATATTATGCAGCTGTGGTAGACTGGATTATCCTTCTCAAGTCTTCACTCCCTCCCCCATATGACCTTGAAGGGTTTGAGAGTGAGACAAGTATATTTCCCTGTCCTGTGGATGTTGTACTTGGATTTGACCATAGGATATTTTTTTCAGCCAACAGAATGTGGGCAGAAGTGATGTGCTAGTTCTGAGCCAAGCTGTAAGGAAACCTTCCATGTATCTGCTCACCTCCTTGTGCTTCAGCTATTCACCATGAAAGGAACATACCTGAGCTGTTGCGGAGCCAAAGAGGGTGAAAGACACATAGAAGAAGCATGTGGAATATGCTGGAACTCATCAGCAACCAGAGGCCAAGCCCCAGATGATTCCAGCAGAGCTACAGTTCACTCTAGACTAATAAACAAGAAAATAGATGTTTGTGGTTGGCTTTTAACAACTAAATTGAAACATGATTCACATACCATAAAATTCACCCATTCAAATAATACTATCCAATTTTTTTTGGCAGATTCATGCAGCCATCACTATAATCAATTTTAGAACATTTTCATCACCCCAAAAGAAAATTGCATATTCAATACATTAGCAGTCTTTTCCCATTTCCCTGTTCACTGTTATACAGCGTTATTGTAGTGACAGCTGACATATATATATATACACACACACACAAGATATTAGAAATGCATCCAATGTTAGCAAGCTCAAATTTCACATTCTTCTTAATAGAAATCCAGGATAAGAAAGGTTTGTGTGCACACATCTACACAGACTTCCCTATACACATTCACACAATCCTACACATGCTTAGACACACATCCACTTCTACAAACGTTTCACACACCCACAGTCAGACACAGACTCACACTCATGTTTAGTGATACAAAGATTCATATATAGACTCATCCACACACATTCACAATTACATACTTGTAGACATACACACTCACACAGCAATTTCCCAACCCTGTCATTTAAATAACTCATGACATTTTTTCTATATCTACATATCACATATGCTTTTATTTCCTTATTTTTTTCCTTTGAATGACTCACATTTTTATTTAAATAAACTGGTTTTTAAAAGAAAGTGCTATAAATGGAGGGTCCTCATCTTTCCCATTAGCTCTTGACCTTTCTTTCCACCAAACCCAAGCATATCTACTATAAGTGGAAGAGGGGACTGGGTGTCACCACCTTCAGGAAGCCCCTGACCACGCAGTTCACATATCTTGCACTTACAAAGACCTCCTGCTTACTTTAGTGCTCTACTCTCAGCATCTTGGAATTCTTAATACTGTATTAACTATAATTATAATGCATTTTCATTTTGCCTTGGAAAACACAAAGTCTGTAGCCTCTTCTGCCCTTGAGCACACAGAATATCCCAGCCTCGGAGACATTCAGGGCTCCCTCCATTGGAGAAGCTGACCCAGGGCAGGTCACATGTGACACAGCCCGGACCTTGGAGTGCCAACAGGTAGAAGTTCAAATCTCAGCCCTATTTACCAGCTGGGTAACCTTGGGCAGGTTACCTACCCTGACAGAGCACCCAGGACAAGAGTACAAATGGAGGCCCATGTGTCTAAAAGTCTTCATGGTAAAAATCAAGCTCACAAATTTGTCAAATAAAACATGTTCTAACCTCTTATTTTAAAAAATATATGTTCATTAAAATAGTCAAAATATACATGTAAAGCTATGTTTTTTATATGTCTGAAAATTGGCAAAATATCAAAGACGATGGAACTAAATTATGTTGTATTGATGTAACAGTGATATCTAAATGAGAAACTTTTAAACAGTATAATTAAGAAATTTCTATGTATTTATTCCATAAAATTTGTTTTTCTTGCCTTCATTTTAGCAAAATCACTCACACTGGTTTTTTTCTTTTTCTGGCCATGCCACTGAGCATGCAGGATCTTAGTTCCCCAGCTGGGGATCAAGCCCAGGCCCCTTGCAGCGGAAGTGTAGAGTCTTAACCACTGGACCACCAGGGAAGTCCTTCACCCTGTTGTTATAATCAAGATTTTTATGTAATTGTGTGCTATTGGCAGTAATGACCTGAAGGAATAAAAAATAAATTGAAGTTACAGATCAAAGGACACAAAACTTGAATACATTTTCATAAAATGTGTACATTAAAATTTTTTAAATTAGAAAATTAAAAATATTTTAGATATTTTCTGAAGTTATTCTTCTAGAATATTTTACTTATGTTTTTTCTTTTAAAATTAAATACTTTAATTATCTTTTAAAATCAAAAGGCAAAATACAAATGACACAATTAAAGTAACATTTTAAGATAAACTGCTTTAATAAAGCTAGAGATGTTAATTTTTAAATTTAATTCCAATAAATATTAAAAAATAAGTGCTTGCTTTGGCAGCACATATACTAAAATTGGAATAATACAGAGAAGATTAGCATGGCCCCTGCACAACGATGACACACAAATTCATGAAGCATTCCATATTTTTGTAAAGTAATTAGCCTTCAATTAAAATAAATCAATTAATTAAAAATAAGTAAATGGGAAGGAAATCTGAAAAAGAGGGGATATATGTATACATATAGCTGATTCACTTTGCTGCAGCAGAAACTCACACAACGCTGTAGAGCAACTAAACACCAACAAAAATGAATTAAAAAAAGAAGCAGCAAAAAATAAAACTGCTAACAATCCTAGAGTCCAAATGTCTTATAGTTAATGTAAAGAAACATAGCACACTTCATGCATTTTACATCTAGATCTATGTATATTCAAATTTAAGAGTGATGTGAATCTTTAATATTTCAAAATGATCCTCTGCTGCTGTGTTAGTTACATATTGCTATATACCAAATTACCATAAATTTAGAAGTTTAAAACAAGACAGATTTATTATCTCACAATTTCTATGGTCGAGTCCAGACTCAGGGACTTCCCTGGCAGTCCAATGGTTGAGATCCCAGTGCAGGGGGCACAGATTGATGCCTGGTCAGGGAAGTAAAATCGCGCACGAAAAAAAAAGAATCCAGATTCAGTTCACCTCTTATTAAACTGCAGTAAAGATGTCAGTCAGGGCTGGGGTCTCAGCTGAGATTCAGATGGGGAAGGAACTACTTCCAAATTCATGTGGTGGTTCAGGACTCAATTCTTTATGGGCTGCCAGACTGAGAAGAGAATCTCAGCTCCTTCCTGGCTGTTGGCTGGAGACCATCCTGTTTCTTGCCATGTGAGTCTCTCCATATGGCTTACCTCATGAAAGCCAGCAAAGAAGAGTCAACAGGGAGAGTCAGCAAGCAAGACAGTAGTTACATCTTATGCAAGGTAATCACAGATATGAAATCCTATCAGCCTGGCTGTATTCTATTGGTTAAAAGCAAGTCACAGATTCTGTCTGCTCAAGAGGAGAGAAGATGACACAGGAGTGTGAATGCCAGAAGGTGAGAATTAGGTGGGGGGAGCAGGGGCTGGCATCTTAGACTCTGTACCCCATAATGGCCATGCACCTTGCTTGCAAAGATTGTACTAATGTGTGAGTACATTCAGAACCACAAACTGGAATGCAAGGAGAAGCCTGAGAGTTCCTTATGCATTTATGCTATCAAAGAGGAAGGATTTAGCAAGATAATATAGTATATTGAGTCGGCCCAAAAGTTCATTTGGATTTTTCCCCTAAGATATTCTGGAGGGACTTCCTTTGTGGTCCAGTGGTTAAGACTTCACCTTCCATTGCAAGGGGTGCTGTTTTGATCCCTGGCTTGGGGAGCTAAGATCCCTCATGCCTCACAGCCACCCCCACCCCCAAAGAAGCAGAAGCAATACTGTAACAAATACTTTAAAAAAAGATGTTCTGGAAAAATTTGAGGGAACTTTTTGGCCAGCCCAATATTTGCTCTTATCGGAATGCTTCCAATTTTCAAATTATCCCTCCACTAGAACCAGAACTAGAATGTTCATCTCCAATGCTGACAGCAGCACTACCCATGAACCTTTCTTGCATTCAGACACAACTGTTATTTTAAAGTCTAAGAAATGGGGAGATGTGCTGAATGATGTTAATCAGGAAAGAGTACGTTTAGGACTACAGGTTGCTCTGTGACAGCCCTGGATGCCAAGTGACAGACATCTCCATGTGCTTTTAATAAATTCTTTCTTTCTTTGTGCATTGCTGTTTGTTGTTCAATTGCTAAATCGTGTCCAACTCTTTGTGATCGCATGGATGTAGCACCAGCCTCCTCTGTTCTCCACTATCTCCAAGGGTCTGCTCAAATTCATGTTCAAGCATTTTTAACCCATGCTTATGATATCTGAGAATGCTTGAGCATCCTAACATGGCAGCTGATTCCCTCAAAAAAAATAATCCATGAAAGAGAGCAAGAGCACAAGGTAGAAGCCATATCTTTTATGACCTAGTTTTAGAATTCACACACCATCATTTTTGCAATAATCTTCTAGTTACACAGGTTATTCCTATTCAATGTGGGAGAGATCTGTACAAGGGTATCCGCGGTAGGCAGAATCCTAAAATCGCCCCCAAGACTCCTATTTCTGGGTGTATGTGCCCAGTAGAATCTTCCCTCCCTTGGGTGTGAGTGAGATTTGTGAATATAATGGGCTGTCACTCTCATGGTTATGTGATGCTATCTGGCAGAAGAGATTTTGCAGATGTAGTTAAGGCCCCTAATCAGTTGACTCTGAGTTAATCAAAAGGGAAAATATCCTGAGTGGCCTGAACTAATCAGGTAAGCCCTGAAAAGAGATCAAGAAAATTTAAAGCAAAAAAGAAAACGAAAGGCAAAAAAGATTTCTCTTGCTGGCTTTGAAGTAAATAACTATGTACAAACTGCCTATGGAGAAGGCCATTTAGCAAAGAGCCAAGAACACCCTCTAGGAGCTAATAGTGTTGCCCAGTCAACAGCTAGCAAGAATATGAGCACCTCCATTAGACAACCAGAGGGAAATAAATTCTGCCAATGACCCAAGAACTCAGAAGAGGACTCTGAGCCTGAGATGAGATCACAGCCCCATTGACACCCGATTTCAGCTTTGGGAAGCCCTGAAAACAGATCTTCTGATCTACAGAAACTGTGAGAATAAACAGGTGCGGTTTTAAGCTGCTAAATTTATGGTAATTCGTTACACAGCAGTAGAAAATGGATACCAGTGTGAGTATCAGAAGGCAAAATTACTGGGGGCCATCTTGAGACTGGCTACTAGAACCTGATACTGTTAGATTTTTAATTTTTGTTTTTCTTGTTAGTGTCAGTCCACTTATCTTCCCTCTCATATGTATACCTTCTTTACACTTCACTCACTCACTCAACTTCTCCTCCCTTGATTCCTTCATTCCACAACAATTCCTGATCCCCTACTTTATTCTCACACAGTGGGTTACTGGGGACACAGAAGCGAGTCACGTGTGTTTCCTGACCTTCCAGAGTTCTAGTTTGGAGCAGGAACATTCCATGGTATTCCTCAGTCTCCTTAAAGCTACTCCCAACATAAGCCGTACATGGTTCAGACCCCAGGACTTTTCAGAAACCTGTTTCAGCACATTGATCCATCACCAAACCACAAATTTAACCCCCAAAGCACTGATGTACAGCAGATGCTGCTGAAGTTTCCAAGTAGAGACCAAGGATGGTATTATATCATTCGCATGCATGTGCGATAAGTTGCTTCAGTTCAGTTCAGTTCAGTTCAGTCGCTCAGTCGTGTCCGACTCTTTGTGACCCCATGAACTGCAGCACACCAGGCCTCCCTGTCCATCACCAATTCCCTGAGTTCACTCAGACTCATGTCCATCGAGTCAGTGATGCCATCCAGCCATCTTATCCTCTGTCGTCCCCTCCTCCTCTTGCCCCCAATCCCTCCCAGCATCAGAGTCTTTTCCAATGAGTCAACTCTTCGCATGAGGTGGCCAAAGTACTGGAGTTTCAGCTTTAGCATCATTCCTTCCAAAGAAATCCCAGGGCTGATCTCCTTCAGAAAGGACTGGTTGGATCTCCTTGCAGTCCAAGGGACTCTCAAGAGTCTTCTCCAACACCACAGTTCAAAAGCATCAATTCTTCGGCGCTCAGCCTTCTTCACAGTCCAGCTCTCACATCCATACATGACCACAGGAAAAACCATAGCCCTGACTAGACGGACCTTTGTTGGCAAAGTAATGTCTCTGCTTTTGAATATGCTATCTAGGTTGGTCATAACTTTCCTTCCAAGGAGTAAGCGTCTTTTAATTTCATGGCTGCAGTCACCATCTGCAGTGATTTTGGAGTGATTAAGTTGCTTCAGTCATGTCTAATTCTTTGTGACCCTATGGACTGTAGCTTGTCAGGCTCCTCTGTCCACAGGATTCTCCAGGCAAGAATACTGGGGTGGGTTGCCGTGCCCTCCTCCAGAGAATCTTCTGACCCAGGGATTGAACCTGCATCTCTTACATCTCCTGCACTGGCCGGCAGGTTCTTTACCACTAGCTCCACCTGGGCAGCTCACTATATCACATATTACAAGCCAAATGTTATCAAATTTTGTATTAAACTTCTCTGTCCTTATGCTCTATGATTCAGAACATCTTCTCCCAATCCTTCCCTGCTAAATATCTTTATTCTTCTGATAAGTTCTTTTTTGTTTTCATATTCCACTTGGCAAAACAAAAGCTTCATGAGCAACTCAATCAATGCGGACATGGGTGAATGAGGGGTTTGCTTCCCTGATTCTGCAGGCAGCTCTACCCTAGCCCTTGTGACCGTAGACGAGGTACACTCTGTTTCAATTGCCTGGCCTGCATTCTGGTAAAGTCCCCAAGGGAAGAATGGAGGCTCCCTGGGGACCCCAATCAGGATTTTGAAGTTCTTGGAGGAAGGTGTTAGGTAAATAGCAATTCCAGGTAATGCTGTCTAGGGCCTTCAGATTGACGGCGCTGGAGCAGATCAAAGGCCGTGTGGACAGCACCTAAGATCCAGCTTCCAGAAAACTGCAGTGACCCCAGCCAGGGCTTCTCAGGGTCCCTCTGGGTTTGAGACTGAGTAGCTGAATGTCCTAGTCATCATTCTGGAAGGCAGTCCCCCACCCTGGTAACATGCATCCTCATCATCCTCCCATCTCCTGACGAGGGTTCTGTCTTCACTTGCTCCTCACACACTCTCACCCAGACCTGTGGCTTGAATACCCTCCTTATGATGGATGACTCATCAGTCTCCTGCTCTGCCTTCTCCCCTGAGTCCCAGACTCATTATACAGCTGCTAACTGATACATCCACTGGGATGTCTAATGGGCATAGCAAACTTCCTGTGTCTAAAATGGATCTCTACTTCATCCTCCTCTCTCCCCAACAGCCCTGGGGGACATCAACTCCTCCTCCATCTCAATAAACAGTTCCATCATCACCCACCCACTTGCTCAAGCCAGAAACCAAGGAATTATCTTCGATTCTTCTCTTTCTCCCATCACCCGACTATAACTCATTAGCAAATTTTGTTGACTTTCCTTACTAGATGTATCCCCAGTATATTTTCTTATCTATGTCTGCATGACTCCCACCCTAATGGTCTGTGTCACTGCCATCTCAGGCCAGGGACCACAGTCGCCTTCTCACCATGCTCCCTGCTTCCTCTCCTGCAACCTCACAGTCTATTCTTCACATAGTAACCTGAGAAAACATTACTTCCCTACTTAAGTTCTGACAAGACCCTGTATGATCTGGCCCCTGCCTGGATCTTGAACTTCAGCTCCTCCCACACCCCCTTGTACTCTGCTCTAGCCATACTAGCATTTGTTCTGATCACTGAACACATCAAGCTTGATCCAATCTCAGGGCCTTTGCACATGCTGTTTTCTCTGCCTGGAATCCTCTCCTCCCTGCCTTTCTTGCCATTCAGATCTCAGTCCAAAGGTCACCTCCACACACCCTGTCCTGTCCTTATGTACAACTGGCCCACTTCATCAACCCTGGCTTGCCTTCCTCATTTTGTCATCTTTCCTCCATAGTTCCTATTACTACCCAACTTTCTTACTTTTGCTTGTTTGATTGTCTTCCCCCTCGAACTTTACTCCAAGAAGGCTCTCTGGTTCACTGCTCCATCTCCAGCCCCTAGTCCAGTGACTGAAAAACAGGACCTGCTCAGGAAATTTCTCTCAGATTCACTCATTCATTCAGTCAGCACATATTTATTGAGTGCTTACTGCTTAATGACTTGGGGAGCCCCAGCGTACAAGGTGAACCAAGATATCTGGTGTTGATGGGTTCCAATTCAGACTTCACCATTACCTAGCTCCAACCTTTCCTAACCAAGCCTGTTTCCTCATCCATAAAGTGGAATACAGGGTAGGACTATTATGGACTAACTTGTAAAAGCCTACCAGACAACCTGGCATACTGCAGGTACTCATTAAATGAGTGCTTTCATCCCATGACCAAGGGTGGCTCTGTCTGCTAGAAAATGTGGATGCAAGCCGGGGGTGGGGTGGCGCTGAGACAGCTGTGGAACAGCTGGATGCCCTCATGGGAGAGAAATCAAGAACAGATGTGGGCGGGAGGACCCTCAGGCCAAATGCTGACCCACTTGGCCACAGGAACAAGGGAGACAGGACCATAAACAAGCCAAGAGAGCTTATGAAAATAACAGAGAGAACGGGAACAGCCTCAGGGCCACAAGACCTCTTCCAGGGGCCTTCCAGCTCCAGCCTCTGAGACTTCAGGTCAGGCCAAAAAATTTCTCCAGGTCTCAGAGCCCTGCCTCCCACCCAGTCAACCTAGGTGTCTGCTGGCCAGGGGCAGAGAGAAGTCTGGCAGGGACTAAAAGATATCAGGCTCCTAGGCAAGATTTGAAAACAAAAGTTGTCTTTCCCTTCAATAGAAAGCTGTGCAGTCACAATAAAGGATGAGGATGCTCCTTGTCTCTTAGAATGGTCTCTAAGAGATATTGTTGAGTATGAAAAGATGAATTTTTAAAGGATTTTTAAAAAAATACGTACATGTGTCTGCTCATATATCTAGTCACTATCTCTGGAAGGATGCTGATGGTTCCTGAGGTTATTGATTGGGACCTCCCTGGTGGTCCAGGGGCTGACTCCACTCTCTCAATGCAGGGGGCCTGGGTTCAAACGCTGGTCAGGGAACTAGATCCCACATGCCACAACTAAAGATCCCACATGCCATAATTAAGACCCGACACAGCCAAATAAATGGAAGAAGTTAGTGGTGATCGTTTTCTCTCCAGAATGGAAATGAGGGCTTGAGGGGTGTGAAGGAAGGAAATCTTTTCACTATAATGTCCTTTGCCTCTTTTGAATATTGAGTTACTTGAATACTGAATCTACTCAAAAATAAATGCTTAATATTTGAGAAGGAAAATGATTTACCCCTCCTCTTCCATCAAAGGGAATAAAGGATACCATACTTTTTCCAGAATGATCTATCTAAAAACTAAAGCCAGTTCCATTGTTCCTCTTTATAACCCTTCTCTGTTTAAATCCCTTCAATGACACATAGTTAAATATATTGCACAACCTCAAAATAAGAACATTTGTTGAATGAGTGAGTAAATGAATAAATGCATGAATAAACCAAAGCTTTCTCCCTTGATCTTTATGTATTGATACAGAAAAATGTCCACATTAAGCAAAAAAAGAATATCACAGAATATTTAGTCAAGAACGATCCTATTTTTGATAATTATACATAAATGAATTCTACTGCAGATTGTAGTCATATTTATATAAATTATTATATATGTCTGTGCTATAAGTACATACATATTTATATATACATAAAATTATATTGCATATTAGCATATTCATTTATATATCATACACATTAGTATATACACATGTATGTATAGTTATTAGCCAATAAACAGAAAAAATCTAGAAAGACTCCAAATTTGCTATATCTTGATCTTAGTGATGATCAGTATGAAGATGGGTAAAAACTCACTAATCTGTACTTAAGAATTGTACATATTCCTGTATATAGCTATATCTCAATTTTTAAAAGGAAAAAAAAGACATATGCCCAAATATTATTAGATATTTTCTCCTGGAATGGTTGGGATTATGCAGGCTTTGATTTCTAACATATATCTGAATATTTTACAGCAAGCACACAATTATAAATCTTTTAAAAATATATATACCTTTAAATTCGTATTTTATTTCCAACTCTTTAGTTTAGCACACAAAGCCTTTCCCTTCTTTAACCGCCTCCGCCCTTCCTTCCAGCCACATCAAACTGCTTCTGCTCCCCAGTGCGTCATTCTGTTTCTCACCTTCAGGACTTTACTTTCCTGTTCTCTCTTCCTGAGATGCCCTCTCCCACTTCCTCAACTCCTCCCACCTACCTACCTAAGTTCTTCTAGTCATTTACGTCTCAACTGAAATGTCACTTCCTCCAGGATGCCTCCCTTGACCTCTCCAGGCTGGGTCAAAGGCTCTAGAGACACTTCAGAGTTGACTCTGTTGGTCTTGACTCACCTGTCCATCTCACTCATCCAACCATGAGCTCCTTGAGGCAGAGACTGGAGTGATGTGGCCACAACCCCAGGGTGCCTTGGCACACAATTTGAAAAATGCTGCTCTAAACCATAAACTAAGAGACAGAGGCCAAAGCTGCTCAAGTGGCAGTGGAAAGGGTTTGGTGTTTCCATGCTGGCTGAAGCACACTGACAAACATTCAGAGAAAACCTATTTGCAAAGAGAAGAAAAAGAATTAGAATATAGAAAAGAAGCTAAAAGGCCCCACCAGGAGCAAAACAAGAAAGGGCAACCACCTGATGCAGTATTGCCTATAATTGGATTCTATCATCTCACCCCAGAATTCATGTCTGACATTGAACTCCTCATGTGTTGCCCTAAACCAGTTCCTTCCACGGTCTAACCTGCACTCAGGGATGGTGGCAGCTCCATCCTTTTAACTGCTCAGGCCAAAACTTTGCATCATCCTTGATGTTCTCGTTCTTTCAAATGCCAAATCCTATTAGTTAGCAAATTCTGTCATCGTTTGCCTCCAACAGATGTCCAGAACTTGAGCATTTCTCCCCATCTCCATGCTACTGGCCCAGCCACCATCACCTCTCACCCACACTAGGCCACAGCCACCTCACTGGTACCTCTGCTTCTACCTGGTCTGTTCTCAACTCAGTAGCCAAAGGGAACCTCTTATAATGTAAGTCTGTTTTGGACTCTGAACTCTAAGGGTCCCCATCTTGCTGCTACTGCTGCTGCTGCTGCTAGGTCACTTCAGTCGTGTCCGACTCTGTGCGACCCCATAGACGGCAGCCCACCAGGCTCCCCCGTCCTTGGGATTCTCCAGGCAAGAATACTGGAGTGGGTTGCCATTTCCTTCTCCAATGCATGAAAGTGAAAAGTGAAAGTGAAGTCGCTGAGTCGTGTCCGACTCTTAGTGACCCCATGGACTGCAGCCTATGAGGCTCCTCCATCCATGGGATTTTCCAGGCAAGAGTACTGGAGTGGAGTGCCATTGCCTTCTCCGCCATCTTGCTCAGAGCCAAAGCCAAAGCCCTTAACATTGCCATGAGGCCCCCTGACCACAAAACCCGTTGCTCTGGCTCTTCACGCACAACAGCTTCCTCATTGTTCCTCAGACATGCCAGGCACAGTCCTGTCTCTGAATCTTTGCATTGGCTCTTCTCACTGCCTGAAATATAGTTCCTCAGATTACCTGATAACTGGCTCCCTTACTTCCCTCAGTCATGGTTCAAATGTCACTTGCCAGCACGCTTATAAAACAGAAACAGCGCCTGCCTCCTCCTACCACTCTCGGGCCCCTCTCTTTTGGGAGGAATCACTGACTCAGTGCGCTCATGTACAAAAAAGTATATTTAAAGAATTAATTCCATTTATGACCAAATATTTACTGAGCATATACTATGTCCCAGAATTGAATTAGGCAGTGAGGACAGTTTAAAGCTGCCTTCCTCAAATGACCCAAAACTGGTGTCTTGAACCACGTTCCCCAGATAACTAACTATTCTTCCTCTTGTTCCTTTAATGTTATGCTATGCTATGCTAAGTCACTTCAGTCGTGTCCGACTCTGTGCGACCCCATAGATGGGCAGCCCACCAGGCTCCCCCGTCCCTGGGATTCTCCAGGCAAGAACACTGGAGTGGGTTGCCATTTCCTTGTCCAATGCATGAAAGTGAAAAGTGAACATGAAGTCGCTCAGTTGTGTCCCACTCTTAGCGACCCCATGGACCGCAGCCTACTGGCTCCTCCGTCCATGGGATTTTCCAAGCAAGAGTACTGGAGTGGGGTGCCATTGCCTTCTCCGTGTTCCTTTAATAGGGAACTATAATTTTGGAGGTACTTAAAACCCATTGTAAATCCTGAGGTAGGCTCCCTGGGAAGTCCCAACATAGGTACAGTCATCAGCTGGGAATCTTAGGCCTGGCTCAGCTGTTACCCTCCCCTACCCTGCAAATCTAGCTACCAGTCTGGACTGCTGTGACAAGGTTGGCCCAGGAAGAAATTCAGCTCCTTTAGTCTGTGGGCTGCCACGGAAATCCCAGGGACTGTGGGCTGCCAGGGCCATGAGCAAGAACGTAGGACAGGCTATGGAGGCAACTTGATTTCTTTTTAATTTTTTCCTTCCTTTTTTCTTCTTTTCTGGTGTGAAGGCTCCTTCACACCCTCCCTCAAGTCAGGATTTCCTCACACCCTCCCTCAGTCAGAGCTCCTCATACCCGCCCTCAGTCAGGGCTCCCTCACACTCTCCTTCAGCCAGGACTCCTCACACCCACCCTCCCTCAGTCAGAGCTCGTCACCCGGGGCTCCCTCACACCCTCCCTCACCCAGGGCTCCTCAGTCTTCCTTCACCTTTAATATATATATATAAATTTAGTTAGTCATTTTGGGTTGCGTTGGGTCTTAGTTGCCCGCAGGGGCTCTTCCTCGGGCTATTTGCGGGACACGCGTTCAATAGTTGTGGCACCACAGGCTCAGTGAGTGTGATGTGTGCGCATGTGCAGTGCGGGCTTAGTTGCCCCGCGGTATGTGCGATCTTCGTTCCCGAACCTGGAATAGAACCCGAGTACCCTGAATGGGAAGGCAGATTCTTAACCAGGGCTTTCCTGTGGATGGTGAAGAATCTGCCAACAATGCAGGAGACCTGGGTTCGATCCCTAGGTAGGGAAGATTCCCCTGGAGAAGAGACTGTCAATCCACTCCAGTATTCTTGCCTGGGGAATTCCGGTCCCATCATTTCATGAGAAATAGATGGGGAAACAGTGGAAACAGTGTCAGACTTTATTTTTCTGGGCTCCAAAATCACTGCAGATGGTGATTGCAGCCATGAAATTAAAAGACGCTTACTCCTTGGAAGGAAAGTTATGACCAACCTAGATAGCATATTCAAAAGCAGAGACATTACTTTGCCAATAAAGGTTCATCTAGTCAAGGCTATGGTTTTTCCTGTGGTAATGTATGGATATGAGAGTTGGACTGTGAAGAAGGCTGAGCGTCGAAGAACTGATGCTTTTGAACTGTGGTGTTGGAGAAGACTCTTGAGAGTCCCTTGGACTGCAGGGAGATCCAACCAGTCCATTCTGAAGGAGATCAGCCCTGGGATTTCTTTGGAAGGAATGATGCTAAAGCTGAAACTCCAGTACTCTGGCCACCTCATGCGAAGAGTTGACTCATTGGAAAAGACTCTGATGCTGGGAGGGATTGGGGGCAGGAGGAGAAGGGGACGACAGAGGATGAGATGGCTGGATGGCATCAACATCACTGACTCGATGGACGTGAGTCTCAGTAAACTCTGGGAGTTGGTGATGGACAGGGAGGCCTGGCGTGCTGCGATTCATGGGGTCGCACAGAGTCGGACACTACTGAGCGACTGATCTGATCTGATCTGAGGAGCCTGGAGGGCTATAGTCCAAGGGGTCGCAAAGACTCGGACACGACTAAGCGACTAACACACACAGAGAGACCACCAGGAAGTCCCCTCCCTCACCGTTTCCTAACTTTCAATGTACTCAGACATATGGTTTTCGGGTTTCCCCTTGTACTCTTATCCCAGACTGCGCCAGTGTTCCAGGCAAGGACTGGATTCTGGTAAAGAAATGGCAAATGTATGGCAAACGCCATCTGGACTGCCCCCCCCCCCCCCCCGACGGTGGCAGACGTCAGTAATAGATTACAGCGTTCTTTCTCCCTGAAACCTGGCCTCAGAACTGCTTTTTACACAGCCCTATGGGAAGCCACTATATGAGAGGTGCAAGGGGATTTCCTTCCCTGTTCTAAAACTTTCTACATGGCAGTCTGCTCTGCACCCCACAGCACTCATCAAGTCTCATTCTTCTCTGGAAACTTTCTTTTTTCTCTTGTTAAGAAGAAACTGCAGATGCTAGATGTTTGTGGAAAGTAGATAAACCCTCAAATTCTGATTTTGGTGCTCCTAAGAACGTTCTGATGTTGTTAAGAGAAAAGAAAAAAATTAATAAAATAATTCCCCTTTGGGAGAGCAATTATTTATATCAAAAACATTTTTTAATGCCCACTCTTTCCTCTGAAAAGATTAATATTTTGCAGTAAATCCTAACACAACACACTCTGACTCCCAGCATTTTTTGGCAGAACAGAAAATCCTGATGGCTCTTTCTGTTTGAAGGGTTTATTTTCTTTCCCTGCATGGATCTCAGTTTCTTTGCCTTATTCTGTTTCTCTCCCGTTCTCAGTCTCTTTATCTTCCCAGCTCTCTGTGTGTATTTGTCTCTCTCAGTCTCAATCTCCCTCTCTTTACCTCTGTCCCCCCCTTTCCCAGTGGACTGACAGCCCATCTCTATGGGAACCTGTCTCTTTGAGTATTCCTCGTGTACACATGCATGCGTTTGTCCATGTTTCCTCCTCTCCATCTCTGTATGTGGACTTCTTGCTTTCAGTCTGTCAATTTCTCCATCTTACTCTGTGTGTTTGTGTCAGGCCTTCTCTACCTGAGTCTATCTTATCTATCGTTCTACCACTGCCTTTGTTTGTGTCTCTGTCTCTATATGAATTTCTCTTTCTCCATCACTCTCTCTGTTTATCTCTCTCCATCTCCTTATTTGAGCTTCCTCTTCCTTTTCCTCTCTTCTCCCACTACCCATCTATCTGTCCATCTGTCTCTCTTTCTGTCTTTGTATGTTTGTGTCTGTCTCTAAGCAAATCTCTGTCTCTCTCTCTCTCTCTCTGCTTTTTCCTCTCACCCACGCCTTGCCTCCAGTCCACCCTCAAAGTCTGTGTTTGTCTTTGTCCTTCAATTTCCCTCTCTCTCTCTCTGTGCTTTTTCCTCTCACCAACGCTTTGCCTCCAATCCACCCATTTCTCTTTTTCTCCTTCCCCCTTTCATCTAGAGCCCTGAGCTTGGGTGCAGACAGCAAGACAGTGAATATAAACTGAAAAGTCACCCAGAGGTTTCCAGGCCACCAGACGCACACCATATTTAGACAGAACAGCTGGATAATTTAACGACTTCCTTGTTTTCCCCGGAACGTGGGCCGCCAGGGCGTTTCAGACAGTGAGACTGTGTGAGGACACAAGTGTACACACCGCGTGTTCCCTTTGGGACCTTGTGCACACGTCACCATTCTCTAAAAGTTCCCACTCGTATCCTTTAGTGTAATCCGAGTCATATTTCTTTCCCCACAACGTCCCTCTTTTTCCTCTTCCTGTGCCATCTGGCTTAGAGACCTGGAGCTGTTTAAGCATCTCAGAGACCTCCCACCTCCATCCTGTGATCCTCATCATGATCTTGTGAGTGACGTGTCTGGAAAGAGAAAAGAAAATGAGGTAGGAAGATCTAGAGGAAGACCTAAGGAGAAAGCTCGAAAGAAAACCCTCAAAGGCAGAGGGCACTGTGTTATTCTTGGTTCCATTTTAGATGAAAAAGTGGGTAGGCCAACTCTGTAGCCCCAAAGTTCATCAGAACCACTTCTCTAACCAGAACTGTTAGCTCCCAGCAAGCAACTCAACACCCAGCGTCACAGTCCAGCAAAGCAGGAGCAGACCTTACTGAGGCAGGAGGTGCAGTGGGCATCGGCCCAGGTCTGCCTGCACACGGCTCTGCTGGAACACAGAAGCTGTGTGGCCTTGGGCAAGCTGCTACAGTTCTGTAAGCCCTCTGTTTCTCACCTGGAGAAGGGAAATAATAATAGTATCTACCTCAGAGGGATGTTCTGAAGTCTGATGAAATCAAACATGTAAAGTTCCTGGGTGATAGGAAGTACTCAAAAAACGTACATTACTGTTGTTAGTAACAGTATAAAACTGAGGCCCAGGTTCACACAAATTAGTTGATGGTAGACCCAAACTTAGCACCCAGATCCCCCAGCTTTCACACCAGTGTATTTTCACGAAGAGTTTCCTGCTACCTTCCCCCAATCAGAAATCTCAAAAACATTTTCTGAGCTCTTTCTATGTGCCACACAATACCTTTCACACAGTCACTCATTTAATCCTCAGAACAACCAGGGTTCCATTATCCCCATTTATTTATTTTTAAAATATTTTTTATGTGGACTATTTATAAAATCTTTATTGAATTTGTTGCAATATTGCTTCTGTTGTTTATGTTCTGGTTTCTTGACTGTGAGGCACGCGGGATCTTAGCTCCCTGACCAAGGATCGAACCTGCACTCGCTGCATTGGAAGGGCAAGCCTTAACCACTGGACTGCCAGGGAAATCCCTCATCCCCATTTTAAAGATAAAGAAACTGAGGCCCAAAGAGCATTAGAAACTTACCGAAGGTGTCACAACTAGTAGATGGGGAGGATACACTCCATCTACTCACCCACCTTCAATCCCCCACATTCACCGTGTTTTCTGTTCAAACTATTGGAGATGTACTTCAAAACATGCTTGCTTTTCTTTGCCTTCTCTCTCTCTCTCTGTCTCTCCTTCATTTGGCTTTTACTTACGTAACACATGAACATTCTCAGGTAGAAGAAATTAGTATTATAGATAAAAAACAAAGTTTGCTTTGATGTTAAACCTACTTCCCTCTGTTGACAATTTGGTGAAAAGACTTCTGGACTTTTTCCTACAGATTTATGTACACATTTTACTGCTACCTTTCAGACCCTCCCCCTGGGCCTCTAGAACAGTAGTTGAGGCAGCAAACCTGAGGTTGAAGGAGGTTGAGTTGGGACTGGAGATAGTCTCACCTGGTGTTTTCTGAAGATCTGTTACATACAAATACCCTGGAAGTTTCTGTCAGATAGTCTCGGCCAAGGTCCCAGAGATCTGGTTGCATAATAACCTTTCTTTGGCTTACACAGAGACAGAACCAGAGAAGGATCGCTTATCACTTACGTCATTCACGTGGCAGTCATTCCTGACCTGTGGTTCTGAGACCTTGCTATTGCTGGTCCAAACTGAGATGTGCTGTCAATGTAAAACACACACCGGATTTTGTAGCCTTGTTGTTGCGACCCCGTGAAGTGCAACATACCAGGCTCCTCTGTCTTCCACTATCTCCTGGAGTTTGCTCAAATTCATGTTCAGTGAGTTGGTAATGCTACCTAACCATCTCATTCTCTGCTGCCCACTTCTCCTTCCCTCAATCTTTCCCAGCATCAGGGTCTTTTCCAATGAGTCAGCTCTTCCCTTCAGGTGGCCAAAGTATTGGAGCTTCAGCTTCAGCATCAATCCTTCCGATGAATATTCAGGATTGATTTCCTTTAGGATTGACTGGTTTGATCTCCTTGCAGTCCAAGGGACTCTCAAGAGTCTTCTCCGGCACCACAATACAAAAACATCAATTCTTCGGTACCTAGCCTTCTTTATGGACCACCTCTAAGATCGGTACATGACTACTGAAAAAAACATAGCTTTGACTATACAAACCTTTGTTGGCAAAGTGACGTCTCTGCTTTTTAATATACTGTCTATCTAGGGTTGCCATAGCTTTCCTTCCAAGAAGCAACCACCTCTAATTTCATGGCTGCAGTCACTGTCTGCTGTGATTTTGGATCCCAAGAAAATAAAATCTATCACTGCTTTGTTCCTCTTCACTTTCTCCTGTTAGACTGTTAGAGTGGTATCTTCTGCATATCTGAGGTTGTTAATATTTCTCCCGGCAATCTTGATTTCAACTTGTGATTCATCAGCCTGGCATTTCTCATGATGTACTCTGCATATAAGTTAAATAATATACAGCCTTGACGTAATCCTTTCCCAATTTTGAATCAGTCCCTTGTTTCATGTGGAGAAGGAAATGGCATCCCACTCTAGTATTCTTGCCTAGAGAATCCCATGGCCAGAGGAGCCTGCTGGGCTGCTGTCCACGGGGTTACACAGAGTCAAACACGACTGAAGCAATTTAGCAGCAGCAGCTTGTTTCATATCTGGTTCTAACTGTTGCTTCTTGACCTGCATACAGGTTTCTCAGGAGTAAGATGGTTTGGTACTCCCATCTCTTTAAGAATTTTCCACCGTTTCTTGTGATTCACACAGTCAAAGGTTTTAGAGTAGTCAATGAAGAAGAAGTAGATGTTTTTCTGAAATTCCTTTACTTTCTCTATGATCCAACAAATGCTGCCAATTTAATCTCTGGTTCCTCTATCTTTTCTAAATCCAGCTTGAACATCTGGAAATTCTCAGTTCACATACTGCTGAAACCTAGCTTAAAGGATTTTGAGCACAACCTTGCTAGCATATGAAATGAGTGTAACTGTATAGTAGTTTGAACATTCTTTGGGATTGGAATGAAACTGATGTTTTCCAGTCCTGTGGTCATTGCTCAGTCTTCCAAATGTGTTGACATATTGAAAGCAGCACTTTAACAGCATCATCTTTTAGGATTTTAAATAGCTCAGCTGGAATTCCATCACCTACACTACAGTAATGCTTCCTAAGGCCCATTTGACTTCACACTCCAACAGGTCTGGCTCTAGGCAAGTGACCATACTTGTGGTTATAAGTGACCATAAGTGGTTATCCAGTCATTAAGACCTTTTTTGTATAGTTCTTCTGTGTATTCTTGCCACCTCTTCTTAATCTCTTCTGCTTCTGTTAGATCCTTAACGTTTCTGTCTTTTATCATGCCCATGATTGCTTGAAATATTCCCTTGATCTCTCTAATTTTCTTGAAGAGATCTCTAGTCTGGCCCATTCTGTTGTTTTCCTCTATTTCTTTGCATTTGTTCATTTAAGAAGGCTTTCTTATCTCTCCTTGCTAGTCTCTGAAACTGCATTCAGTTTAGTATATCTTCCCCATTCTCCTTTGCCTTTTCACTTCTTTTCTTTCCTCAGCTATTTGTAAAACCTCCTCAGACAACCACTTTGCCTTCTTGCATTTCTTTTTCTTTGGAATGGTTTTGGTTACCACCTCCTGTACAATGTTACAAACCTCTGTCCTTAGTTCTTCAGACACTCTGTCTACCAGATTAATCCCTTGAATCTGCTGGTCACCTCCACTGTATAATCAAAAGGGATTTGATTTAGGTCATCCCAGAATGGCCTAGTGGTTTTCCCTACTTTCTTCAATTTAAGCCTGAATTTTGCAATAAGAAACTCATAATCTGAGCCATAGTCAGATCCAGGTCTTGTTTTTGCTGAGTATATAGAGCTTCTCCATCTTCAGCTGCAAAGAACATAATCAATCTGATTTCAGTATTGACCATCTGGTGATGTCCACATGTAGAGTTGTCTCTTGGGTTATTGGGTGTTTGCTATAACCAGCATGTTCTCTTGGCAAAACTCTGTTAGCCTTTGCCCTGCTTCATTTTGTACTCCAAGGCCAAACTTGCCTGTTATTCTGGGTCATAACTTTTGCATTCCAACCCTCTATGATGAAAAGGACATCTTTTTTTGGTGTTACTTCTAAAAAGTGTTGTAGGTCTCCATAGAACTGGTGAACTTCAGCTTCTTCAACATTAGTGTAATGGATTAGTGTAATGCTGAATGAATTAGTGTAATGCCTTAGAAATGAACTGAGATCATTCTATCATTTTTGCTGCTGCTGCTGCTGCTGCTGCTGCTGCTAAGTCACTTCAGTCGTGTCCGACTCTGTGCGACCCCATAGACGGCAGCCCACCAGGCTCCCCCGTCCCTGGGATTCTCCAGGCAAGAACACTGGAGTGGGTTGCCATTTCCTTCTCCAATTCATGAAAGTGAAAAGTGAAAGTGAAGCTCCTCAGTTGTGTCCGACTCTTCGCGACCCCATGGACTACAGCCCACCAGGCTCCTCTGTCCATGGGATTTTCTAGGCAAGAGTACTGGAGTGGGGTGCCATCGCCTTCTCCGGTCATTTTTGCGGTTGCACCCAAGTACTGCATCTCAGTACTTGTTGACTGTGAGGGCTCCAATTCTTCTAAAGGATTCTCGCCCACAGTAGTAGATATAATGGTCATCTGAATTAAATTAAATTCACCCATTTCTGTCCATTTTAGTTTACCGATTCCTAAGATGTTAAAGGAAAGTTATGACCAACCTAGATAGCATATTCAAAAGCAGAGACATTACTTTGCCAACAAAGGTCCATCTAGTCAAGGCTATGGTTTTTCCAGTGGTCATGTATGGATGTGAGAGTTGGACTGTGAAGAAGGCTGAGCGCCAAAGAATTGATGCTTTTGAACTGTGGTGTTGGAGAAGACTCTTGAGAGTCCCTTGGACTGCAAGGAGATCCAACCAGTCCATTCTGAAGGAGATCAGCCCTGGGATTTCTTTGGAAAGAATGATGCTAAAGCTGAAACTCCAGTACTTTGGCCACCTCATGCGAAGAGTTGACTCATTGGAAAAGACTCTGATGCTGGGAGGGATTGGGGGCAGGAGGAGAAGGGGACGACAGAGGATGAGATGGCTGGATGGCATCACTGACTCGATGGACGTGGGTCTGAATGAACTCCGGGAGTTGGTGATGGACAGGGAGGCCTGATGTGCTGCGATTCATGGGGTTGCACAGAGTCGGACACGACTGAGCGACTGATCTGATCTGATCTGATCTGAAGATGTTAATATTCAGTTTGCCATCTACTGCTTGACCATGGCTTCTGTGATAGCTCAGTTGGTAAAGAAGTCGCCTGCTATGTAGGAGACTCCAGTTAGATTCTTGGGTTGGGAAGATCCACTGGAGAAGGGATAGGCTACCCGCTCCGGTATTCTTGGGCTTCCCTTGTGACTCAGCTGGTAAAGAATCTGCCTGCAATGTGGGAGACCTGCATTCAATCCCTGCGTTGGAAAGATCTCCTGGAGAAGGGAACGGCTAAACACTCCAGTATTCTGGCCTGGAGAATTCCACGGACTATATAGTCTATGGGATCGCAAAGAGCTGGACACGAATGAGTGACTTTCACTTACTTACTTAGTTAAGATGTTGATGTCCACTCTTGCCATCTCCTGCTTGACCACATCCAATTTACCGTGATTCATGGCCCTAACATTCCAGGCTCCTATGCAATATTGTTCTTTACAGCATCAGACTTTACTTTCACCACCAGACACATTTACAACTGAGCATCGTTTCTGCTTTAGCCCAGCTGCTTCATTCTTTCTGGAGCTATTAGTAACCGCCCTCCACTCTTCCCCAGTACCATATTGGACAACTTCCCACCTGGGAGGCTCATCTTCTGGTGTCATATTTTTGCCTTTTCATATTGTTCATGGGGTTCTTGTAGCAAGAATACTGGAGGGATTTACCATTTCCTCCTCCAGTGGGCCACATTTTGTCAGAACTCTTCACTGTGACCTGTCCATCTTGGGTGGCCCTGCACGGCATGGCTCATAGCTTCATTGAGTTACACAAACCCCTTTACCACAGTAAGGCTGTGAACTGAAGGGGTTTGTATCCTTAATGCTCTAAAAAGAGTATATAATATTTCAAGAACATGTTCTTTATTTGATTACATGTTGAAATGACAATATTTTGGATATATTGGGTTAAATCAAATATACAATTAAAATTAATTTCACTTGTTCTTTTTTAGTTTTTTAATATGACTAATGAAAAAATTTTAACTTCCATATTGGCTCATATTTTATTTCTAATGGCTGCTGCTGCTGCTGCTGCTAAGTTGCTTCAGTCGTGTCTGACTCTGTGCGACCCCATAGATGGCAGCCCACCAGGCCCCCCGTCCCTGGGATTCTCCAGGCAAGAACACTGGAGTGGGTTGCCATTTCCTTCTCCATTCTAATGGCTAGTACCCTTCTAAACAGTTGCTCAAGGAGACACTCTATTTTGAGTTTGATTTTTTAAAATTATTTTTTAGAGTATAGTTGATTTACAATGTTGTGCTAATCTCTGATGTACAGAAAAGTGACTCAGTTATCCACATACATACGTTCTTTTTAAAATATTCTTTTCCATTATGGCTTATCCTGGGAAATTTTATATAGGTCTCTGTGTCATACAGTAGGACCTTGTTGTTTATCCATTCTAAATGTAATGGTTTGAATCTATTAACCCCAGATTCCCAGTCCATTCCTCTCCCTCCGCACTCTCCCTTGGCAGCCCCAAGTCTGATCTCTATGAGACACTCTTTTAAAATTTCATGGAGAATAGTAATAATAGTTCAATTGTGTCAGGTGCTCCTGGGCCAGACTAAACACTTCCCATCTGTGACTGCATCCCTCCCCTTACAACAGTTGTACAAGGTAAGCACTGTTCTCACCTCCATCTCACAGAGGAAGGAACTGAAGTTCAGAGAGGTGAAGTCATTTGCCCAGGGTCACACAGCCAGGAAGCAGCAGAACAGCAATCTGAACATGTCATTCATGGGGCTAACCCCACACAATGACAGATCCCTTCTGGGAAGGGCTGAGGGTTTTGGAGGAAAACAGACTTTGGCTCAAATCCCAACTCTGCCAAGTGTCTAATGCTGGGTGACCTTGAAGAAACATTTCACTCCTTGGGGCCCCATCTTCCTCATCTGTGATTGCGATAATAACAGAACTTACATTTCATGTTGGGAGAAATTAAAAGGAGAGAACAAAGTCTAAGGCACAGTCTTTTCTTTGAGGTGGAAGGACCAGTTCCACTGACGTTTCAGATACTAGGCCTGACCATGACCTGATCCTAGGCCTCCAACTGGGCTTGTAAGCTGAGTCAGACTTTGACAAAGTACCGATAAATATAATCTGGCAAAAATATATGTAAAGTGTCAGCTGACAAGAACCCCACAGCAGCCTCAATCTAAGCTGCATCAGCTTCTTTTCTCCAACCTCCTCTTCCCAGTCTCAGGCCTCTGAAACAAACCCTTCCCCCATCAAAACTCCACAAGAACAGAAAACCCACAGCTCCAAGTCTTCTGGCTAGAATTCTGAAAAGTCACAACAAACGGAAATTCGTTTCTGCTGATCTTATCTAGATGCTCTTCCTTGTTAGGCTGTTTGGAAAGAGAAATTGATCCACTCTTCAAAGTCTGCCTGCTCTTGGCTGGACTGGATGACATTTTTAAGGCAAGGAGTCCAGCTGACTCCTTGCACACATACACGCATGCACATACGACAACATACACACTTGTGAACAAAGATTGGTTTAGCCATTTCCCTGTCTAAGGTACCCTCCAGGTATTTTCTAAGTTGCTAGTTTCATTTGCACTTAAAAATAACGTTGATATGTGTAGGCAGTCTGTGTCGTGGTTGGGACTTTAAAGTCTACTTAGTTTAGATTCCCCACAAAAGAGACTCAGAGGTAAAGATTCTACTACAAATTGTTTGAGAAGTGATTCCAGGAAATACCAGGAAGAGAGCAAGGAAGTTCAGTTCAGTCATTCAGTTTTGTCTGACTCTTTGTGATCCCATGGACTGCAGCATGCCAGGCATCCCTGTCCATCACCAACTACCAGAGCCTACTCAAACTCATGTCCATTAAGCCAGTGATGGCATCCAACCATCTCATCCTCTGTCGCCCCCTTCTCCTGCCTTCAATCTTTCCCAACATTGGGGTCTTTTCCAACGAGTCAGTTCTTTGCATCAGGTGGCCAAAGTATTGAAGTTTCAGCTTCAGCATCAGTCCTTCCAATGAATATTCAGGACTGATTTCCTTTAGGATGTACTGGTTGGATCTCCTTGCAGTCCAAGGGACTCTCAAGAGCCTTCTCCAACACCACAGTTCAAAAGCATTAATTCTTCGCGCTCAGCTTTCTTCACGGTCCAACTCTCACATCCATACGTGATTACTGGAAAAGCCATAGCTGTGACTAGACAGATGTTTGTTGGCAAAGTAATGTCTCTGCTTTTTAATATGCTACCTAGGTTTGTCATAGCTTTTCTTCCAAGGAGCAAGCATCTTTTGATTTCATGGCTGCAGTCACCATCTGCAGTGATTTTTGAGCCCAAGAAAATAAAGTCTGTCACTGTTTCCATTCTTTCTCCATCTATTTGCCATGAAGTGATGGGACCGGATGCCATGATCTTTGTTTTTTGAATGTTGAGTTTTAAGCCAGCTTTTTCACTCCTCTTTCACTTTCATCAAGAGGCTCTTTAGTTTCTCTTCTCTTTCTGCCATAGGGGTGGTGTCATCAGGGTGTCTGAGGTTATTGATATTTCTTGCAGCAGCCTTGATTTCAGCTTGTGCTTCATTCAGCCCAGCATTTTGTATGATGTACTCTGCTTGTATGTTAAATAAGCAGGGTGACAATATATAGCCGTGACGTACTCCTTTCCCAATTTGGAACAAGTCAGTTGTTCCATGTCCAGTTCTAACGGTTGCTTCTTGACCTGCATACAGATTTCTCAGGAGGCAAGTAAGGTGGTCTGATACACAGAATAATAGGGCACAGAGTCCCACTGTGAGCAGCCAAGGCTCTGGAGGAGCACTTGGGACTATGTAGAACACACCTCAGCATGATCCCAGCTGAGGGGCAGGAGCTGGGGTATCTATCCAACTCCTGCCAGTCACTGGTTGAGGGATGCTCCCCAGGGAATGTTAACTTCCTGGCACTTCTGATTTGCCCCCATACTTGCCCAGCCAGCCCTGGTGGATGGAGCCAAGTCCAGGTGCTGGCAGTCTGCAGGTCCAGGACCAGAGGGAAATTAATGACTTGCACAGATTGCAAATTTTAAGGTAAAGATCACCCTCAGGGCTGTTCAGGTGCAGGGTGGGAAGTATGAACCAATAGATTGGCTTGCACAGAAAGGATATTAAGGAGACTCAGATAGCATCTGGTACAGGCTTTCGAGTCAGGCTGCCTGGGTTTGAATCCTAGCTCTGCTACTCAAGGACTACTCAAATAACTTCTCTGTGATTCAGCTTCCACATCTGTAAACTGGGATAATTATAGTACTTACTTCATAGGATTGTGCTTGAGGATTATATGAGTTGATTCACATAAAATGTTTAGAACAAAATTGGGCACAAAATAAGCCTCCCAGAAACATTCATTCTGATGACACTGCAATGAATGTTATAGCACTGACATTTTCTAAACCAAGAAAACAAGTTTCCCTAATAGCTAAGAAAAGATCCTCTGGAGTCAGGTATATGAGGGTTCAAGTCTCCTATCCACCACTTACTGTGTGACCTTGGGCCAGTCACTTAACCTCTCTGGGCCTCAGATGCTTGATGTTTAAAATCACTATTAAATAATAAGATACTTCGTAATTGGAAAAAAGGGTGTATGCAAGATGTTTCTCTAAGCAGTGTGCCCGACTTGAAGTGAAATTGCAATAAATGCTTCCTGTTCAACTTTCCATACCAGCAGGAGTTGCTGCTGTGTTGGAGCAGCCAGGAAGATACAATTCTCTTGGCAATATCTACTGTACACCTGCAAGTTGCAGGACACTAAGATAGGAAGTGAGGACTCTTAAAAAGAAGTGTTAACACTTGGCCCTTTGCGGGGACTGGAGTTCCCTCATCCCCCCCTTAATAGAATCACACATTCACGCCCTTGCTTTGCTCCTCCCTTGAGTGGACAGAGTAAGTTTTCCAGCAGCCTTGAGATCATAAGCCAATTTAAAATAAAGCAGAGGGAAAAGTTAGAAAAACTTGGTCTTTGATGATTCTGTGGCAACACAAGCCTGAGCTGCCCACCCATGAACTTGCTTTAATGTGAGAGAACACTAAATATGGGCTGAGTTTCTGGTATATGCAGCCAACATTAATTCTCTGATGTACATCTTTCTTTGTATTTTATTATTTTTTATGCTCTGAGCAGGGCAAGGAGGGAGAATTGTGTGATCTGGCAGTTGCCCAGGAAAGTTCTCAAGTTCTGCAGAAAGGAAACAACAATTTCCAGGCTGACTCCTACAGAGTTTTGCTGCCTTGTTCCCAGCCTGGAGTCTAGCCCTCCTCTTATCTCTGTCAGCTGTCAAAGGGATCCAACCAGGTGACTCCTGCTTTCTCTAAAGACCCAAGGGGAGACATCCATCAGCATCAGATCATGCCTGAAAGGATGAAACTGCCCTGAAACCACATCAGCCTTCTTCCTTTTCCCCTCTATCCTGACCTCAATGGGCGTTCATTCTATTCACAGTACATCTGTCTATCTTCCCTCCAGGCCCATTAATTAAACAACTGGGCCTCATATCCGGCCTGATTTTTTTTTTTTTTTTTAAGCAAAACACACCAGAACTGCTGGATAATTTTCAGAAATAATCTTCTGACTCAGCCAAAGATAGATGGGTTGGAACTTTGGAGAAAGGAGGCCAACTATTCCTTTCAAGTTTGGCTGCCACCTACTGACTGCCTACTCTGTTTCTCTACCCCTACTTTTTCACCCTTCTTCAAAGAACAACACCTCGATTTTACTCATGACATCCCCTCCCCCAAATGATGGTTCCTTTGGTCTCAGTTCAGATCAGTTCAGTCGCTCAGTCATGTCCATCTCTTTGCAACTCCATGGACTGTAGCATGCCAGGCTTCCCTGTCCATCACCAACTCCCAGATCTTGCTCAAGCTCATGTCCATCAAGTCAGTGATGCCATCCAACCATCTCATCCTCTGTTGCCCCCTTCTCCTCCTGCCTTCAATCTTTCCCAGCATCAGGGTCTTTTCAAATGAGTCAGTTCTTTGCGTCAGGTGGCCAAAGGATTGAAGTTTCAGCTTCAGCATCAGTCCTTCCAATGAATATTCAGGACTGATTTCCTTTAAGATTGACTGGTTTGATCTCCTTGAAGTCCAAGGGACTCTCAAGAGTCTTCTCCAACACCACAGTTCAAAAGCATCAATTATTCTTGCTCAGCTTTCTTCACGGTCCAACTCTCACATCGATACATGATTACTGGAAAAACCATAGCTGTGACTAGACAGACATTTGTTGACAAAGTAATGTCTCTGCTTTTTAGTATGCTACCTAGGTTTGTCATAGCTTTTCTTCCAAGGACAAGCATCTTTCGATTTCATGGCTGCAGTCATCATCTGTAGTGATTTTCGAGCCCAAGAAAATAAAGTCTGTCACTGTTTCCATTGTTTCTCCATCTATTTGCCATGAAACAATGGGACCCGACGCCATTATCCTCGTTTTTTTGAATGTTGAATTTTAAGCCAACTTTTTCACTCTTCTGTTTCACTTTCATCAAGAGGCTCTTTAGTTCCTCTTCTCTTTATGCCATAAGGGTGGTGTCATCTGAGTATCTGAGGTTATTGATATTTCTTGCGGCAGTCTTAATTCCAGCTTGTGCTTCATTCAGCCCAGCATTTTGTATGATGTACTCTGCTTGTAAGTTAAATAAGCAAGGTGACGGTATACAGCCTTGATGTACTCCTTTCCCAGTTTGCAACCAGTCTGTTGTTCCATGTCCAGTCTTAGGGTTACTTCTTGACCTGCATACAGATTTCTCAGAAGGCAGATAAGGTGGTCTGGTATTCCCAAGTCTTTAAGAATTTTCCACAGTTTGTTGTGATCCACACAGTCAAAGGCTTTGGTGTAGTCAATAAAGCAGAAGTAGATGTTTTTCTGGAACTCTCTTGCTTTTTCCATGATCCAGCGGATGTTGGCAATTTGATCTCTGGTTCCTCTGCCTTTTCTAAATCCAGCTTGAACATCTGGAAGTTCTTTTGGTCTAAGTGTTAGAAACTCCACTTCCTATGACCAGGATGGTCATGTGACTCAGACCTGGCCAGTCAGAGCCTCACATGTGTCTGGCTGCAATGACTGCCAACTCAATTTGGACCACTAAGAGTCAGGCCAGGACTTGTGTTCTGTTTATTAGGGAGAAGCTGGCTCCCTACTCTGCTGGTCTTGGTGTTATGAGAATGGGAGCTCCTGGCAGCTGTCTTTCCACCACAGGGCAGTGCTTAATTGAGAGATTGGAGTTAGAACAAAGAGGAGCTGAACTGAGTGATGGCAGGAGAGAGACCATCCCTGATAGCATCATTTGAGCTCCTGGATCAAGCCACACCTAAATTTTTTTTTTAATTGTTCATGCATTTTTTTCATTTACATATGCAACTAAATTTTCTGATTAAGCCCTTGGATTTTGGCTTTCTGGTTCTTGCAAATGGAAGTACCAATGTTCTATCCCCTTTCCTTCATTATATAACCATACAACATTCTCAGGTGGTCCCCAGGTGGTGCTAATGGTAAAGAACTGGCCTGCCAGTGCAGGAGACACAAGAGACGTGGGTTTGATCCCAGGTTTGGGAAGATCCCCTGGAGTAGCAAATGGCAACCCGCTTTTGTCTTCTTGTCTGGGAAATTTCATGGACAGAGGAGTCTGGTGGGCTATAGTCCATGGGGCCGTAAAGAGTTGGATAATTCTGAGCACATACATGTATGTACATACATACATAAAACATTCTCTGCAGTTTACTTATTTTTCTTCCCTATTGAATTCCCCTGCCACTCCCCAGTACTTCTTTTTGAGGGGGCGGGGGGAGGTGGCCAGGGGTCTGCTTTGCTTACTGCCATAGCCCTAGAGGCCAGAAGAGATCATGGTACATAGTAGAGGCTCAATACATCTTTTTAATAGAAAAATAAAGAGGCCTGAATATATATATATATATGATATCATTTGGACCTTGCCCCCATTTTGCAGATAATGAAAACTGAAGCTAAGAAGCTGAATGTATCCAGAGTGATTGGTCTAATTAATGGACAAATTAACATTTACATCAAATGATCCTGGCTCAAGGTTCACTGCTCTTACATTATATTGCACCAAAGTTCCTTTATCATTCTTCAGACTGTATAGTCACCATGACATTACCATTTACTGAACTCTTGCTTCTGTCAGAGAAATTTTCAGCCCTCTACATGAACATCTCCACCAAAGTAGGTGCCATCATTAACCCGATTTACAGAGAAAAAAATTGAGGTTAAAGAATGGTATTAGTGTGCTTATAAAAGAGACCCAACAGAGCTCCCTCACCCCTCCTGCCTTGTGAGGACACAGTGAGGAGACAGCTGTCTATGAAACAGGAAACAGTCTCTCAGCAGACACTCAATCTGTAGCACCTTAACCCTGGCCTTTCCAGCCTCCAAAACTGTGAGAACTACATGTTTGTGGTTTATAAGCCATCCAGTCTATGGCATGTTTGTCATAGCATCCCAAACAGACTGAGACATATGTGTCACTACCCATCAGAATATTCAAAGACAGAATTTAAAAGTAAAAAATAAAATTAAAAGTGCCAGGTGTTCCAAAGATTTTTCAAATGTCTTCACAATGCTTGCCATATCTTTTTAAAAATATTTATTTATTTATTTTGATTGCACTGGTCTTCGTTGCTGCGAGTGGGCTTTCCCTAGTTGCAAACGGCAGGGGCTACTCTTCACTGTGGGGCCCTGGGCTTCTTATTGTGGTAGCTTCTCTTACTGTGGAGCGTGGTCTCCAGGTGCTTCAGTGGTTGCGGTGTGCAGGCTCAGTAGGTGTAATGTGAGGGCTCAATAGTTGTGATGCATGAGCTTAGCTGTCCCGCGGCATGTGGAATCTTTCTAGACCGGGGATTGAACTCATGTCCCCTGCATTGGCAGGTGAATTCTTATCCACTGTGCCACCAGGGAAGTCCTATACTGTATCTTTATATCCTCTGTACTATTACACATTTAACATGTTTAATCAACTTGCAGTTTTAGTATTTAAAGTCTATTTTAAAAAGAAAATGTTCATAAATGGAAAACCAGTATCATTTGCCATAAATAGAAGATAACGATAAATATATATACTTAAATTCTAATGGGATCTTTTCACACTTAAAGGCTGGACTGAGGTCTAATTTCTCTTTATTAAAAAGAGATGACAGGGTTAGGACTATTAGAAATATCTGAGACTTTCTCCTTAAGATAATCATTGCTTCTAAATAAAATAGTAAATAATATTAAAATGTAAATAACTGCTCTAAACCAAGCGTTTTCAGACTGATCCATGGCCTGTCACATATTTTTGTAAATAAAGTTTTATTGGCACATGGCCACAACCATTCATTTATGTATCACTCCAGTACTCTTGCCTGGAAAATCCCATGGATGGAGGAGCCTGGTAGGCTGCAGTCCATGGGGTCGCTAAGAGTTGGACACGACTGAGCGACTTCCTTTCACTTTTCACTTTCATGCATTGGAGAAGGAAATGGCAACCCACTCCAGTGTTCTTGCCTGGAGAATCCCAGGGATGGCGGAGCCTGGTGGGCTGCCATCTATGGAGTCTCACAGAGTCAGACACAACTGAAGCGACTTAGCAGCAGCAGCAGCAGGATGCTTTCATGTTACTGTGGCAGAATTGAGTAATTGCAACAGAGATCATTTGGCCTATAGAGTCAAAAATATTTACTGTCTAGCCCTTTATGGAAAAAGTTTGCTGACCCCTGCTCTAAATCACATCACACTCGAATTCTTTGGTGTGGATTTTTATCACCTTTTAAGGGAAGCAACTCTTTGAAATAAAAAGCCCACAACAGTCTGAAAGGGCCAAATGCCATCCAGTCTGTGTTGAAGCAGGCTCTTTAGGTACAAAATCCTCCCAGCTTTCTAAAGGCAACAGCCAGAAACACCTTCGCTATTGAGAGAAGAGCTGTGGTCAGAGCCCCATGTTTCTCACTCTGAGCCAGAAGTGGCATCTTCCTACGGGTTTTGCTGAGTGATGGAATTATGTATGACTTTATCCTTTCCACATGTCTGTATTTTCTAAGTATTTGAAGCCGTATTAGTTTGCTTGGGCTTCCATAACAAAGTATGGTGGGTGAGACAACAGAAATTTATTTTCTCACGGTTCTGGAGGCCAGAAGTCCAAGATAAGATGTCAGTAGGGTTGGTTTCTTCTAAGATCTTGCTTCTTAGCCGTTATTGGCAGTCTTCTCCCTGTGTATTCTCCTAGTCTTCTCTCTGTGTGCGTCTGTGTCCAATTTTCTTTTTCTGAGGACTTGCCTCATGGTTCAGTGGCTATGACTCTGAGCTCCCAATTGCAGGGCGCCCAGGTTCAATCCCTGGGCAGGGAACTAGATTCCACATGCCACAACTGAAGATTCCTGCATGCTGCAACTAAGACTCGGCACAGCCAAATAAATAAATAAATAAATTTTTTAAATTGCCTTTTCTTATAAGGACCCTGGTCATAATAGATTAAGGCCTATCCCAATGACCTCATTTTACCTTAATTACCTCTTTAAGGACCCTATTTCCAAATACAGCCACACTGAGGTACTATGGGCTAGGACTTCAGCACATGGATTTTGGGAAACACGATTCAACCCATAGCACATATATTTGTTGTGTTATTTAAAAATGAGTAATAAATTGATAAATTTTTTAACAGGTAGACTAACAATCATGGCCAACAGTTTAGCCCGGGACTTTTAGTATATAAATAATGTATGTCCAAGCTCCAGGAGTTGGTGATGGATAGGGAAGCCTGGCGTGCTGCAGTCAGTGGGGTCGCAAAGAGTCGGACACAACTGAACAACTGAACTGAACCGAATATTTTAAAAATACAAACAGTGCAAAGGATGGCTTCTGCTGCTGCTGTTAAGTCACTTCAGTCGTGTCCGACTCTGTGTGACCCCATAGACGGCGGCAAGGGGATGTAGATACCTACTCCCACTCAATCTCACTCCCTGCTGTTGACAGTCTCTTGTATATCCTTCCAGAAACGTCTTCTATCTTCATGCTTCTTATTTGGCACAAACAGGATTATGTTTTATGTACTGCTCTGCAACTTGCATTTTCACACTGAATGATAAATAAACCATTGTCTTTTTTCAAAGCAGTGCATATGCCTTGCACTCCCAACCTCCATCTCAATGCCTGCTTCCAAAGAACTCAACTTGCAAACAAGTTACTTGGAAGCAAATCTCAGACAGCATGTCATTTCACCCATAAATATTTCAGTAACTACTACCAAAGATCAGGACTTTGTTTTTACTTTTAAACACAACCACAAACAAATAAAAATCAGAGTAAGAACAAAGCTGGAGGTTAGGGGAAGGAAGTTAATTATTCTTTTAATTTTTATTTCTCCTGATGATATTGTAACGCAAATTTGAAACTCTGGAAAACAGAATCAGTAAAGAGCCACTTGTTCCTTGGCTACATTCCTACCATCAAGACAAGCAAGATTTTTCAAGCCCTGAGAATTACTCTGCTGCTCTTCCTTCCTTGGTCTATAAAGCGATGAGGCCAGAGTGTTCTGACCTAGGGACTGCTTTCTTACCCTGCAGTGATAGACACTCTAGGGCCAGGAAGAGGCCTGCTCTGTCATGTGAGTTGCACAGAGACAACCACTGTTCCTCACTGTCCCCAGGTGCTGTCCGCTGGACCTCAGCTTATCTTGTGATGTGACGTAAATAGCAACTTTACAACACACTCCTCCTCAGAGTAGAGTGTTGTGTTAAGCACGTACCTGCATCATTTCATTGAATCCTGCCCTCAACTATTATCATCCCTATTTTGCATATATATTATTAATAGTGTTACCAAGTCCAAGCTTACACTGCTCTCCCCAGGACAGGCGAATACATCCAGATGAGTTGTTGGGGCAAAGAATAACAATTTTATTCAGAAAGCTAGCAGACCACAGAGATGGCGGACTAGTGGCCCAGAGAACCATCTTGCTAAGAGTTAGAATTCAGGCTTCTTTTATACTAAAATGGGAGGGGGCATGACTAGTTGCAAATTGATGCTGGAATCTTTTGTTCTTACAGCTGTACACTAGATCTGATCACAAAATTCCTATAAACCTCCAACCAGACAAATGTTATTCTCTGTTCTGCAACTTTTTATCTCTACTTGAATGGGAAACTTATATAGCTTTAAAGGTCAGAACCTTGAGAATGGGCTACATACTTCAGCCTGTAGGAAACATTCTTTTACAAAAGGTGCAGAGTCAGCATGACTAAGCACAAACCACAGAGCACAAAATTTAGAGCTAAAGGAATAGATTCAATATGGAGTCAGGTTTGTTCTCTGTTACAGTAGCTTTAATTTATGTCTATTTGACAAATTTTTACTGCGCATCTTGGACATGCCAGGCACTGGGTATATAGTGGCGAACCAAGCATAGACAAAGACATCATACGATGGCAGACAACTGAGAGTGGCGTGGAGAAAAATAGAACAGGGTTAAGGGGAGAAAGGGTGACGAAAGAGTTTGAGGCTGTTTTAGGTAGGTTGGTCAGGAAAGACCTCTGACAAGGTGATAGCTGAACAGAGACTTGAAAGGAGTGAGGGAGCAAATACCTGGGGTAAAGCATTCTAGCCAAGGAACAGTTTCAGGATGGGAACATGCTTGGGATGTTTGAGACATAGCAAGGAGGCCAGAGTGGTTGCCAGTGGCAAGGGGGAAGGTGAGACTAGAGGTGTGACGCAGGGCCTGGCAGCCGTGGTATGTCTCAGGCTTGTTCATATGAATTCCAAGAGCTGGCAAACCCTGTTTATCAGGGCTTTTTGTTTTTGCTTGTTTCAGAGCAGACACACCACTTTCCAGCGCCCTACTGTTTGTAGGCAACAGTCAGGGTTTCGATTTTATTCCAGGTTTAACAGGAAGCCATTAGAGGCTTCAGAACAGAGAGAGGCATGCTCATACTTCCGTTTCTAAGAGCTGGTTCACCTGCTGGGTGGAGAAGAGACAAGAGCAGAAATAGTTTTAAGTCTTTCAGGCCAGGGATGATGGTGGCTTGAACTTGAAAGGGTTGTATTTGGGATGCATTTGGATTTGCTGTAAATGAGGAACATGGAGTGTGAGCGAAAGAGGGACAGAAACAATGATGCACTGACTTGTATCGTGGCCTTTCTGTGCTCTGGTTATCCACAGCAGCTTAACAAAACACCCTGAAACTTGGTGACTTAAAACAACAGTGACTCCAATAAAAAGTTAAAAACAAGCAGAAAAACAATAACGATCCTTTACTTAGCTCACAAATCTGTGATTTGGGCAGAGCTCCATGGGAACAGCTCATCTCTGCTCAGGAGTGGAGAGAAGGGGCTGCTGGAAGAGAAGGGGGCTGGAAGGACTGCTTGATGCTGACTGATGGTGGATACTGGCTGTTAACTAGGATCTCACCTGGGGCAGCAGCCACAGCACCTACCTGGACCCTCAGCACGTGGCCTTAGCCTCCTCAGGCACAGTGGCAGGGTCCCAAGAGAAAGAGAGAGCCAGGAGTGCCATTCTACCGTTCCCCCCAGCTTTATCCAAATAGTACTGACCTGCACCACAGGCAAGTTTAAGGTGCACAATGCGAAGATGAGATGCATGTATATATCGTAAAATGATTACCACCATTAGGTGAACACCTCTATCCCCTCATGTAATTACTATTTTGTATGTGTATAGTGATGGCATTTAAGATCTACTATTTTGGGACTTCCCTGGTGGTCCAGTGGCTGGGACGCCACGCTCCCAAAGTGGAATGGGGTGGAGAGCCCCAGGCTCGATCCCTGGTCGGGGAACTGGATCCCACATGCCACAACTGAAGATCTTGCATGCTGCAACTAAGACCTGGAAGAGTCAAATAAATAAATAAAAATGGGGAAAAAATTTTTTTAAGATCTACTCTCCTAATAACTCATGTGTGATACAGTCTTGTGAATTAGTCACCATGCTATGCCTTAGATCTCCAGATATCATTTTTCTTATAGCTGGGAGTTTATAATCCTTGACCAATATCTCTCCATCTCTCCCACCTCCCTCCAGTCCCTAGCAACCATTCTGCTCTCTATCAGTTAGACTTTTGTAGATTTAGCATAAAAGTGAGAATATACAGGGTTTGTCTTTCTTTGTCTGACTTCAGGCCAGGAGAGAGTAGGATGGTATATATTACCTTTTGAGACCCAGCCTGGGAAGCCACATAGCATCACTTCTGCTATAGAGAGTCCCCCCAAACCCAAAGGGGAGGGAACCTAGATTTCATCTTTTAATAGGGGAGGGGTAGGGTTCTAGAAAAGTGAGTTGGACCAGAAATATTGTCATGGCCAACTTCAGAGAATACAACTCACTACCTTATGTTTCGGGTACCATGCTAAGCAGCCCACGTACATCATTTCATTCAATACTGCACCATCCTCACTTCACAAAACTGAGGCTTACCAATGTTACTTGCACCAGGCTACTCACCACTAAGGAGAAAGAGCTGGAGTCTGATTGCAGGTAACAGGGAAGCACTTGATGGAACAGACTTAGAAGTGGCAGAGAATAGCCTTTGGAGCTGAACCCAGAGAGCCGGCAACCGGCAGGGCAGAGCTGGCCACTCTGAGCCCACTCACAGCCCTTCTGTCCTTCCCAGGGTTAACCTTGCTTCCCAACTGGCTCTAAGGCCACAGCTCTACTGTAATGTCAGGGCTGTGAAGAGAAGATGAGATTTGAACACTCATGGGCAAATAAGACAATTTGCTGTGAATCGGGCCCTGGGAGCCTGATCTGGTTTGGTTCAGGAAGGCCTCTAAATCTGGATGGAGCTTCCCTGCTGGGCTGGGTAGGGGCCAGTGCGTGGGCAGATGGAAGGACTGGTGGAAGGCTCTTTCAGAAACCGTCAGTGTGTGTTTCAGAGCCTCAGCAAGGGAGCTGGAGGGCTGGGCGTTCCAGGCCATACAAATCTGAGATCCCAGAAGGCTTCCAAGCCAAGCCAGCAGCCTCTTTACCATAATCAATATTTCTGAGGAGAAAAGGCCAGCTCAGGGCAGAAACCAAGATGGGCCCTTGGGACCTCTGGTTTCTCTGCCCAGTAGCCCATCGTCACCTTCCACTGCAGGCAGCCTTCAGTGGTTTTCCAGAATGCTGCTGAGGAAGCAGGGACTTGGGGATGTGATACCAGAAAAACTGCCAGAATAACACAGTCAGGGCGGGGGGGAGAGGAATGTGTATGTGTGTGTGCACTGCATTTACTATTTTTTGTTTGTTTGTTTTGTGATTCCCTTTTTTTTAAATTAAAAGAGATAAATCTTTTTTTTTTTTTTTTTGGCCATGCTGCACAGCATGTGGGATCTTAGTTCCTTGACTAGGGATTGAACTCGTGCCCCTTGCATTGGAAGTATGAAATCTTAACCACTGGAACTCCAGGGAGTCTCTGTATATTTATTGTTTATTAAACCATCTCAGACATAATTATCAAAAATTTTCCAAAATCTTGAAACCACCCAAGTGCCTGCTAATAGGTGAATGGATAAACATATTGTTATCTATTCATACTGTGGATATTGCCCAGAAATAAAAAGGAATGGATTATCAACACACACAATATGTACCAGTCTTAAAAACATGATGTTGAGTGAACAAAACAAGACACATAAAGAACCTACTCTGTATGATCCTATTTATCTAAAACTCTAGAAACGATCACTGTAACCTATAATTGCAAACAGGAAATCAGTCATTGCCTGCAACTGGGGTTTAGGTGTGGAGGAAGATTAACTCCAAAAGGAGGAGGGACTTTTCTGGTGGTCCAATGGTTGAGACTCCACCTTCCAATGCAAGGGGCTCAAGATCCATCCCTGATCTGGAAACCAAGGTCCCACATGCCACAGTGTACCATCAAAATTTTTTGAAAAAAAAGGGGACGTCTTGGAGGAACTTTTGGGGGTGGTGGAAATGTTCTATATCTTATTGGGGAAAAGGCTACATGAGTATATATATTGATCAAAATTCATTAAACTGTAAACTTAAAATGGTTGTGTTTTATCATATACAAGGTGTACCTCAATGAAGCTGACTTTAAAGACTAATATAACAAACTCCCATATAACCACCTTCCAGTACAGGAAACAAAACATCGGAAAAAAAATTGCACCCCCTGTGTACCCCTCCCCAATCTCATCTTTTCTTTCTTCCTCCTCAATATGATGTGTTTCGTGAATGTCTTTATATTTTCACTACGTGGAAACATGTTTCTGAATGTTGTATGTTTCTTTCTCATGTGACTTTATACTTGTACTGCCTGGGGTATACTCCTAAACTGGTATATTTCAAAATCAATTTAAAGGGTCACAGCTAGCATTTCAATCCCATGGATGGAGGAGCCTGGTAGGCTGCAGTCCATGGGGTCGCTAAGAGTTGGACATGACTGAGCGACTTCACTTTCACTTTTCACTTTCATGCATTGGAGAAGGAAATGGCAACCCACTCCAGTGTTCTTGCCTGGAGAATCCCAGGGACGGGGGAGCCTGGTGGGCTGCTGTCTATGGGGTCGCACAGAGTTGGACATGACTGACACGACTTAGCAGCAGCAGCAGCAGCATTTCAATTGTAAGGATCAGTTCAGTTCAGTTCAGTCGCTCAGTCGTGTCCGACTCTGCGACCCCATGAATCACAGTACACCAGGCCTCCCTGTCCATCACCAACTCCCAGAGTTCACTCAAACTCATGTCCATCGAGTCGGTGATGCCATCCAGCCATCTTATCCTCTGTTGTCCCCTTCTCCTCCTGCCCCAAATCCCTCCCAGCATCAGGGTATTTTCCAATGAGTCAACTCTTCGCATGAGGTGGCCAAAGTATTGGAGTTTCAGCTTCAGCATCAGTCCTTCCAAAGAAATCCCAGGACTGATCTCCTTTAGAATGAACTGGTTGGATCTCCTTGCAGTCCAAGGGACTCTCAAGAGTCTTCTCCAACACCACAGTTCAAAAGCATCAATTCTTTGGCGCTCAGCTTTCTTCACAGTCCAACCCTCACATCCATACATGACCACTGGAAAAACCATAGCCTTGACTAGATGGACCTTTGTTGGCAAAGTAATGTCTCTGCTTTTCAATATGCTATCTAGGTTGGTCAAAACTTTCCTTCCAAAGAGTAAGTGTCTTTTAATTTCATGGCTCTAATCACCATTTGCAGTGATTTTGGAGCCCCCAAAAATAAAGTCTGACACTCTTTCCACTGATTCCCCATCTATTTGCCATGAAGTGATGGGACCAGATGCCATGATCTTAGTTTTCTGAATGTTGAGCTTTAAGCCAACTTTTTCACTCTCCTCTTTCACTTTCATCTAGAGGCTTTTGAGTTCCTCTTCACTTTCTGCCGTAAGGGTGGTGTCATCTGCATATCTGAGGTTATTGATATTTCTCCCAGCAATCTTGATTCCAGCTTGTGCTTCCTCCAGCCCAGCGTTTCTCATGATGTACTCTGCATATAAGTTAAATAAGCAGGGTGACAATATACAGCCTTGACGTACTCCTTATCCTATTTGGAACCAGTCTGTTGTTCCATGTCCAGTTCTAACTGTTGCTTCCTGACCTGCATATAGGTTTCTCAAGAGACAGGTCAGGTGGTCTGGTATTCCCATCTCTTTCAGAATTTTCCACAGTTTATTGTGATCCACACAGTCAAAGGCTTTGGCATAGTCAATAAAGCAGAAATAGATATTTTTCTGGAACTCTCTTGCTTTTTCGATGATCCAGCAGATGCTGGCAATTTGATCTCTGGTTCCTCTGCCTTTTCTAAAACCAGCTTAGACATCTGGAAGTTCACGGTTCACGTACTGCTAAAGCCTGGCTTGGAGAATTTTGAGCATTACTTTACTTGCATGTGAGATGGGTGCAATTGTGTGGTAGTTTGAGCATTTTTTGGCATTGCCTTTCTTTGGGATTGGAATGACAACTGACCTTTTCCAGTCCTGTGGCCACTGCTGAGTTTTCCAAATTTGCTGACCTATTGAGTGCAGCACTTTCACAGCATCATCTTTTGGGATTTGAAATAGCTCAACTGGAATTCTATCACCTCCACTAGATTTGTTCATAGTGATGCTTCCTAAGGCCCACTTGACTTCACATTCCAGGATGTCTGGCTCTAGGTGAGTGATCACACCATCATGATTATCTTGGTCGTGAAGATCTTTTTTGTACAGTTCTTCTGCATATTCTTGCCACCTCTTCTTAATATCTTTTGCTTCTGTTAGGTCCATACCATTTCTGTCCTTAATTGAGCCCATCTTCGCATGAAATGTTCCCTTGGTATCTCTAATTTTCTTGAAGAGACCTCTAGTCTTTCCCATTCTGTTGTTATAGGATAAGATTAAAAAATAATCAGAGCATATGACACTTAGTAAGATAAGTATGTCTTATGAAATTTTTGTAAAAGTTTTACATCTGTATATATGTGTACTGGGTTGAGACATAATGTATCTTTCCTACAGCACACAGAGAAGACAATGGCAACCCACTCCAGTACTCTTGGCAACCCACTCCAGTACTCTTGCCTGGAAAATCCCATGGATGGAGGAGCCTGGTAGGCTGCAGTCCATGCGGTCGGTACAAGTCGGACATGACTGAGCAACTTCACTTTCACTTTTCACTTTCATGCATTGGAGAAGGAAATGGCAACCCACTGCAGTGTTCTTGCCTGGAGCATCCCAGGGACGGCGGAGCCTGGTGGGCTGCCGTCTATGGGGTCGCACAGAGTCAGACACGACTTAAGTGACTTAGCAGCAGCAGCAGCTTACAGCACACTGTGACCTCCAAAAGTTTGAAAAACATTGTCCTAATATATAACATAATATTATATTTTTTGTCATTTTAACTTTTATGTAAATAGTATGGTAGAGTTCTAATTCTTCCCCAACTGGCATTTGTTTGCTTGACATTGGCTTCCAGATGTGTTCGTATTGATACATGTAGCTTAGGTTCCTTCATTTCCATCACTGCATAAACATGCCACAGGTTATTTTTCCGTTCTCCAATTACTGAATTTTTTTCTTTTGCCAAATGGAGCATTACCAAAAAATGCTGTCACTATCACCACCATTTCACTTTAAGAAGGACATTGTAATATAAATAAAATTGGAAAGTCCTACTCTCAGAGTCAAAGATGGTCTTTTTAATAGAATAAATCTGGCTTTATAAAAACGTGCTCGAGGGACTTCCCTAGTGATGCACTGGTCAGGATGTGGAGTTTCACTACTGAGGACCACAAGCCACACACAGCCAAAAAAAAAGCATTCGATTTGCCCCCTGGGGGGGTGCGTTTATTGTTATTTCCTTGTTGATTGTTAGTTTGTTCAGGAAATTGATAAAAACCCAATCACCTATACAAGCGCTGCTGGAGAGAGGGGGAGGAAGCAAGTAGAATGGAGAAAGGGTTCAGAGTCTCAACTCTAATGCTTTATTTCTTTTGTTACCTAAAAAAAAGTCCAAGTCATTCCTACTCTTGTTTCTCTTTTGAAACGAATCTTTTGCTTTTATTACTATAACACTGGGAGTCGCCTGGGAAGGGATAGGCAAGTGTGTTGCTTCAATTTTTTGAGGCCTTGTGAGATAAACAAGGCCATTAAAAAAAAAGTCTAAGTCAAATAGGCCAAATGTTAGCGTTTGTTAACTCTGGAGTGTGAACCAGATAATCTAAGCTTTGGTCTAAGCTTTCAATAGTTATTTAAAATGTTTCCATCATCAACAAATATCAGGAAATTTCCAGCAGAGTTAAGACAGCTAAAACACAGTTTGGTCTTCATCGCATAAAATCCAGAGCTGCCAGCTTGTCAATCCCTCTGTGATGTTGGTGAAGTCATTTAACTTTACTGAGTCTTGTGGCTCTCATCTGAAAAAAAAAAGGGGGGCCTTGGTCAACCCAAACGTCCATCAACGAATAAATGGATAAACGAAATGTGGTCTCTCCATACAATGGAGTTTAGTGCTGCTGCTGCTGCTGCTAAGTCGAGTATGATTCAGCCATAAAAAGAAATGAGGTACTGACACGTACTACAGTTTGATGAACATCAAAAACATGATGCTGAGTGAAAGAAGGCAGACAAAGAAGGTCTCGTGTATAATTCTATTTACATGAAATGTCCAGGATAGGCAAAGACAGAAAGATAGAGAACAGCTGGGTGGTGCCAGGAGCTTGGAGGAAGGAGGAACAGGGAGTGACTGCTAATAGGTACAGCGTTTCTTTTTGCAGTGATGAAAATGTTTTGGCCCTAGATAGGACTGTGATAGGTAACACAGTCCTAGGTAACACTGTGATTGTACTGAACACACCATGGAATTGTACACTGAAAAATGGTTAGTTTTATGTTATATGAGTTTCATTTCAATTCAAGAAAGCTTGTTCCTCCAAGAAGTATTGAAGATGAAATTTAAAAGGACACATGTGCAAAGCTCCTAGCACTGCGCCTCCATCATTGTTCAGAGCCATCTCTCCCGTGGTGGGTAAGGTGAGGCTGGGCTGATTAAGCTTGTATCACCTACTCAGTCAAGTTAGTGGCTTGCTCAAGGCCACACAATGAGTCATGTGTGGACTCTGCACTAGAACTTGACTTTTTCAACCTGTGAGTACTGAGCAAGTTGTCTCCATGCTGCTTCTCCTACTTTATACAAAAATGGCACTTTACTGTTTAGAAAATATTTTTCCCCATGTGGTTTTCTAACACCCCTGGCTTCAGAGGTTTAGTGTGGCAGAGTGCTTAAAGGGTATGGCCCCTGAGCTGGGCAAATCTGGGTTCAAAACCAGGTTCTGTCCATTCTTAGCTGTGTGTCTTTGGGCAGTCACCTCTCTGAATCTTGTTTTCCCCATCTATTTATGAAGAACACTGACTTACGCTCTGCATTAAGTGGCAATAAAGCTGGAAGATACATGGTTAAAGCAAGAGTTATGTCAATACCTAGCACATAGTAAACTCTGAATTGTTTAATTGCTAAGGTGTGTCCGACTCTTTTGGGGCCCCATGGACTGTAGCCCACCAGGCTCTTTTGTCCATGGAATTTCCCAGGAAAAAATACTAGAATAGGTTGTCAATTCCTTCACCAGGGGATCTTTTAGACCCAGGGATTGAAATTGTGTCTCCTGCATTAGCAGACGGATCCTTTACCGCTGAAATACCTAGGAAGCCCCAAACTCTATTAGTATTAGCAGCTGAGGGGCTACTCTGGAAAAGCATTTAACACATAGGATTAAAACTGATAGAAGGGGACTTCCCTGGTGGTCCCATGGTTAAGAATCTGCCTTGCAATACAGGGAACACAGGTTTGATTCCTCACTGGGGAACTAAGATCCCACATGCCGAGGAGCAATTAAGCCCACAAGCTACAACTAGGGAGTTCGTGTGCCACAGTGAAAGACCAGGAAAGAAATAACAAAGAACCCCACATGCCACAACTAAGACCCAACAAAGCCAAGTAACTAAATAAATATATATATATTTAAAACTGACAGAAGAGCAAAACAACTTCAAAGTCACTTTGCCACAGGCCCCAGATGCTGCAAAGCGGCGGTTCTCACCTAGGAGTGGGAGGGTGATGTTTGGCAGCGCCTGGAAACATTTTTGAATGTTACTGTTGGGGAGAGGGGGTGTGCTTCTGGCATCTGGTAGATAGAGGTCAGGTATGTCACTAAACATCCGAAATGCACAGGACAACCCCACAATAAAGAATGATTTGACCCGGAAGGTCAGCTATGTCCAGGCTGAGAGGCTCTACTCCAAAGTGACCTTCCTCTTACCAGACATAGTTCCAATCAACAGTGTCAGCCACCCTCCAAATACTGGGATAACTTGCTTCTTTCCCAATCCAGAGTGAGTCATTTTGTGAAGCTAAGGAACATTTAGCAAGGCGATAATCACCCTAATTTCTGTGTTGGGTAAGTCCAGATGGAAATATACTTGGAGCCTTCTCAGACACAGAAACATCCAACATCAACATGGACTCTATGAGGGCCAAGGATGGTTTGAAAGATTCATCTTAGTTTCCCTTTCTTTAAGGCTCTGAGAGCATCCCAAAGAATCTGCTCTCCTGATTCTGCATGAAGGGCCTGAAAAACAGAAATTGGCACACAGTAAGCCCTAAATAAATGTTAGTTATTATTATTATTATCATTATCATCATTGTCCTCATTATAACTATTATTTCCCCAGGTACAGGGGAAGGTACATTCCCATAACAGCCTTCTTTAAAAAAAAAAAAAAAAATTTATTTGGCTGCACCAGGACTTAGTTGCAGCACACAGGCCGGATCTTTAGTTGCGGCATGAGAATTCTCAGTTACAGTATGTGGGAACTAGTTCCCTGAACAGGGATTGAACCCAGGCCCCTGCATTGGGGGGCACAGAATCTTAGCCAATGAAACACAAGGGAAGTCCCTTACAACAATCTTCTGAGATTGGTGATATCATTCCCATTTTGTAGATGGGGAAACTGAGGCTCAGAGCAGTGAGTGATGCCACATTTTTCATCAGCCTTTTCCTTGATCTCAGAGCTTCTACTCCTATGTTGGGTAGGACACCAAAGGGATCTCTTAAAAATGAAATTAGACCTTATTTAGGAGAAGATGCTCTCTGGGTAATAATGTTACATGATATATTATGCTCTAACATTTCTTCATGATTTAAATATCTTGAAAAATTAAGAGCAAAGCCATGATATCAGAAACCAACACAACATTGTAAAGTAACTATACTCCAAAAAAATTTAATTTGAAAAAAAATGGGCAGTGGCCCAATTCCTGGAAATCTCCGCCCCTTCCCCAAAATAGTTGGAATAATCCTCCCACTCATTAGTCCATGAAATTGCCCAGCCCATAAAAACTAACCACACCATATTTGGGGGCCTTTTGCTCTCTGAGATGGCCCACACCCTGTACGTGAAGCATATTTCTCCCAAGTCTGTTCTTGCCATTTGAGATGGACCAAATTCTGTCTATGAAATGTGTACCTCTCTAAATAAATCCATTCCTTACCTTAAAAAAAAAAAAAAAGCCATGGTTTTGTAAGATGTTAGCATTAAAGGCAAACCAAGTGGAAAGGAATATGGAAAATCTTTGTACTATCTTTACAACTTCTTGGTAAATTTAGAATTATTTCAAAATTTAAAAAAACTAATCAGATCACGTTACTCCTTGACCCAAAACCTAGAGACCCCTCCTAACACTCTCCCTGTCACTCTGCACTCCAGCCACTCTGGTCTTCTTTCCATTCTTTCAACACTGGAAGATTGTTCCTGCCTCAGGGCCTTTGCACTTGCTGCTGAGAATACTCTTCCCCCATATGTAGTTCTTCCCATAACTTTCTCTTTCTTATCCTTTAAATTTTGACTCAAATCTCTAATCCTGAGTCCCTCTCCCATGTGATCACAGGACCATTTCTAATTCTCTCATAAAACTGGATTCTCTGAAATTATCTTCTACACTGGTTTCTCTGCTCCTCTCTGTCTCCTCCACTAAACTGGGACTTCCATGGGGACAGAGACTATGCTGCTTGGCTCACTGCTGCCTCTCCAGCTTCTCTCACAGAGTAAGGCCTCAGTAAACATTTTCCCCCTCCCCAAAAGTGGTGAAGAACTGCCTGCCAGTGCAGGAGACATAAGAGATGTGGGTTTGAGCCCTGGGTTGGGAAGATCCCTTGGAGGAGGGCATGGGAACCACTCCAGTATTCCTGCCTGGAGAATCCCATGGACAGAGGAGCCTGGAGGGCTACAGTCCATAGTCAGACACGACTGAAGTGATTGAACATGCATGCATGCGTGCAAAATAAACCGTGTCTGCTGGTAATACCATCAAAATAAAACTATGAATTTTGTCAAACGGCTTTCATGCATATTTTTTCCTATGGTTTCCTAATTTGTTCAAAATTTCCAGGATATCCAGGCAGGTCCAGATCTGCTGGCAAACTGCATCAACATTTCTTTGTATCACTTAACAATAATTCCAATGCTTAATAAATTGGGGGAAAGAATGAGGAAGAATTCACCCCCAACGTTCTAAAACAGAATCCTGAATTGTTGACCTAGTGTCAAATGTAGCTCATGGATATGCCTTGAAAATCTTACATAGTGTTTTAGACGAATTTGAGTTCAGGGCCAACTTTTAAAAATTGGAACATTTCACATCAAACTCCAGATGCCCAAGTTCTCCTGAAATCTCAGAGGACCTGGCCTCGATGGGCCCAAGTTTCCCACTGGGTCCCCAGGGTCCCCATGGACTAGAGCTGGGGTGTGTGGTCCTCAGTTTATCACAGTCCCTATCCACCCGGCTTGGGCTACCTAGGTGGTGCTCGTGGTAGAGAATCTACTTACTAATGCAGGAGATGCAAGAGATGCGGATTTGATTCCTGGGTCGGGAAGATGGATCAGGAAATGGCAACCCACTCCAGTATTCTTGCCTGGAAAATTCCATGGACAGAAGAGCCTGGCAGGCTACTGTCATGGGGCTGCAAAGTTGTGTCCTCAAGTCAGACACGACTGAGTGACTGAACACACACACATCCACATCCACCCAGCTTATTTCCTTCATGTTATCAGCCTAATCCCTTTGGGTACTAAGATTCCCCTCAAAGTCTAAAGTATCCTTAGGAATACTGTTAGTTTCGAATATTTTCACTATAGCCCCTCTCTTCAAGTCTTACATGGAAGTTTAATATCTAAAATAGATAATAGTGATTATAGTTCATTTTGATTGAGTGCTTACTGTGTGCTGCGGTTCTGCTTTGGTTGACTCAAGGGCTTGAGGACCCGAATTCTATCAGCTCTCCATCATTTTCAGCAGGCCCTTAGGAAACCTCTGTGGATCCAAGGAAGACAGTTCAAAAAGAACTTTTTTTTTTTTTTTTGGCCTTTCTGCATGGCATGCGGGAGCTTAGTTCTCCCATCACGGATAGAATCCGTGTCTCCTGCAGTGGATCCTCAAGAGTCTTAACCACTGGACCACCAGGGAAATCCCTTCAAAAGTATATTTTAATCCATGCTCCTCACTATAGGCAAACCACAGGAGGGAAGAGACACTCCACCAATTGGAACAGTAGCCTTTCTGGCCGTTGTTTGCTAGTCCCGAGTGTTGATAGTGGCAGGAAGAAAGCCAATAAGGGGATCTGTTCTTTCCTTCCAGAGTTATTTGCTGTTTTTTGGGAGCCCTTCAGGCCCGCTCTGTGAGCTCATGACACTCTCAGGCTCAGAACTAGCTAATTCTCTTAGACATGTTTCAGCAAATGTGGACTCTGGAGGGGAGTTGCCTGGCAGAGAATGGTGTGGAGACAGAGGCCCTCCCCATGTCCCAGTCCAGTCACAAGTTTTCCTCCAGCCCTGATGATGTCAGCAGATGTGAACACACCTGCTACTTTGTCTATGGAAATTTTACGGCACTCATCGTCCATAGAGACTCTTTTAGATCATTCCATTGAGTCCCACATTTATGTACCTAGTGTGTGCCAGTGTTGCACTAGGTCCTGGGGATTCGCAGTGGGAATTTATTAAATATGAACAAGGGCTTTGGTTTCTGACTGTGCCGCGTTCCAGCTCTAGCTCTGAAACTTACTAGCTGTGTGACTTTAAGCAAACAACCTCTCTGTGTCTCACTTCATCTGTAAAATGAGTGTGATAGGAATAGTACATAATTCCTAGGATTGCCTTGGTGATTCAAAGAGATAATTTTTGACACATACAAAGAAAAGGAGTGCAGTGCTTTGTTTTTCTCCTCTAGCATGCATCAGAAGATGATATTTTTTATTTGTGTTTTTGTTTTTGTCTGTCTGGCTTACTAGATGACTCTCCATGAGAAAAAAGCCTTGTCTTTCTTGTTCACCCCTTATTCTCCCTGGGGGAACAATGCCTGGCACAGAGGAGGTGCTCCATAAATGTTTGTCTGCTGAATGAATCGCTGTCTTTCTTATTCCTGCTTTAATTGCCATTCCGATGATGTGCCTTGGAGGAGCCCAGAGTCTCGTGGACTCCGGGGAGAGCCACCATGACCTTGACAGCCAGCTGTTCACAACGGTGCTGTGCATCAACTTCGAATGTCGCCAACTGGGCTCTGTGCCCTGGGCTGACAAACGACACTTGTTTGTCTTCTGGTGAACAGAGTTACAGCACGGGAGGGTAAGTTGGTGACTGAGGAAAGCTGAATGAGCAGCTGCGCCAAGCAGGGGTAACTCTGAACCTTAAAGCCTCCAAGCCAGCAGCAGGGAGGCCTCGGGTCTATGTGGAAGGAGCCTGGGCCCCACCACTTTTGGGCCCCCGGGGGATCACCGGTTTTGAGATTGGATGCCCGGGTGGCACAATGATCTCGATATTTCGTCTTGAGAGACAAAATTAATTTCTCTGGCGGGAGGGAACCGGCTTTGCAAACTGTAAAGCGCTGCAGGAAAAAAGCAGTTAAATGAAAAGGTCAGGATCCAAAAGAGCAGATGCGTTTGCTGAATGTAACTGCACTTTCAAACCCAGCTAAGACGATACGCAGCCCCCAGAGGTGGCACATTTTGGAGGAATCTCCTGGAGAGAGATTATTTGGGGAGACTGAGAAGCCAAGGGAAATTGACCAAAGTTTTCAGGGGTATCTACAGAACTGGGGACCCGACCGCAAAGCCAGCGGGTGCAAACTCGCTCTTCTCTTCCGGCCTCGAGCTCCGACGCGCGAAATCTGCGAATTCTCCTTTATCTGCTGCACACGCTCGCTCATCTTCGTTCTGGCCGGAATCAGGGTAAACCGTTCCGATGATTATATAACTTCGCGAGTTCAAGAAAGATAATCCAGAGAGAGATGATGAAATTTTTTTGAGGGTGGATTAAAAAGAATTTTTTCCCCAAATGTAAGTTACAGAGTGCACAAAAATGTGCATACAAATACCCATATTTCCACCACTAAGAAAGAATAACCTAACATTTTTATTTATCTGGGAGAGGACTTTTTAAATTAGCCATCAAATATATCTTTCCCTCCCCCGCTAAATTCTAGCAAATTTGAAGCCAAAGAGAGTCAACCTATTTCACTGTTCACCTCTACCACAGATTTCTCTTAAGGGGAAATTCCAGGACACCCAAATTCCCTCCGTGGGCTTTTCACATGGCCAGGTCTGCAAAACACTTAGCCGCAGTGAACAGTGTCCTGCGAAGCCCGCAACCCTCGAGTGCACAGCTGCATCTTCTCCCCCATCCCCAACTCCCGCGTTCAACTTTGCAACTCACGCTCCCGCCAGGGGGCCTATTTGCTCGGCCCGTTTGGCGGAAGGATTCCGCGCGCGATCGCATTTACCCTCAACGGTCTCCTCCCCATTCCCGCGTTCTGGCCCCGCCTCCTTCCCTCTCCCTGGCCCCGCCCCCTCCCGGGTGCCCTATGGCCCACAAAGAAGTCCCGGCCGGGCCGCTGCACTCCCCCGCGCGCATTCGTGCGCCGCCCGAGGCTGGCTAAGGAGTCGGCGGCCATTTTGTTCTTCTCGTGGTTCCAGTGGGGAGAGAAGGAGGAAGCAGGGAGCGGGGCGGTTGGGGGGAACCCACCGCGGCTTCTGCCACCGCCGCCACCACCATCTCTGTGCTCGTGGCGTGGGACAGGAGGTGTGAATCCCGGGCGCGAGCCGGCGGCGGCGCCGCTGCGGGAAGGTCGGCGGTGGGAAGGCGATGGCGGATATAGATAAACTCAACATCGACAGCATCATCCAACGGCTGCTGGAAGGTGAAGGGGGCGGCGGGCGGCTCCGGAGACTCGCGGGGGAGGGGGATTTGGGAGGCCTGTTGGGCTTGCTTCGCCGAGACGAGTGAGCCCCGCGAGTTCGCCCGCGGGCCGGGGACTGCCGCGGGATGGAGGTTGCCCGGGGTTCCGCACTTGGCCCAACCTGCGGACCCTCTTGCCTCCGCTCATTCATTGCTAGAGGGTGCAGCCTTTCTCCTGGCCGTAAAATTTGAAAACTCCGCTCCCCACCCCCACGTTTCCGGTACGTACCCCCGGCGCCCGGCACTCCGGACCAATCTTTGGAGAATATTGGGGGCCCCAGTCCAACCTACTGGACTGCTCGTTCCGAACTTCGTGGTTCTCAATATTTTGGAAAGCAATATGATGCGGATATGGATTTCACCAAGCTTGAGGGCTTCTTTCCTAGCCTGCTTATTTTTATTTTTTTGTGAGGCTTGGGGTCGAGGGCCCCGTTACTTGTTACTTGGTAACGAACGTTCATTCTCAGGGAGATGTTGGAACCCATATTCTCCTGCCCTCCCAGATATGCTTTTTAAGTTGTCTTTATCCCGGGGAAGTCTCCGCGCTCTTTTCTGAACGTGCCTCTGAATCGTGAAACGGCAGTGATGACAGTTTCGTTAGGATCTTTGCAGTGTGCCAAGCTCTGTTAAGCGCTTTGCGTTCACTGCATTTTGCTGTCTTTTAGTCGCATCCGACTTTCCGATCCTATGGACTTGAGCATGCCAGGCTTCCCTGTCCTTCACCATCTCCCGGAGCTTGCTTAAACTCATGTCCATTGAGTCGGTAATGCCATCCAACCGTCTTGTTCTCTGTCGTCCGCTTCTCCTGCTTTCAATCTTTCCCAGCATCAGGGTCTTTTCTAATGAATTGTCTCCAATACTTTGCATGCATCGCATAAATCATATTAGCCATCGCTTCTAAAGCGCTTACTGTGTGTAAGGCATTTTTTGGAGCTCTTTACATAGATTTCATGTAATACACGAGGTAGATGCCCTTTTTTTCCTGACTAAGACCCAGAAAAGTGTAGTCACTTAACCAGTTAGTGATAGTCAAGTTTCAAACCCAGGCAGCCAGGAACTCAACGTCATTCAAGTCACCCTGTGTGTGAAGGAAGGAGGTGTCCAGTGGTTGAGCAAAGGTTAAAATAAATCTTTAATTTTGACTGACCTAAAACTCCTGAGGTGTCCGGCGATTGATTTCTATTGATGTGGGAGAGGGATGAAGTTCGGATTTTAAGGAGAGACGCTGAAATAAAATCACCCACTACCCCCGAATTCTAGAGCACATCTATTAATAATAACATCTAATTCCGAACTTTGAAATAATTCAGATCCTTTTCTTGAGTGTTGGATAATGTAGATTTGGCTGAGTTTTAACTGCATTTTTGCTTTTATATTCTAAAATATTGTTGAACTGTAAATGCTCAGAGATGGAGTCTAGCGTAAACAGTTGGATAGCTCTGGTGTTAGAATTCGCAGATCTTTTAAGTCATGAGAATGAAACTTCATCTTAATCTGTGTGCAGATTTTTTCCTTTTATAGTGTCTCAAAAGAAAAACTCATTAAATGAGCCCCTGAAATGTCACTGCCATTTGTGGGTGAAAACCTTGTTTTTCATTCAGTATCTGGCATTTATTAGAAGAATCACACTTTTAATATTTGTTAATATAGATCTTTGGTTTATGTGAGACAGCAGTGGGTCAGAAACGGATTAAAACAATTTGCTATAAGAAAAGAACTTAAATTTTTCTCATTCAAAAATTGTAAATTCTGCATGTCTATGCAGGGACATGTGTGGCTTTATTTCTTTGAGAAAGCTGGAAAAAATGGAAGCTGTGGATTAGAAACAGAATTTTAAGATTAGTTAGGTCTTAATTGTGGGGTTGCCCATAACTTTTATATTCATATAACATCTTATTAATTTTAATCTTATTTTTTAAATTGTGCTAAGAAATTTGCGTTGATTAACCTGGATCATTTACAGTGAGATCAGTCATTTCTTAATAGTTTCTATACATGTTATGTTGCGCTGGAAAACCAGGTTTTTTTAACATTTCATTTTTTTTTCATTGAAATTAGTAAAGCAGTGCGTTTTCATTCCTCGGGAATAAACTAGCTGCTCAACATTCTTAATGTTGTTGTTTTTTTTTCTCATCAATGTTAGATTGTCAGAGAAACTATTGGAAATGATCTATTGAAGATATATATGTATATCTTTCCAGGGTAGAAGATGTTGATAAGTTGTGATTTTTTTTTTTTTTTAATGCCTCACAAAGTTTTTCCTCTAAAAATTTTCATTAAGATTTAAATATATCTGAAGATGGAGGGAATGTGAGTTTTATGACCTTTTTAGAAATTTTTTACATGTTCAGAATTGTCTCTTTTAAAGTGGAGCTATACAGCTAGTTGAGAAGTAGCTCAGTGATAGTACTAAAAAGACCATTCAAAGGTGAAGTCTTAGCTAACAAAACACCTTGCTTTAAGTTGTAGTCACTACAGCTTTGCAGTTATTTTCTACTCTAAACTTTTAGATTTTCTTTAAGGAGGCAACATTCTGCCACCCACCTGGGAAGGTCTGCCTTGCAGGTGATAAAACCTTGGGATTGTCACTCTTGTGTGTTATTCATGTTCACTTGCTTAAATGCACGGTAAAACTTTGGATTTAGAGAATAAATCAGCTGCTGATTTGTCTGATAGTCCTACTGTGTTGGAGAAAAGTGAGATTAGAGTGAGGTTAGTTTTGTAACTGATCTCCTGCAGAGAATGATTGATGGCTAGTAATTTTCTTGCAAAGCAGACAGTTGTAATTTCGCATCCTGCTTTGAGAGAAGCATCTCACCTCTGAAGATGGTGGTTGTCAAACTGCAGGACTGTGTCAGGCTCTGCACAATTGCTTGATTTGCATTAGTGATTTAAATGTGACTTCTGTCCTGGCCCTACGAATTTAATCCTCTAATTTGTAAAAATAGTCCCTGTGTTTAGTTTTTTGATGTGAAATGAAACATGTTCATATTGTAATGTTTAAAAAAGACAGTGGTCCCTGGTCCTGAAGATAATAAAGGACAAACATAATGGCACAAGAAAAAAATTCTTAATATATGCTGACCAAGGAAAACAAAAATAATCTTTCTTAATGAGTTTACACATCAGATCATTTTAACAATTAGACGCTTTTCTTGGGATTAATGATCATAGGGCATTTTGTTGATTAAGACAGTAATCATAAAGTTGTATGTTACTAGTACCCTTAACTTCCAAGAAGCCTGTATTATGAGGACCTCCCCTCCCCTCCCACATGTCAATTGTATGCTGCATTCTCTCCTACAAGTAAGAAGAGAAAGGTCTTAGAGCTATGATCTGCAGCTTGCACCAATCCTAAATTGCAGCTGGGGAAGGGTTACTCTGTGCCCACAGTGCCCCCTCGCCTGACAGTAGCAGGAGGAAGCAGTGAAATCTAACAGGATGGGGTGTGTCATTCTGTGGTGGTTGAGGGAATGTAAGCTGCGGGAGCAGGCAGGCTTTCCTCCTCCAAGCTGGGGGAATGGATGCCAGGCTGCACCATGCGTTAATAGCACATCCGCCGTAGAGGTTGGTGAGATTGTTCTGTATCTGTGAAGCTGCAGTCATGTGCCATTGCCATTCAGTCTGCCTGAGTAGGTGAGGGTTACTGATCTTGAAGCAGGGAGAGGATATACAGACTTGGTCATTTCACTCAATTTACTCTGAAGGGTGTTAGTGGACCTTGAAAACTGGAATGTGAAGGAGATAATATCCTGATACGAATCGCTGTGTAAATGAGGAAACTGGAAAGAACAATGTACAGAATTCTGTACATTTTTGTTTGTTGTTTAATTCAAGAACAATGTACAGAATTCTGGGGCAAATTTTTTGTTTTAGGATCAGACCACTGTATGCAAAGCATGTAAGAATAGATGATTTACTTAATGGTCTTGATGTTTTACCTGAAATCTCCAATTTCACCGCCCCCCCCCCCCCTGCAGCTTACTGGCATCCCTTATCTAGAGAAGATTGTCTGTTACCAATATTAAGGCTTACAAAAATGCCACTCAGCACAAATGTAGGGTCAGATGTCAAGTCTAATCAAGCGTAGGTGATAAGACTGTAGAGAGTTAAAGATTTTTCAATGAATTGTCTTCACTCTAGGTGTAGAAAACTCAAGGTTCTTCATTGAGAGCAGTAGACAGTGTTTTGCAGCTACATCCTGATTGTATATATGCCTTGAGAAAATTGATGTCACCTTTAAATGCCCAAAGTATCACACCAGCAGTTAGCAAAGTCGAGGTGGGGAAAGGGCGGCTTAGAAATTAAAATGGCTGAAAAGTGGATGTCTTCCTGCTGGTGACTTTGCACTGAAACTGAATGGTTCTTGATTAACTTTTTTGTGGCTTACAGTTTTTGTAGAAAAGACCTCAGTTGTTTGTGAGAAAGTTTTGATATTATAGAAACTCAGTGTTTTTTGTTTGTTTTGGTTTGAGGTTTTATTTTCCTAAATTTGTCAAATGTTGTGAGGTTATTGTCACTAAAATAAATATGATGTGGCATATTGTTAAGATTACCACCTTTTTAATAGGATTATCTTATTAGCAAAGTCTCTGTTGACATTTTTATACTGGTTGTGCCAATTTTAGGTTTTAAAACTTGATTATAATTGAGCTAAGGCTTTTTAGTGGGTATGCTATTCCTTTTCTATGACCTTCTTTCAACAATTAAGGGGCAAGAAGAATACATGCTTATCCCTCGTAAGTAACCCCAAAGTAGTCTTATTTCATAAGTAATCCCAAAGTAGTCTTAAGTTATTACAAGTTTTTATCAGTTTGTTTACTATAAAATTGCATGGGAGTTTTTATCATGTGCTCATGTGAGTGATTTGCCAGATAAATAAATGAAGATATAAGTTAGAACAGAACAGTCTTTGCTCGTAACAGCCCTAATGCAGTTTTCTGAATCTGCCATTTTAGCCAGATAAAAGCTTTTACTCAAAAGTTGCACATTTGGAAATGCCCTGGCCATCCACTGGTTAGGACTCCAAGCTGTCTCTGTCGAGGGCAATCTCTGGTCAGGGAACTAAGATCCTGCAGGCCTCAAAGTGCTGCAAAAAAAAAAAAAAAAGAGAAGTCACGTGCCTAAGACCTAAGTTGACCATTGTAATGGATCAGTCACTAATCTGTATATGTCCGCTCTGCCTGCTGATTTTATTTCTATACAGTACCTAGCACCTGGACTTGGTAGACACATTCTGCCTGGAAAATGAAATTCTCTTGGAATTTCATTTTGGAATATTTTGTATTTCATTGGCAATTGTTGAAATAACTTCATACATGCAGTTTGAACTACTACTTAGGAAGATACCATTAGGAGACAACCCATGAACTTCCAGCTTGGGTCGCTCTTGTTTACATCTCTCTCGTCATGCACAGCACAGTGAGGTTCAAGTAGGCAGTGCTGCTGCTGCTTGGTCACTGAGTCCTAGCTGACTGTTGTGACCCCATGGACTGGACTGCCAGGCTCCTCAGTCCATGGGATTTACCAGGCAAGGATACTGGAATGGGTTGCCATTTCCTTCTCCAGGGGATCGTCCCAATCCAGGGATCGAACCCAAGTCTCCTGTGTCTCCTGCTTGGCAGGTGTATTCTTTACCACTGAGCCACCTGGGCAGCCCTGAAATACATAGTGACTGATGTTTATTGAGCAGCACTGTACTGTTCGCATTTTTTCTTTGTAGCTAATAGTGATAAAATAGATATGCAAGCCTTTGTCTTTTTAATGGTGTTGAAGATGTCCCTAAGATAAACTTTTAGTTTTCAACTTTTATAGAGGGGGAGTTCTCGGTACAGAATGTATAATAATCTGCAGTTACCTAGTTTGTCTTATCTTCTAAATCCTGTACTAGAATGTAAACCTCCCAAGAAAAGGGACACAGTTCTTGTCTCTCCTGTTGCCAGAAGAGGATGCCCAGCATCTATCACTGGTTCTGGCAGGTAGTAAGTGCCCAGCAGCTATTTTGTTGAATATTTGTGTGAAGCATAGTAAAAATGAATGTTGATAGTCTTAACAAGTAGATTGCATCGTTTAATTTTTAATGCTTCCTGTTTGTAAGGATGCCTATGATTTTTTATACTCATCAAATTTTTCTTAAGCACCAATGACTGTATAGAGGTTTAGTAGTTTGTCCTATAAAATCTCTTTTGGTTTAGAAGTAGAATGAAAACAAATTCTTTCCTTTTTTTTTTTTTTTTTAACTTTTTCTTCTTTGTTATTGCTTATGAACTTATAAAATGGCAAAAACAGTTGTGTGCTGTTTACTTGCTTTCATTTGTTTTCTTACTAAGTTTCTAAGTTAATGCCATATATTTTAAACATATTTTCAAGATGAAGAACAAATTCTTAAATGGGAGAGTGATCTGATGGAAGCACCACTTCAGAGCTAGAGTCAGGGTGTGCTCCTTGCAGGCTCTATGACCTTGGACCAAGTCACTGAGCCTCTTCAGCCTGTAACACAGAGAAGTGACAGCACCTGACTTGTGGGATTGCTGTACTGAATGGCTCTGTGAATAAAGCCTCTTAGTGCAGCAGTACCCAGCACGTGGGAAGTGCTCCCTAGGTGTTAGCTACAGCTAGTACATGATTCTCCATGATGGACACTGAAAATAGTGAAGTAGACTTCTTATGCTGTCAGCTAATAGGCCATCTCTAAGAAATGCCTGCTGTGTTCACTCAGACTGCCAAAACCCATTTTGAAATCTTCATTTTCTGTTAGATAAAACTTTAAGAGTAATCCTAAATTTTCAAAACTAGAAAAATACTCTAGTAAAGCCTATAAGAATGATGCTGTTGCTTTGTCATTTGAAAACACAGACACGGTTTTTGTTCTTGTTTTTGGCTAATCAGTGTATAGTCTGGGGTGCATGCTAATTGTAATGCCACAAATGAACAGATTTTATTCAGACTTCATTCATGCAACAAATTTTGAGTACCTACCACATACTGGCTATGGGCATGTACACTGCAGGGCTAGTGTGTGGTCCTGAGGTTACATTCTACCAGGATGAATAGATGGAAGTGAACTGGCAGTTATAATACAGAGTGTGTGCTGGGCCGTGTTGGGAGAGCATTTCAGAAAGCATAAAGCCGGCTTGTTAAGGGGGGAGAAGATGGCTAAGGGGTTTTCCAGCGTGAGGTGATATCTAAGCAGTCTCGAAAGATGAGCAGGTATTTGCCAGTTGGTAGATGGTTTTGATGGAGTTTCTGTTTATATAGTTTTATTTATTGAGCTAATTGTTGGGAATTTAAGAAGCTTTGTGACTGTGTTTTTAATGAGCACTGTTCAGACATAAACTGAATCTTGATTTGTTCTGGAAAAACTGTATTTAATCCTCAGTCCACATCAGGAACACTTTTTAAATTGTTAGTGTTGCATGGAGCTCTGCCAGGTACTGTATGATGACCTAGAGGGGTAGGATGAAGATGGGAGGGTGGAAGGAGATAAGTGTATACCTGTTGCTGAGTCAAGGTATTATACAGCAGAAACTAGCACAACATTGTAAGGCAGTTAGCCAATTAAAAGTAAATTTTAAAAAATTGTTAGTATTGTTCTTTACTAATCTCTGTGCTCTGATCCTTCGGGGACAGTCATATTAAGAAAACTACAATTATCATGAACTGTGTCTAAAGGATGTAGTGGGAAGTCTCCAAACCAGTAAAATGTGTATTAGCAGCATTGATTTAATCTGATAGCATTCATATTAAAAGTATGGCTTGTGTTCCCTATAGGTATAAGTCTTCTAAAAGACTTAGAGTGGGCTGTCCCCTTACAAGTGTGGGCCTCGGCTGAAAAAGATTCCCTTTGAAACCAGAAGCGTTTAGGAGTCCCCTAGCCAAAAATAAAGTTTCCTGTTGGGCAGTATGCCCAACCTTCTGGCTGACTTGTGGTAAAATCACTGATGACTGGGGTTTTCTGGCCAGTAAAGCAATGATCCCACTGTCTTTTCACTGGGAGGGTTTCTTGAGTTCTCTCCTTATGTGTGTGTCTAGAAAGAAAAAATGACTTTGGTTCAGGAAAAAAGTTGGTTTTGTTTCACAAACAACTCAGTTGCTGTGGTATTGTGTATGTGTCTGTTAGTGTAGTCCCTCAAAAATTATTCTTACTGTGCTTTCCCTTGAGTTGATTCTTGTTTCTTAATATTTGATCAGCATGAGACTGGTGGTCTCTTAGTTCAGTTACATGTTTTGGAGTCCAAAGAGGTGATTTGCTTAAGACTATAAAACCAATACAGAAACCTGGCTTCTAGTTGCCAGTCCAATGCACTCAACGTTTTCTTTTTGCTGTACCCCCTAAGAGTTTGACTCTTTTCCCTTGTCATCCTTTCTTACGTATTGTCTTCCATTGAAAAAAATAACACCCTTCCATTTCTGCTCAGCTTGTTTCCTCAGAGAATTTCATTTCAGTGGCTATTCAGGCTGAAGGAGGGCTTCCCCTAAGAGTATTTTTCAAATTTGGGCACAGCCCTCTTTAATAGAAAAAAAAAAAATTCTCCGCAGATACCAGGGTTTTTTTAACTTGAAATTTTTATTACTCTGTAATGTTACTTAGATATTTACAGAACAAAGCTAGATAAAAACCAGTTAAACATATTGCTCTTGTTTAGCATTAGGCTAGATGATTTTGAATTTGAATATAAAGCCTTCAAAACTGATAAAGTTTAAATTAACATTGATTTAATCTGCTTATGACTTTATATTGGGTTTAATGGTAGAAAGATGTAGGCTTAGCTCTGTACTTAGTCTGGTTCTGTGTTTTTGCCTCAGTTCTAGTTCAGAGAATGCCTCCTTTCATGAATTCCTTGTACAAAACAAGTGTTAAGATTTTGATTGCAGTCTGATGGTAATCAGTCCCCATATTTAACCAGACCCTGGCACTTCATAAGGGGCTTCCCTGGTGCCTCCCTGGTGATTCAGATGGTAAAGAATCTACCTGCGATACAGGAGACACAGGTTTGATGCCTGGGTTGGGAAGATCCCCTGGAGAAGGGCATGGCAACCCACTCCAGTATTCTTGCCTGGAGAATCCCATGGATAGAGGAGTCTTGTGGGCTGCTGCAGTCCACGGGGTTGCTAAGAGTCAGACACGACTTAGAGACTGAACAGCAACAGCAGCCACTTCATAACTGTAAGATTAAGGTAAGTTTAGTAATGCAGTGCTACTTGTTATTTATTACCCTGGAAAAGGAAACGGCAACCCACTCAAGTATTCTTGCCTGGAAAATCCGTGGACAGAGGAAGGAGCCTGGCAGGCTGCAGTCCCTGGGCTCGCAAAAGGGTTGGGCACAACTTGACGACTAAACTACAGGCAGTGCAGTGCTGTTTGTTATATATTTAATAACTGTCTAATCTGTTGCAACTAGAGTCAAAACAATTTCATTTCTTACTGCTACCTACCTGCTGATAAATGAATTATTATAAGGCCAGAGGATATCTTATGCTTCACTTTGATAGTGAGTAGAACTCGAGTCTTCTGATGTGATGCATGCTGTGCCATGATCTCTTCCTCCTTTTTCTCAAGTTTTACCTGTTCCAGTTACTAGGAAACCTTTCTCACAGCATACGCTGACATCCTTTGCCATGTATAGACATGAGTGTATTCACAAATTCAGGCCTAGAAAGTTGCATAGCAAAATACCCACAACACGCATACATGGTGTTTTAATGAAAAACAGCACAGTAAATTTTTTTCATAAGATCTTGGACCATGGAGAGAGACCTTTGGTCCTCTGAAAAACACTGATTGGGAGGGAGAGATCCTGAGCATTTCCAATCTCATATTTTAAAACAAGGAATTGTTAGAACTGACTCAGTAACATGACAGTCTCTAAGACCTCCTGCTCTACAAATTCTAATTCATTTATAAGGCTGGAGAAGAGAAGATAACGGGAGGCAAAAAGAGCTGATCTGGTGAGTGGGCTGTAGGTGAACAAGGCCAATTGTTATTTTTATGTGTCCTGAAAATAAAGCCTAGTCAGAAAGTAGTTAAACCATGTTCTTGTCTCCTCTTTATTTAAAGCTTGTGCCTTTTCATATATGTTTAATTTTTATATGAAATCTTACTTTGACTTCACTTGACTAAATTGGGGTTTTTCTCCCCCTACAGTGAGAGGGTCCAAGCCTGGTAAGAATGTCCAGCTACAGGAGAATGAAATCAGAGGACTGTGCTTAAAGTCCCGAGAGATCTTTCTCAGTCAGCCTATCCTGCTAGAACTTGAAGCACCACTCAAGATATGTGGTAAGTTTTGGTGCACAGTTTCCTTTGGTTATGTGATTAATTGACTGAGTCAAGGGTATATATAGATGGTATATAGACGATATTATGTTAGCCAGTAGAATCATGTACTATTTATGAATAACCTAGAACTACATTATGTATTGTAGCTTTAGAATAAATACCTCTAATGGACCGAGTTTACTTAGATGTGCTTCAGATTTTCTTAAAATTATTTTGCTAAAGAAATACAAACATTGCAGAAGAAAGGAACGGAAACAGAGTGGAGAGCTAAGAAAAGGCCTGAACCTATATATAAGCTTAAAGCAAATACTCTTTGGCAGTATCTAGCAGGGAGATTGAAAGCCAGATGTATTGGTGGGTGTAGTGTGTGTGTGTGTGTGTGCCTTTGTCACATGGGGTCAGGGCTTGTTAAGAGTGCATCGCTTCTGCTGGCACGGTCCCTAGAGACTGAGCTGTTGGACATTTGATATTGATCAGCCAGCCTGAAAGGGAAACGGTCTTCCTTGGCAGGAAGGCCTGCCTAACCATTAATAATCCGTTCTGCAAAATAAATTATTAATTACTTGAGTTTTGTGTGTGATTGTGATATACACTTAAAATTTTCACTAAGCTCTGTTGGACTAAATAAATACTACACAACAGTGTAAATTAGTTATGTGGGTGGTTTGAACTATACGAATGAAGACACTGTGTAATAAAATTCTTGCTTCTAGGTGATATCCATGGGCAATACTATGATTTGCTTCGACTTTTTGAGTACGGTGGTTTCCCGCCAGAAAGCAATTACCTGTTTCTTGGGGACTATGTGGACAGGGGAAAACAATCACTGGAGACTATCTGCCTCTTGTTGGCTTACAAAATCAAATATCCCGAGAATTTTTTTCTTCTCAGAGGAAACCACGAATGTGCCAGCATCAATAGAATTTATGGATTTTATGATGAATGTAAGTACTTTCTACAGTAAGATTTACTTATATTGAGATATATGGTCGTAAACTGAACATGTTTCTGTTAGGATTTGTGAGAGTTTAGATGTAGTGTTGTCATTCTTCATGCTTACTATTTTGTTAACTAGTTTTTGTCCTGGCTGCTTTCTTGGGGTAAAAAACTTAACATTTGTTACAGTATGATAATGCCCTGGATTCTTGTATGATGTGATGATTAGATTAGGAAATAGTGATAACAGTGGTGATTTCTTTTAAGGTAATTGTTGTGAATAGTTGCAGATACTTTAATTTTTAGTACAACTCTGAGAACCTGTCCAAATAGATAGCTTTGTTTTTGATAACTTTATTGAGATAAAATTTCATCCATTTTAAGTGTACAGTTCAGTGAATTAAATTCATAGAATTACACAACCATCACACAGTCCTGTGTAAGCACTACGCTACTTTCTGTCTCTATAGGTTTGCCTTTTCTAGACGTTGCATATAAATGGAAACTTGGAATATACAAATAACTTTTGTAATTTGTAATGTAGTTCTTTTTCCTTTGGCACATCCAAACCCAAGAAAAACAGTACTCACTATCTGAAATTGTGTGCTGAAAGGAGAAAACAGGGCAGCAAGGGGACGCTAATTAAAAGTATTTGAATAATTTATATATTGTTTGACCCATTTTGAAGGTACACTTTGAATTGATAATTGACAGGAACAAGATTCCTAAAGCCTTGAAAATAATCAGTTTCAGTGGAGTTTTTATTGATGCTGCTGTTTAAGTAACTATAAATTAAAAACATTTTTTTTAATCCTTATCTGCATCTTCCTTTCGTATTGATCATTTCTGTGAGTGGGAGCGGTTAAGGAGTTGGAATTACTAGCACTTGCCAGTGTAATTATAACAAGTCTGGTTTTGTCTCTGTGGTCGTACCCTAGACTGTAATCATAACCTATAGTCTCTCAAGGTGTGTTACTCCATCTCGGTTTCACTTAGATGTGTTCATCTAGTTTATTTGTTGGAAGTACATTGCTAGAAAGGTTCCCTTCATAAACTTAGTCCTCGTACTCACAGCCTCTCCCTTGACTGTATGTATGTATGTAGTCCAAGACCCAGCTTGGACTACATAAGATAAGGTGGGAGAAAATGGACTATACTTCAGTAAAATTAAAAAAAGAATGAGGTGGGTGAAAAGGATATTTGATATTGACAGTGAGTCTTACCAGAGAGGGACTAGCAAGGCAGTCACTATTTAGGTAATGAAATGAGAGGCAGAGAATTTTGTAACATTGTGTTTTAGGAATTTGTTACAGGTACTACTATTTAGAGCATTTTCCTTTTTATATAGTGGTTAGCCAATATTTTGATGTTTTATTTGATAAAGTTCAAATTCACACAATCTCTTTGTTGTGATATACTTCCTAGTGTGTTAGCTACATCATTTTTGGTTTCTTTTTTATTAGAAGCCTTAATGATTTAGAAGGTTGGCATTGAATAGTATCAATTTTGACTCTTTGTCTTCAAGACTCGTGTAATGAATGACCTTGTACTCCAACTTTCCCCTCTCCCATCAGGGAGGTATAGTTTGCCACCCCGTCTGTGGGCCTGAAAGTATCCTGACATAGGTGGCTTTCAGTGGATGGTTTTCCAACTTAAGAAAACATTGATAATTTTGTTAAAATTGTACTGTATTGAAATTTTTTATTCAAATGTAGATTTCTATGAAGGAATTTTATTTTTTTTTAATTTTATTTTATTTTTAAACTTTACATAATTGTATTAGTTTTGCCAAATATCAAAATGAATCTGCCACAGGTATACATGTGTTCCCCATCCTGAACCCTCCTCCCTCCTCCCTCCCCATACCATCCCTCTGGGTCGTCCCAGTGCACTAGCCCCAAGCATCCAGTATCGTGCATCGAACCTGGACTGGCAACTCGTTTCTTACATGATATTCTACATGTTTCAATGTCACTCTCCCAAATCTTCCCACCCTCTCCCTCTCCCACAGAGTCCATAGACTGTTCTATACATCAGTGTCTCTTCTGCTGTCTCGTACACCGGGTTATTGTTACCATCTTTCTAAATTCCATATATATGCGTCAGTATACTGTATTTATGTTTTTCCTTCTGGCTTACTTCACTCTGTATAATAGGCTCCAGTTTCATCCACCTCATTAGAACTGATTCAAATGTATTCTTTTTAATGGCTGAGTAATACTCCATTGTGTATATGTACCACAGCTTTCTTATCCATTCATCTGCTGATGGACATCTAGGTTGCTTCCATGTCCTGGCTATTATAAACAGTGCTGCGATGAACATTGGGGTACACGTGTCTCTTTCCCTTCTGGTTTCCTCAGTGTGTATGCCCAGCAGTATGATTGCTGGATCATAAGGCAGTTCTGTTTCCAGTTTTTTAAGGAATCTCCACACTGTTCTCCATAGTGGCTGTACTAGTTTGCATTCCCACCAACAGTGTAAGAGGGTTCCCTTTTCTCCACACCCTCTCCAGCATTTATTATTTGTAGACTTTTGGATCGCAGCCATTCTGACTGGTGTGAAATGGTACCTCATAGTGGTTTTGATGTGCATTTCTCTGATAATGAGTGATGTTGAGCATCTTTTCATGTGTTTGTTAGCCATCTGTATGTCTTCTTTGGAGAAATGTCTATTTAGTTCTTTGGCCCATTTTTTGATTGGGTCGTTTATTTTTCTGGAGTTTCAATGGAATAAAATAGAAAGCTCAGAGATAAATCCACGCACATATGGACACCTTATCTTTGACAAAGGAGGCAAGAATATACAATGGATTATGAAGGAATTTTAAAACCACTGCTGAACGTGATAGACTTATTTCCTAAGTGTAGCAAGCACTCTGAGCTACCATTTCCTCCATTCCCCCTGCCCGTGTTATGACTGTAGTCCTGGAAAAGCTGAGGTATCTGTTGTTGGATAAAATGTGAATATGTGTTACACTTTTCTGATGCCAGAGCTGTCTGGTCTGTAGTAATAGGAAACTGCATTAGGGGTTCTGGCTCAGAATCTTGAGGATTTGGAAGCTTGAAGAGACCTTGGCAGTTATCCAGGAATCTTTCTGGAGCCAGATGCTCCTGGCGGTCTGAGGTGGCCTTAGGGGGGAAATGTACAGAGGAAAGAAAGCAGCAGCCCGGGACTAAGTTAATAAGATGCTTAGGCAACAGGAGGAAGAATCTTAATTTTTGATGAAGAAGCCGACAGAGTGAGTTGTGAGTTGTTCTAGGTTGCCTTTGGAAATAGGAACCCACCTATGGTTTGAGAGTGGACAGAAAAGACTATGTTGCAAACAGAGTTGGTGCTATCAAATAATTGTTGAGGCTTAATGATAATCCTTAATCAGTATATCTGGAATTCTGTTTTCAGACCTTGCATGGAATTTTAAAATAGTGCATATGAAACTATAAGTTGTTGCTTATAAATCACACATCCCTTAAATATTACATATATCTAATTCTCTCGTTTTTAATAAAAGCATAGTTTTTGAATATTGCCTTGGAGGACTTATCCTGAGAGTATGTACCTGCAGAACACCAGTCTCTTTTTTAACCATCCCCAAATTTTTCCAGGTAAAAGAAGATATAACATTAAACTATGGAAAACTTTCACAGACTGCTTTAACTGTTTACCGATAGCAGCCATCGTGGATGAGAAAATATTCTGCTGTCATGGAGGTATGTGGGCTGATTTTAATTTCACATAGATTTGGATTCTTCTAAAGAGTGTACACTTTGACATTGATGAATTAACATTCGGATGACTTCCTCTGTGAGGTGACTCTCCTGTACTGCTGTGTTACACCAGGAGTCCGCTCTGGCACATCCAGGATCATCCAGATACAAGTCCAAAGTATGCAGTTGATTTGTTACAGAGAATTCTAGGCTCTGTAACAGTTAGCCTTGAAAATAGAGTACAAAGTATTTTCGAATATAAAATAAACAATGAGCTATACCATAGATCCTCTAGGATACTGAAAATGTGAATATACTTTCCCTTGGACTGTTTTTGATCCTTTCCTTTCAGAAATGTCTCTGACATAGATGTTAAAAGTTTACTTTGCTTGGTGGTTTTACTTCATATGATATAATTAAAATAGTATCGGCAAAGAGGATATCTTTTCATCTGTGTCAGAAGTTAGACAACCATCAAAAAGCCAACTCAACTATATTTTAATAAAACTATTATCCTTGCCCTCCTTATGTACTTATATACTGGTTTTGGTAGAGTTGGACATGTGATTTTTAAAGTCAGATTGAGAGCCAGTTACATCTGAGCTGATTTGACATTACAGTCCTTGGCCAGTGCAGGTTTCCTAGAAAGCTTCACCTAAGTGTCTGCATCTTCTACTCCCAGTCACTACAAGTGGTCATTAGGGTGCTCTGAATGTTGAAGTAACTTTCCTTGTCCTGTTCAGGCACACACTGCCCCACAAATTAGTACATGTAACAAGTTCCAGTGGGCTTCCCACCCCCCTCCCCTTTTTAACAAAAGCTAATAAGTAAAAAAAGATAACCAAAGATTTCATGGAAGTTTTTGTAAGTCATTGAGTCTCTCTGTAGAGAAAGGGAAATAGTAAAGTGCTAACTTCCCTTTTAAAATTGTGTTTTCTTCCATTTTGTTTTTTTTTCCCCCCTCATTTAATAGGTTTATCACCAGATCTTCAATCTATGGAGCAGATTCGGCGAATTATGCGACCAACTGATGTACCAGATCAAGGTCTTCTTTGTGATCTTTTGTGGTCTGACCCCGATAAAGATGTCTTAGGCTGGGGTGAAAATGACAGAGGAGTGTCCTTCACATTTGGTGCAGAAGTGGTTGCAAAATTTCTCCATAAGCATGATTTGGATCTTATATGTAGAGCCCATCAGGTATTGATTTTGAATTTTACATGTACACTTAAGAGCATGTGTGTGAGCACAGATTCTCCTTGTTGATTTTGGTGGGTAGGTATTGCTTATTTATACAAAATGTCTCTGGAAGTGACCTATAGGATGTCAGGCTCAATGGGAAACTGAAGAGTGGTTTTACTCACCTAAAGTTTGCACCTGTTCACATTGAAAACGTTTTCTCTCCAAGGTGGTTGAAGATGGATACGAATTTTTTGCAAAGAGGCAGTTGGTCACTCTGTTTTCTGCGCCCAATTATTGTGGAGAGTTTGACAATGCAGGTGCCATGATGAGTGTGGACGAAACACTAATGTGTTCTTTTCAGGTAGAGGATGTTTTCAGCATTGTTTCCGTTTATTTCTGCATTTTATTGATTTTTAAAAAGTGCTAGTTTCTGCCTATATTCATTTATTTGGAGTAGACTGAAAAATTTTATTTTCCCTTAACTGGTGTTTGTTCTAGTTTAGTAATGAGTGAATTCCTTTTAAAAGAATGAAATGATCATAGAACTTTTGCCCCAATTATTGAATTTAACTGTTTTCATATTATTTGAATACATTAAAATCATGATACATTAAGTCTAAAGCTACAGTGTTAGTACCGTGTTCAGCTAAAATTAAATCACCACTTGTGCATGAAGGTAGTACTTACTCCACGTGCCAGATGTGCCGTGTGATTACCCAGCTCTCCCACCATGCCTCTGTTTTCTAAAAAACCTCTGTTGGTTGACCATGACATCATTTGGCCTTCACTTGGCACAAAAGAATCATTTACACGCAAAGTCTACTGCAATTTTTTTCTCAGTTACTATGATTAAACTTATACGACTTCAGGCTTACCCAATCATAAACAAAAACACAGCCACTAAAGTCAAGTCATCAGTTAACTGAATTAAAAGAAGTGTTCTTGATTTTTTTCTTTTAATTATCAGGGAGGTCTTGCAACCCCTAGAGATTATGACATGATCCCCTAGGGGTTTGAGAAACACTGTTCCAAAGAGCTTTACCCCCTGTGTCAGAGGGAATACCTAAAGGTGTGACTTCAAAAAACTGTCATTTTATCCAGAGGCGAAACAGTTTGTCCAGATCGTGTATCATAGTGGTTTATAAGAGTATTTATTACCAAAATGTTTGTCAGCTTGGTTTGTATTAATATGCCAGTGGAGCCTTCAAAGTTGTTGGGGCAATTTTAAACAGACTTTCTGAACAAAAGATTTGAGTGAAATGTAAGACTTGAGGTTAAGTGTATTTCCTAAAATGCATCGTTTTTTGAATCTTTGCAGATATTAAAGCCTGCAGAGAAAAAGAAGCCTAATGCCACGAGACCCGTCACACCTCCAAGGGGTATGATCACAAAGCAAGCAAAGAAATAGATGTCATTTTGATACTGCCTAGTTGGGACTTGTAACATATAGTACATAACCTTCATTTTTAAAACTGTAATGTGTACTGGTCAGCTTGCTCAAATAGTGTTTGTGGGGCTCCCCCTTCCATTTTTGACTTCATGAATGGTATTTGCTGGTTGTAACAGCAAATGAAAGATTCTCCACTCCCAAGGAAATGTTTTGTTTAGTTCCCTGTTCCTTTTACAAACAACATTAATAATGGTGTTAAAGCTGTACACTCAGGACAGTGTCCCCTGTCTAAGGGGTGAGTGTACAGCTGATCTTTTTTTAATTCAGTACAGCTAATGTAAATGGTCATTTTCTTTAGGCTATAAAGAGAGCCCTAGGGTGCTCAATCTGTACATGTTATTGTCATAAAATGCATACTGTTGGATACAAACCACTGTGAACTTTTTTGTTTCAAAGGGATTGCTTTTTTTTTTCTTTCATTGTCTTAATGTACAAACTAGTTTTTATAGCTATCAACATTAGGAGTAACTTTCAACTTTGCCAGCATCACTGGTATGTATATTTAATTAAAGCACACTTTCCCCTACGGTATACTTAAAATGACAATTAAAGCCATTATTTTAAATGTTTGTGACTTTTTTCCTGAAGCCAAAGTTTCTGTTGAAATATATATTGACACTCCCCTAAGTAAGTACAAGGTGGCATGGTTGTGTACACCTGTCACCTTTGTGGGGATTCAAAAACAGGTTTTTGAGTTTGAATAGCAGTTAGTAACATAGTGCTGTTTAAGCTATTAATGATTAAAGTTAATTACATTTTGTACAATTTCCATATAGTCTATTCATTAAGTAATCTTTTTACAGTTACATCAGGCCTGAACCCGTCCATTCAGAAAGCTTCAAATTATAGAAACAATACTGTTCTATACGAGTGACCGATTATGCATTCTTTGGCCTACATTCTTTATTCTGCGATGAAGTTGAGGCTTATAAGTCAAAACAAAGGAACTAACTTACTATCCACCAGTTTATACAGAACTCACAGTATCTATGACTTTTTTAAACTAAGATCTGTTAAAAAGAAATCTGTTTCAACAGATGACCGTGTACAATGCCATGTGGTGAAAATTAATTCAGACTTATTAAATGATGACTTGTTAAATCCTCTCAGTGTCAATTTATCAGCACAATACACACAGGAGAACTGTTGATGGCATATTGAATAGATTTTAATGAATAAATTACTCTGGAAACCACGCAGTTTCAATTTGGATTTTTCTTCCTTCAAATAGTCTGTTTTCCAAAGATGGATTGTAATATGGATGCTCATTCTTCAAATTCTTATTGGATATAACTGAGTTTCTGAAGTAGAGAGATGAGATTGAACTATTTAGGGATGTGTGGGACTTGGTGAGTTGTGTGACATCATCTGTATCCATATTTTTTGTCTGGGTTTATTTGAACTTGGCAATAAAATTCAAGAGCTACTTTTTAAATTAGTCTAAGTCAACCACCAGTGTTTTTATACACAAACCTTTGCTCTTTTCTCTCTTCCCTAACTCATATGAAACACAATGTTGTGTCCTACATTTTTCACACATGTGTTGAAGGCACATTCATTTCTCTGGTACATTAAAAGTGGATGGAGAGTGTGTCATTTGAAAAGCTCATTCTTCTATCAAAAACTGGTTGTCTCTTAGGGAGTTGGAAGAGGACCACCTAGTGGGGATTGTTTGAACCAACATTTGCTTGTGGGAGAAAAGAGCATAGTTTGTACTGCAAGCCCTGGCCCTGAGGCATCGGCCGTGCCCGTGCCCCGAGTGTGCTCCTGGGTGACCTTGTGACTTCTAGCTCCTTCCTGCTCTACATTTGTGACAAATTCAGAGTTTGCTTATTCTACTTAGGATATTCTCCCAGGTCTCTAATGGAAGAAGATGAACAAGTTGTATCAGTTTCATAAATCTTTAATCTGTGCCTTGGACATTATCAATTGTATCACTTCCAGGATCTCAGAATTCTATAAGATTGTAGAATTGAGCCATTTGTAACCCATTGGGCTTGGGTTATAAAGTGTGGAGTATAGTTCCTAGCTCAAAATTCTTCTGAAAAGAAGCACAGCACTGGTTGAGTAGAGAACAAAATCAACCTTTGGTTTTAGGACATGAGATCTTAGAAGAGACTCAAATAACTTGAACTTAATACGTGAAGACACAGCTTCATATTTTGCCTTGTAGATCCCAGTCTGCACCAGCCTTACTCTCTTATTTGTCCTTATCACCATGTGCAGCTCAGGGAACATCTGCCTTTATACATAGTCAAGGTCCTGGCTCCTCCTAGCTGTGTGATTTGACTGAGTGACTTAAATGCAGTGTCCCTAGCTATAAAAACAGGGACAATATCTAATATCTCTCTCTCATAGCGAATCACTGAATGAAGTAATGAGACCTGCTCAGAAGAATGCCTGACTCAGTATTCAGTAAATACTTACTATTTGTTACCTTATAATTAATCTCACTTGTTTCTCTTTGAATATCTCAATTGGCTGAGTTCTAAGAAGCATCTGCCTTTTATGTGTAGCCCTTGTTAAGACCTGATACTGAGCCATGGCTAGCTAAGCATTTCTGAGCAGTGATTGCATAGGATAGATATTTTCAGCAGATATGAAAGAATTAACTAGGAAATGAAGTTGTTGCAATTATTAGTGTAATTTTTCCATTCTAGTTTCAAGTGATGACAAAGTATTTTAGCTCTCAAGATGACACCATTACAGAAACATTCAGATACAAAGGTATTGCCATCCTTATTTAACATGATACACGTGTTATACATGGTATGATATATATCCAAATAGTTAACATGATACTATTGGAACTCATCACAGAAATTACTGATAGGTATCTTCTGTACTATACTTGCCCACATCAAACATATCATGTTTTTCAAGCCCCTTGATTAAAGACTAGAGGCTTTAAAAGTAACATACACACGTGGAGTATGAGACAGGGGAGCTGGGGACAAATGAATGCTACTTCATGAAGGCACAGGATTTAGACTGATGGGAAAGGAGAGAACCTACAGTTCCTAACGTGGAGCCATGATGAAAAGTTGAAAGAAAACGGGAAGTGAAGATGTAGATCAACCAGTACAACTACAGCAAGGTAGGCATCTTGATTCCCAAGTAAGACAAAAGAGCCATTGTAGGAAGGCGCTGCATGGAAAATGTTAGGTTTATTTTGGCAGAAACACCCTCCAGGTAAGAGATCTCATCATCATATCATGAATGTAGTAGAAGAGAAGATAAAACTGGTGGAGGGCAAAGAAGGTTTTGTTCATGTCTGGTTACAATAGAAGATATTAAAAAATGCTCCTTCAAAAATAGAGAAGGGGCCCCTAGGGCTCAGTGGTAAAGAATCTAGCTGCCAGTGCAGGGGACGTGGGTTCCATCCCTGGTCCGGGAAGATCCCACATTCCCTAGAGCAACTAAGCCTGGAAACTCCAGCTACTGAGCTCATGCTATAACTACTGAAGCTAACCCTAACCCTAACCTTGAGCCCATGCTCTGCCACAAGAGAAGCCCTCGCACCACCACTAGAGAAAAATGCTCACAGCAACGAAAACCCAGTACAGCCAGAAATAAATACAATTAAAAAAAAAATAAAACTCACTTAAAAAATCAAAGAGTTTTCAAGTTCCATATGCCAGCTTTGCACATCAGCTAGTTTGAATCCACAAGGGTGGTTCTTCATTTCTTTTTTTAAAGTTACGTTAGGAAAATATGAACAGGTACAGGCAAAAGCCAATTTTTGTTCATCTTCGCTGGATTAAGTATGTGAACTCCTGATGAGTGAAAATGAAGATGTACTATCAGTGCCTTCAGCCTCAGCCCAAGAAATTGATTTACTTAAAGTTTCTGCATCCATGAATTAGTACATAATTAACGATTGTGTGAACAGAAAGATGACTGCTACCCATTTGATCAGCAGTTAGCTCCCATCACCGAAACCCAGGCATGGCATTTGGATTTATTGCAGACACTTGAGCCATTTCAAGTACAGGTAAGCATTTTAGTTGTGGGAATTATGTGTGTTGCCAGTTATTTGAATTATATGTTACAGAATAAAACAAGTCAGTTAATTACAAGCACTTCTGTAACTAAAAAGTTATAACTAAGAAACTTAGCAATAATTATATAGGGAAATAGATTGTTACCTAGGTAAGGATGAACTTTATATTTGAGCTAACAGATCTATAAGGCATGCAAAATATTAGAAATTAATCAGTGTAGCAATCTTTTAAGTGCTTTTAAAATCTTACTGTTTTAGGGCACAGCACTCAATTTGGTTGTAGCACCAGCCAAACGACTTCCACCAGCTTCAGGTAGAAGTGAGCATCTGCTTAGTATTAAACAGATGTACAGATACTGACCATAGGAGCAGTAAAGCAGATGATGATGCTGAGTATCATTCCTGCCCAGTATCTACTTTGGAAAATTCCGACAATTCTAATAATTTAAAACTTAGATTTTCGGGGCATAAATTTCAAATTCATCCTTATGTCCCTAACAACCACTTCTCTAGTGGTGGTATTTGGCTGTGACCAACTACTGAATTTTAATAATCATTCAGCCAAGATGTATATTTGATGTAATTGTAGAAAAATTACTAAGCAGCCACTTTAAAAATATGCGTTCCTTTTTTTCTTCTAGCCACCCAATTAGCACATTATCAAAGACCGTGTTTCCCAGGGATGACCAGCCCACACACCAGTTGTTCAGGGCTGATGAACAAGAGAACAGTAACCAGTCATTGTGTTCTGGGACAGACTGGCTGCCTGACCTTTCCAGCAAAACCCTGGTGAGTTAGGTAGGTGCTGCAGGAGAGCGGGCGGGATTAGGGATGCTCTTGCTGAGGTTGGCAGAAGTTCACATGCCATCTGCTGGAGACGTGCTCATTCACCCCCGCCATGAGCATTTAGTGGAGTCAAATTCTATACCTTTTATTTACCAAAATAAGCCACTTTCCAGGTTTTTATGTCCCACCAACAAACACCATCTTCCTTCTTATGTTTAGGTTTAATCTTTCTGAGCAGAGTTGATTGCAACAGATCCTAGACTGAGTCCCCAGTCGGGAGGCTGTACAGTGTAAATAAGATGCACAGGTCCAGTGTGGTGTATCAGGGGTTGACTGGGTTTTTTGCTCACCAGCTTTGCTTAGGTTGATTTGAGGTCTGTTTCACGTTCCTCTTGCTGTTCCAGGACCACTGGGTATTTCTAACGATGGTGGACTAAGGAGAGGAAAGAAAACCAGTGATCCTAAGCTTTCCTGCAGTGCAGATTGCTTATTGGGTGCACATTTTGGTCACCATGATTTATTTTGATAAGGTTTTTTTAAAATCCATAATCTTGCTCAGGTTAACACAATTTCGTTTATATAGAGAGTTAAGAAAGGTGATCTGCATTCTCTTCCAACTCCAGGAAGCTAAGATTCCTGACACTGCTGTTCAAACTTTTTTTTGCCAGGTGGAGCCCTTCAAACAAAAACATCAAAGGCGGCATATGTAAAACGAATAAAAATCAGAAAGGCCCTGTTGGAAGCAGAGGCTTATCATTCTGCTTACAGGCCTGTAAGCATCAGTAGGGTGTCAGTATAACCTTCTACTGTTAGAGGCTTTCCAACTTTGTGATGCTGTGTCTAAGGTCTAATTAGCTAAGTAGGCTTTGGGTAGAGAGTCAGAAACAAGTTACCGCTTTCGGAGTGATTTAGCTGCCTTTCATTTCTTAGTGTTGCATCATGGGACATGGTAGATCAGGAAAGAATTCTGCAGATTCTAACGAAACATTGTTCAGGAGACCAGCGTATTTAATAGAGGATGTGCCAGTCCCCCCTTTTTGTATCTTGAGAGTGTGTGTGTGTCCCAATGTGTGTATATGATCGTTTCCTTGCTTTTCTTTATTATGCATGTCCCTGAACTGTGTGTTAAATTTTTGCCAGTTTTTGAACACTGTTCTTCTATAAATGGTTTCTTTTCAGCATATTTTGTTTTAGGGATTTATCCATGTTGACATGCTTGATTCCTGTTTTTGGAGAGATGCAGGGGATGGTTTCCCTCCTTGCTTTTTTTTCTGCCCTCCATTTTTTTCTGTTTGAAGTTTTATCCTTTATAATTTACTGTTACTGTTCTTTTAGTGGTGATTCTAACAAATTTAAATTACTAGTGTTGGTAGTTATCTTTGCTTTCTTCCCATTCTCCTTTGGGATTTAAGGCAAGATGTGTCTTAGACCTCATTTTTCCATTTAACCTCTCACCTTTTTCCATCTCTGACCCTTTGCTTTGCATTCTCAAAGATGGCTTCAGCTCTGTCTTGTAGTTTACTCATTTTCTCCTCAGCCATGCCTAATCTATCTAAAACATCCACTGAATTTTTTAATTACTGTACTTTTATTTCAAGTTTTGTTTTTGCTTTGATTTCAAAAATCTGCTTGGTTCTTTGTTGTCATTTACTCCCTCCCAATCTTTTGAACTTAAGTGTTATTTATCTAAATGTGGTAAACATGGTTATTTTACATTTCGTCTGATTATTCCAGTATCTGAAATCTTTGGGAGTTTCTCTGTTGTTCCTACTGGTCCTATTTCTGTGTGTTTTGTGATCTTTTACTTGGATTTGCCCATTTTACTTACCCATTTATCTTTATCTGTGGGGAGTCTCTGCAGGCTGAGTTGTTGGAGTTCCCCTAGAAAAGATAAAAGAGTTTGCCTCCCTGGGTAGACTGGGGCAGTAACAACATAGAATCTTTAAATTCCTCATTTGATGTTTTTCACATTATACAGGTATTATGAAATTAAGCTAATTATGAATTTGTAGGAAAGAGCTTTTTACTCTCCTCTACCCAAAGCTGATAGGCAAGCTTCTTCACCATTTTCTGCCTAGAAGGGTATTTCCTCTTTGTTTTTAATGCCATATACCCAGCTGTAATTGGGGTCTACTATAATTAGGTTGAATCAAGTGGGGATGCCTCCATAATTAATCAGTGTTAGAAAGTTCAGTTCAGTCGCTCAGTCATGTCCGACTCTTTGCGACCCTGTGAACTGCAGCATGCCAGGCCTCCCTGTCCATCACCAACTACTGGAGTTCACCCAAACCCATGTCCATTGAGTCGGTGATGCCATCCAACCAACTCATCCTTTGTCATCCCCTTCTCATGCCCTCAATCTTTCCCAGCATAGGATCTTTTCAAATGAGTCAGCTCTTCACATTAGGTGGCCAAAGTATTGGAGTTTCAGCTTCAACATCAGTCCTTCCAATGAACACCCAGGACTGGTCTCCTGGGTGACTGGTTGGATCTCCTTGCAGTCCAAGGGACTCTCAAGAGTCTTCTCCAACACCACAGTTCAAAAGCATCAATTCTTCAGCGCTCAGCTTTCTTTATGGTCCAACTCTCACATCCATACGTGATTACTGGAAAAACCATAGCTTTGACTAGATAGATTTTGGTTGACAAAGCAGTGTCTCTGCTTTTTAATATGCTGTCTAGGTTGGTCATAACTTTCCTTCCAAGGAGTAAGTGTCTTTTAATCTCATGGCTGCAGTCACTATCTGCAGTGATTTTGGAGCCCCCAAAAATAAAGTCAGCCACTGTTTCCACTATTTCCCTATCTATTTGCCATGAAGTGATGGGACCAGATGCCATGATCTTAGTTTTCTGAATGTTGAGCTTTAAGCCAACTTTTTCACTCTCCTCTTTCACTTTCATCAGCAGGCTTTTTAGTTCTTCTTCACTTTCTGCCATAAGGGTGGTATCATCTGCATATCTGAGGTTATTGATATTTCTCCCGGAAATCTTGATTCTAGTTTGTGCTTCATCCAGCCCAGCGTTTCTCATGATGTACTCTGCATAGAAGTTAAATAAGCAGGGTGACAATATACAGCCTTGACGTACTCCTTTTCCTATTTGGAACCAGTCTGTTGTTCCATGTCCAATTCTAACTGTTGCTTCCTGACCTGCATACAGGTTTCTCAAGAGGCAGATCAGGTGGTCTGGTATCCCCATCTCTTTCAGAATTTTCCACAGTTTATTGTGATCCACACAGTCAAGGCTTTGGCATAGTCAAAGCAGAAATAGATTTTTTCTGGAACACTCTTGCTTTTTCGATGATCCAGCAGATGTTGGCAATTTGATCTCGGGTTCCTCTGTCTTTTCTAAAACCAGCTTAGACATCTGGAAGTTCACAATTCACATATTGCTGAAGCCTGGCTTGGAGAATTTTGAGCATTATTTTACTAACGTGAGATGAGCACAACTGTGCGATAGTTTGAGCATTCTTTGGCATTGTCTTTCTTTAGGATTAGAATGAAAACTGACCTTTTCCAGTCCTGTGGCCACTGCTGAGTTTTCCAAATTTGCTGACATATTGCGTGCAGCACTTTCACAGCATCATCTTTTAGGATTTGAAATAGCTCAACTGGAATTCCATCACCTCCACTAGTTTTGTTTGTAGTGATGCTTCCTAAGGCCCACGTGACTTCACATTCCAGGATGTCTGGCTTGAGGTGAGTGATCATACCATCGTGATTATCTGAGTTGTGAAAATCTTTTTTGTACAGTTCTTCTATGTATTTTTGCCACCTCTTCTTAATATCTTCTGCTTCTGTTAGGTCCATACCATTTCTGTCACTTATTGAGCTCATCTTTGCATGAAATGTTCCCTTGGTATCTCTTAATTTTCTTGAAGAGATCTCTAGTCTTTCCCATTCTGTTGTTTTCCTCTATTTCTTTGCATTGATCACTGAGGAAGGCCTTCTTATCTCTCCTTGCTATTCTTTGGAACTCTGTATTCAGATGCTTATATCTTTCCTTTTCTCCTTTGCTTTTCACTTCTCTTCTTTTCACAGCTATTTGTAAGGTCTCCTCAGACAGCCATTTTGCCTTTTTGCATTTCTATTTTTGGGGATGGTCTTGATCCCTGTCTCCTGTACAATGTCATGAACCTCCGTCCATAGTTCATCAGGCACTCTGTCTATCAGATCTAGTCCCTTAAATCTATTTCTCACTTCCACTGTATAATCATAAGGGATTTGATTTAGGTCATACCTGAATGGTATAGTGGTTTTCCCCACTTTCTTCAATTAGATGCCTTTAAAAAAATGGGCGGGGGGCAGCCTTCTAATAGAACAGATTCCCTTCCTTAAGTAGATTCTGGGCTTTACCCCCTTCCCCAGCACCCCCAGAGTCATAAAAACTGAAGTGGAAGGGTTTTGGGGTGTTGAAGAAGCCTTTAAGACAGGCTTCCCAGGTGGCTCAGTGGTAAAGAAGCTGCCTGCCAGCACAGGAGACATGAGTTTGATACGTGGGTTGGGAAGATTCCGTGGAGTAGGAAATGGCAACCTGCTCCAATGTTCTTTCCTGGAAAGTTCGATGGACAAAGGAGTGTGGCAGGCTACAGTCCACGGGACACAACTGAGCACACACGCACTGCTGAAGACAAAGCCATGTTGCTGCCCACCTTCCTCCCAAAGTCCAAGGTTCCTATTTGCACTCTGTTTAGGTATCAGTCTGCTAATCTTTTTCCTGCCGGCCCTATAATTTATTGTTTTAACATCATTTTTACATTCCATTTAGCATTTTAGTTATTTTAATTAAGAAGGTCTTTCAGGTTCTTTCTCCATCCTTTGTTCTCTCCAAGTCCCTTAACTCATTTCTGTTTCAGTAGTTAATCTAATTAAGTTGAATCCCTGGCCTTGTTTTATGAATTCAAACATAAATATGTAAACCCAGAGACATAAGTAGTTGGGTGCCTGTCAGATATCTCTTTGATCCTGGATGCCACTTCAAGTGGGGTTTTTTACTTTAAATTGTTTGAAGTTACCTCCTGCAGATCCTTTTAAGATCAGAGTTTGATGTAGGAAATAATTTCCTGGGTTGGGTATATCACTGCTGTCTTAAAGACCCTTGTTGATTTGCTATGCCATTTTCCTTCTATCAGAATTCATTATACACTTGGATTCCACACCAGAAAGTGAAACGACTGTGGTGGAAAGACTATAAGGACTTAGGCCAAAGAAATTGAGCAGCAAGACCAGGCAGCAGAGGTTGGTCTCACTCCATGATTCCCTAATTCAGCCTAGGGGGGTTATTGACCCGGGTCTGTGAGTGCCCTGAAAGTCTATGCAGTAAGTTACTGTGAGTGTGTATGTGAATTTTTCTAAGGAAAGGATTTATAGCATCAAGTTTGCGTAATTTAGAGGGGGGTGAGTAGACCTGGGTTCTACCTCAGACTTCATTTGGCTTGAAGGTGGCCATTCTCATAATGACTAGTTGAATTCTGGAGTGTTTTTAAAATACAAAGATAATTCTCAGGCCTAGAATTTAATTCTCCCTCTTTTTTTTTTTTTAACTTCATGTTTTGAAATGGTATTTATGCACTCTTGTTAGTAATTATAAATACAAAGATAATTCTCAGGCCTAGAATTTAATTCTCCCTCTTTTTTTTTTAACTTCATGTTTTGAAACGGTATTTATGCACTCTTGTTAGTAATTATCTCGCTCATGGTTTCTTTGCCAAGACTAACAGAAATCCCACTGGTAGTAACTTTGGTATTTATGTTGAACACATTTGTGTTCATTTTGATGAAAAAACAGCAGAATCATACATCTTCCAGCCATAAGGGAACTTTCTGAGTTGTTAATAATTTCTTTACAATATAGATGGGTGAGATTCAATTTAGGCTGTCTATTCCTTCAGGAGTCATTTGTTGCAAAGAAGTAGAAAAACTAACTCAAAATTACAAGGTTCTCTGTAAACTGCTGCTCCAGCTAGTTCTTACGTAAATAGAGGTACCCATTTCTATAATGAATGTGTGGATATGTGTGGCCTTGAGCCAGTTAAACTAGCTCCCAAGTTTGCAGAAGCCCACATACGAAGCAGCTTGCAGCTCTTCCCCTTCCTGAGGGCTGGAGCGGCAGTGGTTAAAGAATGGACTCTGCAGCTGAGGGCCAAGATGGGAATCCTGGCTGTCACTGCCAATTGTGTGGTCTTGATCAGGTCATTTAACCTTAGTACCTCAACCTTTCCCTTGCTGAAAATGGGGATGATAACTTACATCAATGGTTGCTATGAAGATTTTAAGCAGTGATACTTGGGAAGAATTGAGACCCAGAGCCATATAGCTGTATAGTAACTATGAGGTGTTACTGTTATTACTGGGCTTCCTTGATGGCTCAGATGATAAAGAATCTGCCTGCAATGTAGGAGACCTGTGTTCAGTCCCTGGGTTGGAGAAGGGAAAGGCTACTCACTCCGGTATTCTGGCCTGGGGAATCCCATGGACAGAGGAGCCTAGCTGGCTACAGTCCATGGGGTCGCAAAGAATCGGAATGACTGAGCGACTAACACTTTAACTTTCAGTATTACCACTGGACTGTTCACTGCCACCAAACCAAGTAGCATTAAATGAAAGGTATAAAACAATTAAAACAAAAAATTCAGTCCACACCCCCTACCATCATAACCAAAAATGGAATTACTTTGCAAAATGCACTGTTGTGAAATTCTGTTCTATTGAAGATCCACAAGCTGTCTGTACATCACATGGAACCAACCAGTTTCACAGTCTCAGCAAAGCAAATACTAGTTAATTATTTTTTTAATATATGGAATGCATGTAAGACATTTTCCAAAATACTCTGAAATGTTAAAGTTAGACCTCACATTCTCCCCGACCCCTCGGCCACCCTCCCCAGGTGAACCTATTCCTGGTTTTTGTGCACTTTTCAGGAATATGCTTGCATATGCCAGCATGTATGGGTATGTATCTTACGCCATCTTTTTTTTTTATGTGAATGTTATTGGAACATTGTTTTCATTATGGTAGACTTTTTCATATTAGTATATTATACAGCCACCACATCACTTTGCCAGCAAAGGTTCATCTAGTCAAAGCTATGGTTTTTCCAGTAGTCATATATAGATTTGAGAGTTGAAACATAAAGAAGGCTAAGTGCCAAAGAATTAATGCTTTCGAATCGTGGTGCTGGAGAAGACTCTTTTTGAGAGTCCCTTGGACTGCAGGGAGATCAAACCAGTCAATCCTAAGGGAAATCAACCCTGAATATTCATTGGAAGGGCTGATGCTAAAGCTGAAGCTCCAGTACTTTGGCCACCTGATGCGAACAGCCGACTCGTTGAAAAAGACCCTGATTCTGGGAAGGATTGACAGGAATAGGAAAAGGGGGCAGCAGAGAATGAGATGGTTAGACAGCATCACAGACTCAGTGGACATGAATTTGAGCAAACTCCAGGAGACAGTGGGTGACAGAGAAGCCTGACGTTCTGCAGTCCGTGGGGTTGCATAAAGTCAGACGCAACTTATCGACTGAACAGCACAGCTACCACATTCTTTGAACTCAGCCCATGATTCTAATTTTTCAAAAAGCTTATTAAGAGAATATTCTTCCTCCCTTTGTTGAAAATAGAGACGTGTGAAATCAGAAATACAATAGTAAATTGTGGGGAGGAAAACCCTATCACAGTCAGACACAGAGACCCTGTTTTATGCCAAGAGAACTGACAATATTTACCTGGAAACATTTATTGTTTTTAACAAGCCACGTTCCCAGCTCTGGTTTGAAAGGTTGTTGCTGAGCTGTGGAAGACGCCGGGATTCTTGCCCTCTGGAGAAGAGGAATTCAATTCAATCCAGGGCCAGTGATGGGGCTTGGTGACTCAGAGCTTTTGTGTGATAAAAATTTTATTAAAGTATAAAAAAGATAGAGAAAGCTTCTGACATAGACATCAGAAGAGGGCAGAAAGAGTGCCCCCCTGCTACATAGCTGCTAATTAGAGAAAGGAAATGTCTCAAAACTCAAGAGTGGCACCAGGTCCCTCACCCACAACATGTATTTTGAGATAACATTGGCACAAGGTGAGTCATCCCGGCCATAAAGTGAATGACATGAACCTTGAAGAAAGGCAGATTTCCAAGCAAATACATAGTCTCATTAGCATAGCTTAAGAGAAAATTTGCATGAGTAAAACATACTGGTTTGTCAAGGCCTGTTCTGAGTCTTAGGCAAACTGACTTTGAAGAAAGTCAGAGTCTAGGGTAAATACACAGTTCATTAACATAGCTTAAGACAAATATTTCCATAAGAAAAATGCATTGGTTAGCTGAAGGTTTGAGAAAAGTTAAGTTCAGGTGGAACCAGGTGTTGGCAACACAGAATTTTAAAAGAAGCCTCCTTTTAATTTTGTATAGACAAGGGAAAGAAATCTGATATTTGATGTTTGTTTCCTCCTGCCACTTCAGTAGTACCTGAACCGTGAACTTCCAGATGTTGAAGCTGGATTTAGAAAAGGCAGAGGAACTGGTGAAGGAGGAAGCAGAACAGGCTCCATCTTAAAAGCAGACTCTGTCTTGGGCCGGACTGTGGACTTGGAGCTATGTGCCCAGTATCTATGGAAACGACACACCAACTGGAAAACCAGACCCCCTGGATGAAAGAGCCCAAAGGCTCGTACCTAGACTCTCCATCACCTAAAAGAATAGCCTAATTATCTGTGTAGCCGAATAGAATCATAAATTCTATTATGCTTGTTGGGCTATGACCACAGGCCTATTGATAATTGTCCACTGTTAACTACCTAGGCTTAAGGCATATGAATCATGGATTAACTTTGATTGTATCTTTCTTTTCCTTTGTTCAGACTAGTTTCAGGGAATTTGGGGAGGTGTGTTTGGGCATGTACACTTAGATTGTACAAGGTTTTCACAAAAACTGGTCGGGGTCCTTGGCTAAGAGGAGACTCTGCCTTGGGCCCGCCAGTGTAATAAACTGCACTCCACTATCTGCACTGTCCTTCTGAGTGAGTTTGTTTCCCGGAACGCATGGCTACAACACCAGAGATCAAATTGCCAACATCCACTGGATCATCAAAAAAGCAAGAGTTCCAGAAAAACATCTACTTGATGAGAAGAACCAACTCATTGAAAAAGACTCTGATGCTGGGAAAGATTGAAGGCAGGAGAAGGGGATGACAGAGGATGAGATGGTTGGATGGCATCATTGACGTGATGGACATGAGTTTGAGCAAGTTCCGGGAGTTGGTGATGGACAGGGAAGCCTGGCGTGCTGCAGTCCATGGAGTCGGACACGACTGAGTGACTGAACCAAACTGAACTGCCACTTAAGAGAGAGAAAAAAACGACTGACACTTACAGCCTATTTCCTCAGTTTGGAGACCCCTGGCCTTCCTGCCTGTTACCCTCTCAGGTTCCTCAAGAGCAGGTTGAGTGCCTTCTGAGTCAGTGCCGGAAGACTGAAACGAGCTCGGGGAGCCCCAGTATGGCTCTGGGATTGTGCCAGATGGAAGCAGTAGGGGCTGCACCCCAAAAAGCAGGTGAGGGCTGGGCGCCTCCAGATGTGGCAGCTCACCTCTAATGATAGGTCATTAATTCCTACCCTTGTGCCCATGAACCCTAGAGCGTCTTATTCAGATTTTCTTGTTGGTTTTATGTAGTGGATAATGGCCCTGCCTGTGGTTTAAAAGGTTTTTGTGTTTTCTTTTCTGAAGGTAAAAAAGAATAGACAGGGAAAGGTCTCCTAAGCCTCAGTTTTCCTTCTCACAAACAACGAATGTCCAATCCTGTATATTTGTAAGTTGATCATCATTTCCTTACACTAATTTTTAACACACTTCTATGTCTTGATTGATGTAAGTATATTAACCTATGGTGGTGGTTTAGTTGATAAGTCGTGTCCAACTCTTGCGACCCCATGGACTGTAGCATGCCAGGCTTCTCTGTCCATGGGATTCTCTAGGCAAGAATACTAGAGTGGGTTGCCATTTCCTGCTCCAAAGAATCTTCTCAATCTAGGAATTGAACCCAGGTCTCCTGCATTGCAGACAGATTCTTTACTGACTGAGCTACGAGGGAAGGCCATATTAACCTGTTCACTTCAGTTTAGTCGCTCAGTCGTGTCCGACTCTTTGCCACCCTGTGAATCACAGCACACCAGGCCTCCCTGTCCATCACCAACTCCCGGAGTTCACTCAGACTCAAGTCCATCGAGTCAGCGATGCCATCCAGCCATCTCATCCTCTGTCATCCCCTTCTCCTCCTGCTCCCAATCCCTCCCAGCATCAGAGTCTTTTCCAATGAGTCAACTCGTTGCATGAGGTGGCCAAAGTACTGGAGTTTCAGCTTTAGCATCATTTCTTCCAAAGAAATCCCAGGGCTGATCTCCTTCAGAAAGGACTGGTTGGATCTCCTTGCAGTCCAAGGGACTCTCAAGAGTCTTCTCCAACACCAAAGTTCAAAAGCATCAATTCTTCGGCGCTCAGCTTTCTTCATTCACAGTCCAACTCTCACATCCATACATGACCACTGGAAAAACCATAGCCTTGACTAGACAGACCTTTGCTGGCAAAGTAATGTCTCTGCTTTTCAATATGCTATCTAGATTGGTCATAACTTTCCTTCCAAGGAGTAAGCGTCTTTTAATTTCATGGCTGCAGTCACCATCTGCAGTGATTTTGGAGCCCCCAAAACTAAAGTCTGACACTGTTTCCACTGTTTCCCCATCTATTTCCCATGAAGTGATGTGACCAGATGCCATGATCTTCTTTTTCTGAATGTTGAGCTTTAAGCCAACTTTTTCACTCTCCTCTTTCACCTTCATCAAGAGGCTTTTTAGTTCCTTGTCACTTTCTGCCATAAGGGTGGTGTCATCTCCATATCTGAGGTTATTGATATCTCTCCCGGCAATCTTGATTCCAGCTTGTGCTTCTTCCAGCCCAGCATTTCTCATGATGTTGCATATAAGTTAACTCTGCATATAAGTTAAATAAGCAGGGTGACATTATACAGCCTTGACGTACTCCTTTTCCTATTTGGAACCAATCTGTTGTTCCATGTCCAGTTCTAACTGTTGCCTCCTGACCTGCATACAAATTTCTCAAGAGGCAAGTCAGGTGGTCTGGTATTCCCATCTCTTTCAGAATTTTCCACAGTTTATTGTGACCCACACAGTCAAAGGCTTTGGCATAGTCAATAAAGCAGAAATAGATGTTTTTCTGGAACTCTCTTGCTTTTTCAACGATCCAGTGGATGTTGGCAATTTGGTCTCTGGTTCCTCTGCCTTTTCTAAAACCAGCTTGAACATCTGGAAGTTCACAGTTCATGTATTGCTGAAGCCTGGCTTGGAGAATTTTGAGCATTACTTTACTAGCATGTGAGATGAGTGCAATTGTGTGGTAGTTTGAGCATTCTTTGGCATTGCCTTTCTTTGGGATTGGAATGAAAACTGACCTTTTCCAGTCCTGTGGCCACTGCTGAGTTTTCCAAATTTGCTGGCATATTGAGTGCAGCACTTCCACAGCATCTTTCAGGATTTTAAATAGCTCAACTGGAATGAATCTTCAAGATCATCTTATAGTATGTGTTCATATTGCTCCCTATTCTTTTTAGAGCTGTTTGTATATATGTGTTTTTTACTATGTTTATTTTAACCCACCCCTAGTGGATGGGCTCGGAGAAGGCAATGGCACCCTACTCCAGTATAGTTGCCTGAAAAATCCCATGGACGGAGGAGCCTGGCATGCTACAGTCCATGGGTCTCTAAGAGTCGGACACGACTGAAGTGACTTAGCAGCAGCAGTGGATGGGCTTTTAGGTTGTTTGCCCTTGTTTGCTGCTGTACTAATGCTAAATAAACATCCTTGTCCATACTGAGGTGTACACGTGTTCAGCTCAAGTGCTATCTGTTGAATAGATTCCGTGAAGTCAAAGTGTTCATCAGAAGGGGAGGTCGGTTTTTTCAATTTTTTGTTCTGAAAAAAATTTCAAATACATAAACAATTCGAAGAGTACTGAACCCCCATGTAGCTGTCACTCAGCCTCCACAGTCAACTTGGAGCCACGCTGTGTCATTTCAACTTTACCCCCCTAACATCATTTTGAAGTAAGTCCTAGGTACCATTATAAACATTTCAATTTGTACCTCTAAAAGCTGGCTTTTTATAAATGTTACTATAATATTGTTATACTTAATACCCAGTCAGCATTCAAATACACTGAAATCCATAATGATACTAAAACATCAGGAATTATAAACCATCTG